>NC_140169.1:197145340-197167840 GCF_963971535.1 Notolepis coatsorum | reverse complement strand
GGCTAGTAGAGACCAGACCGGCCACAGCACGGCTAAACCCTGGCTAGTTGAGACCAGACAGGCCACAGCACGGCTAAACCCTCGCTAGTGGAAACAAGGCCACAGCATGGCTAAACCCTGGCTAGTGGAGACAAGGCCACAGCACGGCTAAACCCTGGCTAGTGGAGACCAGACAGGCCACAGCACGGCTAAACCCTGGCTAGTGGAGACAAGGCCACAGCACGGCTAAACCCTGGCTAGTGGAGACAAGGCCACAGCACAGCTAAACCCTGGCTAGTGGAGACAAGGCCACAGCACAGCTAAACCCTGGCTAGTGGAGACCAGACAGGCCACAGCACGACTAAACCCTGGCTAGTGGAGACAAGGCCACAGCACAGCTAAACCCTGGCTAGTGGAGACCAGACAGGCCACAGCACGGCTAAACCCTGGCTAGCGGAGACAAGGCCACAGCACAGCTAAACCCTGGCTAGTGGAGACAAGGCCACAGCACAGCTAAACCCTGGCTAGTGGAGACTAGACAGGCCACAGCACGGCTAAACCCTGGCTAGTGGAGACAAGGCCACAGCACAGCTAAACCCTGGCTAGTGGAGACCAGACAGGCCACAGCACGGCTAAACCCTGGCTAGCGGAGACAAGGCCACAGCACAGCTAAACCCTGGCTAGTGGAGACCAGACAGGCCACAGCATGGCTAAACCCTGGCTAGTGGAGACCAGACAGGCCACAGCACAGCTAAACCTTGGCTAGTGGTGCCGTCACAGTCATATATAAGTAAAGATAAAGTTTGAATGACTTACCACCGACTTTTTCTTTCATGTTGAGCAAGCGCTACATTGCACCTCGCTGTCTATACTGTACCTGTTATTCACTCTCAACATGGATAAAACAAGTATAATAACTAATAAGCATTCTTTAGGTGGTGGTAGTTTCTCTGTTTGGACATTATAGCTTAAATATATAGCCTAGCCTATAGTCAGTCTGATATATATATAAAAAAAATCATATTCTCAAAATAATCTGACGGGCCAGATATTATTGCTGGTGGTAGTATTGCCGACCACTGGCCGACCACTGGCCTAGTTATAACATCAATTCTTACTACGTTGACATTAACACATTACTCAAATAAAAGCGGTTGTACCACGGAGATAAGTTATTGATTGAGGTATATAATGTAACGTAACCAGTTACCCAGGTGGGGTATCTCCCGGCCCTTTCTGTGTGGAGTTTTCATGTTCTCCCCCCGTGCTCGCAAGGGTTCCCCCTCCCGATAAGATAAACCCAATGTAAAAACATGCACAACAGATCGCTGACGCTGTCGCGTCCCTGACGAAGACGGACAGGAGCACTTGGATTGCTCCCCGGGTGCGGTACTCGCCGCAGCCCTTGTCTGCTCCCGGCTGCCCTTGGGGGGAAGGACGACGGGATGGGAGGTGCAGAGAACATTTCATCAGCGACTCAGTGCATGTGTGTTCCTGTGGGTCGCCCATCGCATGTGTGTGTGTGTGTGTGTTAATCTGATGACAAATAAAGACTTATACATAATAATCCAGCAGAGACCTTAATGTATATTGATATGATATTTCAATATCGATCTAGCTTACTGCAATGCCAAGTGGCTCATACAAGCCAGCAAGCTAATGTGCTAATGATCGTTGATTGGCCACTCATCTTGGTATTGACTTTACGTCCAAACCAGTTAGGTTATGGTTATGTCCTAAGTAATTGCGGTGCAAGCAACTTTAGTAGCTCATTTAGTTGCAAACTAACTAGTAGTTACTAAGCCTCTAGGTGTAAATTTGACACCCTAATTTAGGAAAGAACTGCACACTTAGCTGGTGCAACCAAGTGCAGGTCTTGTTAGTCTTGGCAGATGGTGTTGTTGTTGTTGCCGATGAACAGAGGCGTGAAAACCCAGCTGTCGTTCTACAGGTGGTGGGAATTTGGGCCGGCAAATATTTGGCAACAAAATATCTCGTACTGATAACCACTAATTACCATACACAAACACACACACACACACACACCAAAGAGTTCTTATATATTGACAGACACAAACACACACACACACACACACAGACAGCAAGCCACTCACATTCACAACTTCCGCTGGAATTGTCTAGTTTGAATACATTTCCATCATTGCCCCTTGAAATCAATAATGAGGGTAAACAAACACAAGGGGGCGCTACTACACAAAGCATGAGCCTCACCTGGAATCACCTGTAATCAAGTTCAATTTCAAGTTTATTTATTAGTTGTCATACAGAAATACAGAATACTTTGCATGAAATGCTTCTTTCTATTTTGCTCCTGAGAGTGTGCTAGATAATAACAAGATAGTATAAAATAAGTATAATATAAGTATAAAATAGAAAGTCAAGAAGTCAAGTACGTAAACAAGTGTAAACAACAAAACAATTCAGTATACCTATATATACAGTATGTACAGCTGGTACAAAAATGGTGAGGTATAGCTTAGCTTGTGGTGCCACATTGTGGTGGTGAGGTGCAATGTGGTGCAATAAGGAATAAGGAATGAGAATGATGTGCAATTTCCTTACCAATAATATAAATATAAAGTGGTAAAGTGGGTGCTACAGTGTATTGTTTATTTAAAGTGAGTTCTGTGCTGTGGGTGTGTTGATGGTTTTTATTTTTATTTTTATTTTTTGATTATCTTTTTTCCCCCTTCTTTTTCAGATTTTTCTCCCATCCCACTGTTAGTCGTTATGCCAATTCCCAACCCCCTTCCTGGTTGTTGCGCACTTTCACCCTACTGTTGGTCCGAGAGGCCAGAGACTGTCACATGCTTTCCTCCGACGCATGTGCAGCTAGCCGGCAGCCAGCCTGGCCGCGCAGATTCTCACTGGGAGAGTGTAACGTGTGGGAGGCCGCACTACCTCTCTCCAGATCCTACCCTCGCTGAGCAGGCGCCCCGACCGAACTGTAGGGGTCGCTGTCCACAACGCCCAGGACCCACCTGCCAGCTTTCCCCACCCACTAATACTGCCAATTGTATTAGTGTGAACGGCCAGCCAAGCTGGTGACAACGCCGGGAGCTGGATTCGAAAACGCGAACCCAGCGTCTCCAGCGTTGGTGACGAACGCAATCTCCGCTACGCCACGTGACCGCCCCCGTGTTGATGGTTTGTTATTGTTCATTGAGCATCCTGATGGCCTGGGGATAGAAGCTCCTTCTGAGTCTCTCTGTGCTTGCCATGAGACTCCGGTATCGCTTGCCTGACCGCAGAAGTTCAAAGAGGCAGTTGTTTGGGTGGCTGGAGTCTTTGATTATTATCTTAGCCTTGCCCATGCACCGCTTGTTGTAAATGTCTTGGAGAGTGGGAAGCCCACCTCCAATTGTGCGTTCGGCTGAACGGGCCACTCTCTGTAGTCTGCTACGGTCTTGTGCAGTGCTATTCCCAAAACAGGAGGATGCTCCCTATTGTGCATGAGTAGAAGTTCTTGAGGATCTTCTGACTCACGTTGAACTTCCTTAAGCGCCTAAGGAAGTAGAGGCGTTGTCATGCCTTCTTGATAACACTAATGTGTGTGGTCCATGTCAAGTTCTCAGATATGTGGACTCCGAGGTACTTAAAACTGTTCACTCTCTCAACCGGTGCCCCGTCGATGCTGAGGGGGCTGTAGTCCCTGACCCCTGACCTCCTAAAGTCCACAATCATCTCCCTTGTTTTGCTGATGTTCAGGGAGAGGCTGTTCTCTTGACACCATCCCGCTAGAACCTTTACCTCTTCCAGGTAGGCCCTCTCGTCGTTTGCAGAGATCAGGCCCACCACTACTGTGTCGTCAGCTAATTTGATGATTGTGTTTTTGTTCCGCTGTGCCACACAGTCATGTGTGTACAGGGAGTAGAGGAGGGGACTCAGAACACAGCCCTGGGGGGCCCCTATGTTGAGAGTGATGGATGAGGAGGTGTAGTTGCCCATAGATATATATAGAACACTAGATAGCTTAAGGCGGAGTCACCAGCGTCACTGAACCGCCGCCATCTTGCCCAGGTCAGCCTTGAGTGAGAGTGAGTGAGCTGCACAGACAAAAATACTCATAACTCGCTGAAATATTGACAGATTTACAAACGGGTTGGTTTGCTATAAACATCAAAGATGTAGTTATGATACTGCATACTTATAAAAAAAAATTTAAAGATGTTTTAATTTACAAACTTGCTTGAATCATAGCCACGTTAATAATGCTTGTAATAAACCAAACCGTTTGTAAATTCGTCAATATTTCAGCGAGTTATGAGTATTTTTGTCTGTGCAGCTCACTCACTCTCACTCAAGGCTGACCTGGGCAAGATGGCGGCGGTTCAGTGACGTCGCTCTCCATTGGCCGGCAGCGCGGGTAAGCTATCTAGTGTTCTATATATATCTATGTAGTTGCCTGCTCTCACCACCTGTGGTCTGCCCATCAGGAAGTCCAAGACCCACTGGCAGAGGTCATAGTTCAAGCCCAGGTCCCTGAGCTTGGCTATGAGTTTGGAGGGGACTATGGTGTTGAATGCTGAGCTGTAGTCGATGAATAGCATTCTCACATAGTTCCCCTGCCTTTTGTCCAGCTGTGATGATGGGCTATGGCGTCCTCTGTGGACCTGTTGGGGCGGTATGCAAATTGCAGGGGGTCCAGGGTGTTGGGGAGGGAGGAACATATGTAGCCCTTTACTAGCTTCTCAAAGCACTTCATGGCTATGGAGGTGAGAGCTACAGGGCGGTAGTCGTTGAGGCAAGCAGGCTTGGATTTTTTGGGTACAGGGATAATGGTGGACTTCTTCAGACAGGTGGGGGTGACAGCGTGTTCAACTGGTAGGTCTTTGTCTGATCCTCACCTGGACTGACCTGTAATCAGCTGGTAGGTCTTTGTCTGAGTCTCACCTGGACTGACCTGTAATCAGCTGGTAGGTCTTTGTCTGAGCCTCACCTGGACTGACCTGTAATCAGCTGGTAGGTCTTTGAGTCTCACCTGGACTGACCTGTAATCAGCTGGTAGGTATTTGAGTCTCACCTGGACTGACCTGTAATCAGCTGGTAGGTCTTTGAGTCTCACCTGGACTGACCTGTAATCAGCTGGTAGGTCTTTGAGTCTCACCTGGACTGACCTGTAATCAGCTGGTAGGTCTTTGTCTGGACTCCTGTAATCAGGGTTTTGCAAATTTGCAATTAGCTCCGACCGTGTACGTGCAGGGGACTCGCCAAACAAGCCAACGCTTTTCTGTGTGAGTGTGTGTGTGTGTGTGTGTGTGTGTGTGTGTGTGTGTGTGTGTGTGTGTGTGTGTGTGTGTGTGTGTGTGTGTGCGTGCGTGCGTGCGTGCGTGCGTGCGTGCGTGCATGCGTGCGTGCGCGTGTGTGTGTGTGCGTGTGTGTGTGTCCTTGCCCCATGATCAATCTTTCCACACAAGTTTGGTCAAGTTATGTGAATCTGTTATTATTATTCACATACATGTGATTGCTTTTTGTTAGTATAGGCCACTCACATTGCCACTCCACTTTTTTTGCCAACAGTTACGTAATTTCAGCCTATTCATATAGTCAATGGTACTACAATTGACACGCACGCACGCACGCACACACACACACACACACACACACACACACACACACACACACACACACACACACACACACACACACACACACACACACACACACACACACACACACACACACACACACACACACACACACACACTCACACAGAAAAGTGTTGGCTTGTTTGGCAAGTCCCCTGTGCAGTGATCTCTTTGCCACGCCATGATGACTAACGTTTTCCATGGAGAGCTACACAGAGAGAGCGAGAGAGAGAGAGAGAGAGAGAGAGAGAGAGAGAGAGAGAGAGAGATAGAGAGAGAGAGATAGAGAGAGAGAGAGACTGGTATAATAAACAGGACTGTGATTGATGCTTTATTGAGACTATATGACGCCCAGAGGAGAGCAGCTAACCACATCTATATGACGCCCAGAGGAGAGCAGCTAACCACATCTGTCCCTCAGCTGCACTCAGCTTCTCCCTGCGCAGACCGGAGGAGGAACCTGGGAGGACGCGGCAAGATTGAGACCCATAATTGGTTGACTTTGATCCAATGAGGGTTCCGGAGCCAGACATGCCCATTCACTTCAATGTCAAAGGCATGCTCTGTAATGCCGTCAAACAGTCAAATAGGGAGAACTCCAACCCTCACATCAGACCAAAACGAAAAATTTAGACAAAGTGAAAACACCTTTTTTCGAACATACTATACTATACTGTACTGTACTGTATTATACTGTATTATAATGCACACTACTATACTGTACTGTACTGTACTATAATGTATGCTACTACACAATACTGTACTGTACTATACTGTACACTACTACACAATACTGTACTGCACTAATACATGTGCCACTATACTATATTCATGGTACCGTATGATACTATGCTGTACTGCACTATACTCTATAATATTTGTGTTCAAAGTTAGCAAGAAGTATTGGTATACTGGGCAAGACTAGATATATCCTGAATCAGAAAACTCTATATACATTATATTGCACACTCATTGTACCATATCTATCATATTGTGTGGAAATCTGGGGAAATACTTATAAAAACAACTTACAAAAGATATGCACACTGCAAAAAAGAGCCATACGGATAGTACATCATGGTAGATATTTAGATCACACAAATAGTCTGTTTGTAAGGAGTCAAACATTAAAATGGACTTAATCAAATTCAAATCTGCACAAATTATGTTTCTGGCAATAAAAAACAAATTACCAAGCAACATTCAAAAAAGATTCACGGCTAGAGAGAGTGTTTATAATTTTAGAGGGACATTAGCTTTAACCCTTAGAAGTCTAACCTAAATAGCTCCTCCTCCTGAGAATTTCCCCCTTTTTTTTGTTACATAATATAAAATTACAGATTCATACCTTCAAAATAAGCCATCAATTGTCAAATTTGAGACGATAGTTTTCAATCAATGTCCTATCAAACATTCTGGTAAAATCCTAACACCTTTTCAATATAGGACTTGAAGTAGAATCAAGTTCATTCAGCTATCTGATGAGAGAACTACACTCCCAGAATTCAATGTGATCATTGTCACTAGAACCATTTCACACCTGAGCAAAGGCCCAGTCATTCCTTTGTTATTCCAGTGAATGGACCCAGCAGGAGGCCTAGCCTGTGTGTGTGTTTCTGTGTGTGTGTGTGTCTGTGTCTGTATCTACAGTACTGTACCATATCAAAAAAAAATAAGCAAACTAGACTAGATGTAAATGTAATGTGTAAATGTGTAAATGTAAATGTGTGTGTGTGTCTGTCTGTCTGTGTATGTGTGTGTGTGTATGTGTGTGTGTGTGTGTGTCTGTGAAACATGTCTTGTACTCATTTACCTCACTAAATACAGCAATGTGTAACTGTAGATTTCAAGAGAGAGAGAGAGAGAGAGAGAGAGAGAGAGAGAGAGAGAGCGACATTTATAATAATTATATTATTAAATAGTTTTTAAAAGTCAATAGAATAGAATGATCTTTATTGTCATTGTTACAAGGTCCAGAAGATGCTACAGTCCCCATAATGTCCTCTCTTATTGCAGCAGCAGTAAGTTCTCACCATCTGGATTGGAAAGAAATCCCACCAGTGCTATAAAGAATGTGTTGCTGTCATCATCGCATAAGAGGGAATTACACTAGGGCTTCATAGTCTTCGTGTAAAGTGTCTCTGTGACGGAACTCTACTGGACCAAGGCTTTCTACTCAAACATCTGGATCAGAACCTTCTTCTTGTGCAACCAGACAGCAGACTTTTTCTTTTTTGCTTGCACGCAAACGGTGCTGTCCAGGTTCTGATTTCATACAATACACACACCCACTAGGCAATTCAACACTGGCCCCTGTAAATATCCTAACCCAACCCCCTCCAATGTACAGTCATTTACCTAGTATGGTTTTGTCAATAGTCCAATGTACAATTTTGTTTGTTTGTACAGTGTCTCCCTTTCTTGACTCCTTCTGTATCACAAACAGTACTGTATTTGCAAATCTGGTATGTCATAAATGTATAGATGTAGCAGTACTGACTATCTGTATGTCATGTATGTCATATATGTCCTGATGAATTGAAAATGGGGGACCCTGATGTAAACAAGACGAAAGTCTTTCTCTGGTCTGCATCCCCTTAACAATTGTGTGTATTGAGCTGTACTGTATTGTACCCATTCTGCAATCTGTTAATAAAGTTTTCAATCAATCAATCAATCAATCAAAGCGCACCGTTCTACTCTAGAGAGAGCTGTCATCACCGTGATGCGCGCTTGAATGAACTGCGAGATAACTGATCATAAAGGCGCTCCCATAGTCCAGCAGACTGTACACAGAGCAGACTCCGCGGATGTCCGCGCGGACGTCCGCGCGGACTCTTGAGCTTTGATCTCAGCGGACAGCAGACCCACAGGTGCGACGCTCCTATTTTCTGAGGCGCGGACATCCGCGCCGCTGACTTGGTGTCACACAAAACGCTGCTCGGCGTTTTGGTTGACATCGAACTGCATTAAATGTGACACTGCACGAGCGATTGGTGGCGCGAGGAGAGAGATGAGCCCGTGAAGCGCTCTCTCTCTCTCTCTCTCTCTCTCTCTCTCTCTCTCTCTCTCTCTCTGTCTCTGTCTCTCTCTCTCTCCCTCTCCCTCTCTCTCTCTCCCGCTGATAATGTTCCCTCTGATCTGCCAGTACAGTAGAACAGACAGAATTGTGGGAAATGTAGTAAAACTGGTGCGAGAAATGTAGGAAATAGACCGCGGACGTCCGCTGAGATCTGCTCGACTATGAAAGCTCAAAGAGCCGCGCGGATCTCCGCGGAGTCTGCTCTGTGTACAGTCTGCTGGACTATGGGAGCGCCTTCTCGTACACACACGCACTCTGTCTGCCATACAGTAGTTTATGTTGTTTTAGCGCGACGTGGGTATATACACGGGCGAGGATGAAAAGCATAATAAGACTACTTTTAAATGTCGGGTCCCGTGTATTCTCGAGAGAGAATGATAATAATAATAATAACCGTGATGCGCGCTTGAATGAACTGCAGGACCAGATTATAATAATCAACGACAGACAGTGGGAAACACAACCCCCCCTCTCGCGCTGAAGAATATGCATATTAGATCACTCAGTGATTAACACCTTGGTGTGTGCGCGCGTCCATGGATGTGACGCGAGATGTAGTTTTTATCGCAAATGGAGATTATTACAAGCATACCATCTAGCAAGAATTAAATGTATTTACAAGTCGTATTAGGTTTAGCAAGTTGGGGGACTTATACCTTACATGTCAAAGCACTAGAAATGGCAATTTTTCTATTTTTATCGATTTCTGAAAAGATGTCCTTTTTGAGTATTTAAGAGGGATTCGAATTTCTTTTGTTGTCCGCCGACGGGTTCAAAGCTCCAGCGTGACTTCTAAGGGTTAAAGCAACCTACGGTACGTACAACTCTTAAAAGTATGTGCATTGCAGTTTGTGGGGTATCACTCTGGAATGGTCTGGATGCGAATATAAAATTAAGCAAAAATATCAATAAATTTAAAGGTAGCTATAAACAAGCACTTATGGACACATTATAAGAGAGAGGAGCTTGAGCAGTAATGTGACTGCCTATTATTTTTTTCTAATTTGGATATTTGGATATATAAAAAACTGTACTTTTATTTAATTTTTTATTTGTTATATTATTTTTATTTTTATTAAATTATAATGTCAAATATTGTAAGGAAGGGGCCGGGCTTGATAAGTTGTTTTACTTCCCCCTGTTCCTTCTCGAACACTTATTGTATGGAAATAGTCTTTGACTATTTACTTTTTTGTTTTTTAAACTTGTTTTATGTTTCTATGTTCGAGACAAATAAAAATCAAATCAAATCAAATACTGTACTGTACTATACTGAACTGTACTATAATGTACTGGACTATACTGTACTACACTATACTGTGCTGCACTATACTGTAGAGCACTATACTGTACGATATTACACTATACTATACTGTATGCTACTACACTATACTGTACTATAATGTACACTACTATACTATACTGCACTATACTGTACTGTACTATACAGGACCCTCTCGAAAACGAGATACTGTATCAATGTGGTTTTCCCAATAAATAATTTCAATATATACTGTACTATACTGTACTGTACTTGTTGTGAAGGAACAGATTAAAGCTGAGAATCTACATTTATTGTTTTATATACATTGTATATTATTTATATATACACGGTATATCCCTTTAAGCCGGCGTTCGAACCATAGTAATATTCGCTCTCCTTATTGGATAACGCCCGTAGGCGCCAGCCCGCAAGCCCCCAAAGTCAGGTTCAAAGACGAACCCAGGCATGTCATAACATGCCCGGAGACAGCGTATTGATTCCAGACAAGAACTGAGGTTTGGGACTAGATAATCACTTAAGTATATATACGGCGCAGGTGCGCACAGCAGCAGTTCGTCTAAAGTCTGTACGTGTTCGGTAACAGTGAAGTGAGCAACCGTGCGTCTAACAAAGCGTTGAGAGCCACGTGCGAATTGAATAGTAAAGTGTCAGAGTTTAATGCAGTAACTTCAAGTTCGACTTAGTTTAATGTGAAGTAAATAGTCGTTCATTTATTGTATATCGTGCCAACCACAGTTCGTTCGTGTGTAGCATTACCCAGCGGTTCGTTCGTGTTAGCTAGTGGACCTTAGCCAGTGTGTGTGGACTAATACCTTAGTACCAGCACACGAGGAGGCCTAGTCGGAGAACCTGCTGGACATGTGCACAGGAGAACCGGCGGCGGCGATTGCAGAACCATTACTGGTTGGATTATATTGATTGTGGAACGTGTTACCCGGAGAAGAGCATCGTTAATCTCCACTGTCGTTTGGGATTTAACCTCGTGAGGATTTACATTCGGGCTGGCCTCATGGACAGAGGCTAGCTGGCTATCATCGTTTGCTATCGAGCATTGGATTACAGTTATTGCTTTTGCTGCTGATCGTTGGATTTACAAGGACTGGCTTCTGTACGTGAAGCCCCTTTATTCTTCATTGAATCAGACTGAGTATCCGAACATTCCTCTATCCTCTAGACCAGGGGTCGGCAACCCTAGGCACGCGTGCCTGCATAGGCACGCGGGGGCATTTGCATAGGCACAGGGGGCAGCAGTATAAAAAAAAAAAAAAAGAAAAAAAAAAAGAAAAAAAATGTGCTCTCAAATATTATAGTGAAATATTTTGCACAGTTGTCGCATTTATCTTGTTGAAATCCTCCCACAGGTTCTTTTTACTACCACATATTTAATTGAGACCCTTTATTTGTTTATTATTTCAATTTAGCTGGAAATACATTGCTACATCATTCAGTAACATTTGCAGAGCCTTATAAGAAAAACATTATTACGGTCACCATTGTGACCAGTGGGATTAATCAACAATTTTTATTATTTATTTTTCTATTTCATTGAACATTGCACATGTTAAAAGCCATTTTTTTTTACTCAAAATGTGAGTATTACCAAGTCAACTTGTGTTCTTAAAACAATGACAATAAACATAGTTTTATTAGGTTGAAATAATGTGGTTGTGTACTTATTTTTCTGTTAACTTATTATGGATTGAAAACTGAAAACCTTAATGCACAGTAACTGAACTCAATATTTTTAAGTTCTGGTAACTTATTATTATTTTTTTTTTACAGTGTAGTCTTGCGATCAATCAAAATTTATTTACACGATATACCTCACATTCACCCTCCATTCACATCCTGGTGTTCTCCTGGTGTTCTCCATTAGGCCTGTAGGTGGAGCTATGACAGCACACGTACAGTACACACACCGATGGTGTGTGATGTGTCCAAAAATGAATGGGCAAATGTGAGTGAAATGGTCGCACTGTATGCAGCTGTTTGTCTGCATTGCATCCCCCCCCCCAACTCAGATTTAGGGTTGATACAACCATCATAATAATATTTTTAATAATAACAATAACAATAATGATGTAATAATGTAAAAATTATCATTAAAAATACCTGATTATGAGAAAAAAATATTACGATGCATGGAATATTGTTGAGGCACACTAGTTACAACTATATTTCAAACAGGCACTCCATGTCAAAAAGGTTGCTGACCCCTGCTCTAGACCTTACAACTCGGGGAGGAACCCAGTGTCTCCAGGCGGTACCAGCGTTGCCTTCTATAATTGCTATTATACGCCAGGTGGCGTCAGCCTAGTACCCATCGTAGGAATTATTCTATTCCCAGTGACTTATGCTACTGACTGACTTTATGCATATTCTTCGCCATACAAGCGCAACCCTAATTCTCATTCTGTAACCTAATGTTGCATAATAATAAAATACCCTCAAATACTATTTCTTTGTCAATGCCGTGTTATTATGAGTGTCCACCATATATATTCGATGTACTGTCTGGCCAGTAATTAAAGTACATACATAGCAGTGGTTTAATCTATCACAATCTTTAATACAGTCAGGGTTTTGTAACCCCTCAGTTACAATTGGTCCTTCGAGCCGGAGGGTATCAGTAATCTTTAATATCATATTAATATTGATATGGCCAGCGGTGGACACTCTCCAAACGGCTCCCCCAAACTAGAGCGCCCGCAGCGCAAACGTCAGCCACCTCCATACCTAGAGGACTTCACTTTCGTTTTACCCCCTAGCTTATCTAAACAGACGTTAAATACGGATAAAACGGATAGTTTAAGCATGCCCAATCCTATCGACTTGTCGGCCCTTCCAGTAGAGACCCCAGTGGGTTCAAACGAAACTGACTTAGCTCACGGGGGGGACCAAGCAGGACATGACGTGACTATACCTCAAGACAGCGCCACCGGGATAGACCCCGGAGCGCCCCAGGATAAAGAAAGCGCCCCCGGGATAGACCCCGGCACACAACCCACCCAAGAGCGCGTACCCGAGACAGACCTCGGCGCACAACCAAGAGAAGAGTACCGCGCTCAAGAGATAGACCTCGAAGCGCGCCAAGAGGACAGGTCTCCACCAAGCCCTGTCAGCGCCCGATCACCTCCATCAGCGTCATCCCCCAGCGAGGCTGAACAGAGACTAGCGCAAGCCTTAATCGCCACGCTGACAGCTTCAACCGAAAGAGAACGTATCCAGGGTGAGCGCGACCGTCTCCAAGCACAGACACTTAGTGAGCGTGAACACTCTGCAGTAGAACGAGAGCGCCTCCAAGCGCAACAACAGAGTGAAAGAGAACGCATCCGACTAGAAGAGAGTCGCCTCCAGGCCGACACAGCGATGACCATCAGACTGGAAGAGAGGCGCCTCCAGGTTGAAGAAAACATTCAACGAGACCGCGCCAACGCGCAACGAGAGGCACAGCGCGACGTCGCCAATGCCCAGCGCGAGACGGAAAGAGACCGGTGGCAGGCGCAGATGATGGAGCAATTGCTCCAGAGGGCGACTCCCCAATCCTCCACCCGGAGCTCCCGGAGATCATCACGACATGGGTCGAGCGCACCTTCTGATGGACTGAGGCTAGCTGGCTATCATCGTTTGCTATCGAGCATTGGATTACAGTTATTGCTTTTGCTGCTGATCGTTGGATTTACAAGGACTGGCTTCTGTACGTGAAGCCCCTTTATTCTTCATTGAATCAGACTGAGTATCCGAAAATTCCTCTATCCTCTAGACCTTACAACTCTGGGAGGAACCCAGTGTCTCCAGGCGGTACCAGCGTTGCCTTCTATAATTGCTATTATACGCCAGGTGGCGTCAGCCTAGTACCCATCGTAGGAATTATTCTATTCCCAGTGACTTATGCTACTGACTGACTTTATGCATATTCTTCGCCATACAAGCGCGACCCTAATTCTCATTCTGTAACCTAATGTTGCATAATAATAAAATACCCTCAAATACTATTTCTTTGTCAATGCCGTGTTATTATGAGTGTCCACCATATATATTCGATGTACTGTCTGGCCAGTAATTAAAGTACATACATAGCAGTGGTTTAATCTATCACAATCTTTAATACAGTCAGGGTTTTGTAACCCCTCAGTTACAGTACTATAATGTACACTACACTACTATACTGTACTATAATGTACACTACTACACTATACTGTACTTTACTATACTGTACGCTACTACACAATACTGTACTCACTGTACTATAGTGTGTTGCCTGTGGGAAACCCACTAGTCATGCTGTCTGAAGGGCCTTCCGGGAGCGGCTGCAGGTAATGACCTATAACAGGGCTATTCAACTGGCGGCCCGCGGGCCAGATCCGGCCCGCGGGATGATTCTGACCGGCCCGCCAAAGATGACATGATAATTTTTTTTTTTTTTTTTTTTTTTTTTTTTTTACTTTTTTCTTTTCATGTCAACGTTAACACGCACAATTGAGCCAAAAGTCACTCAATTAATGACAGATTTCATTGATAAATTGAGGGAAAACTTTGCAAGTCGATTTGATGAATTTGACATGTCCAGAGAATTGATGCATTTTGTGAGCAACCCATTTGCCAATGTAGCTGCTATTTCCACAAAAGGACAAGAGTTCCTTGCATCACTTCACATTGATGAAGGTCTCCTGCAACTTGAAATAATTGACATGCAAGCATCATCTGCTCTGAAGCAGGCACTTGAGAATGAATCCACCACAACATTTTGGATAAAGTGTATTGAATGAATGAATGAATGAAAACTTTATTTAACAGATTGCAGAATGGGTACAATACAGTACGGCTCAATACATACAATTGTTAAGGGGATGCAGACCTGAGAAAGACGTTTGTCTTGTTTCCATCAGGGTCCCCCATTTTCAATTCATATAGACATATATGACATACATGACATACAGATAGTCAGTACTGCTACATCTATACATTTATGACATACCAGATTTGCAAATACAGTACTGTTTGTGATACAGAAGGAGTCAAGAAAAGGGAGTATATACATTTGACGTAGAAACTGTACATTGGAGGTTGGGTGGGGGGGGTTGGGTACATTGGGATATTGACAACCATACTGGGTAATTTACATTGGAGGTGGTTGGGGGGGGGGGGGGGGCGGGGGGCATACTGTATAAACAAGTAACACTGTACATTGAGGGGGGGGGGGGAGGAGACACTGTACAAACAAACACAATTGTACATTGAACTATTGACAAAACCATACTAGGTAAATGACTGTACATTGGAGGGGGTTGGAATGATTGGGTTAGGATATTTACAGGGGCCAGTGTTGAATTGCAGTCTCCCGTAGGTGTCCCTTGAGAGAGGTTTTGAAAGTGGGTAGTGATCCACATTCCTTTACAGCTTTGGGTAGGGCGTTCCACATTGATGTGGCATAATTGCGAAACGTGTTTAGTCCCTTATTTGAGCCGAATCTGGGTTTGACATGATTTGTGGAGCTCCCTCTGGTGTTGTGATCGTGGTATTCACTGACCTTTGGGAAGTATTTTGACATGTACATGGGTACCTTGGTCGTGTAGTGTATCTTGTAGACCAGGCCCATTGCAAGTTGTTGTACTCTGTCGTCTACTCTAAGCCATCCTAGGTTGTCGAAGTGGGCAGGGGTGAGGTGGGTTCTAGGAGTAAGGTCAAGCAGTAGTCTGACCAGTTTGTTTTGAGATGTTTGTAATTTTGTTTTTAGCGCCTTTGAGGTGCTTTGGTACCATGAGGTGCAAGCATAGTCGTAGTACCCCTGAATGAGTGCTCCTGCCAGAGTCTTCAGGGTGTTCTTGTTTACCAGAGAGGAGATCCGGTACAAGAATCGAGTTCGTTGGTTGACTTTTTTTATTACATTGGATGCCATTTTGTCACAGGAGAGATTAGCCTCTAGGATGGACCCCAGGTAGGTAATTTCATCTTTCCTTGTGACAATATTGTCACCCACTGTAACTGAGAAGCCGTCGGTCTTGCTGAGTTTGTTATTTGTTTGTTATTTGTTATTTCATGTCAAGACATTCCCCAAAATAAAAACGCTGGCAATATCTGTGCTAACAATGTTTGGCTCAACATACACCTGTGAATCCAGTTTCTCTCACATGAATGCCATTAAAACAAGCAACCATGCCTCCTTGACAAATGAGCATTTGCATCACTGTTTGCGGGTAGCCCTCACTTCCTATGAACCCTCTTTCTCTGCCATTGCCCAGTCAAAGAAGTGCAATCGCTCTCATTAGATGTGTGTATGTAGGCTAGGCCTGTCTGCCCCCCACCCCCCTGATGTTTGAGAGTTAAGAGTCAACAATAAGTGCTAATAAGATGCTGTGATTTGCTGTTGTTGCACAGAAATTAAGCACTTTTTCATAAGCTCAGCTGCACTATAAATGTGTTTTTTTGTTCAAGTGTTGATGTTAGAATGTTCAGATGCACAGGAGATGTTGCAGTTGTTGCACAGTCATAAATGAAGCACTTTTTGCAGGAGATGTTGCAGATGTGGCACATAAATGAAGCACTTTTTTTGAAAAGTATACTACTTTTGCAATGTAGTTAAAGGGGAACTATCTTATAAATGGCCTTTTTCAGTGTTTAGCATTGTTTCCTAGCTATGTGGACTTATATTAATATGATCTATGTCTCTAATTCTCATATTGGCGCATTCTTCCAATTCTCCTCTCACAATATTCACCCTCACTGAACTGAGTCATCTGAAAATGTGCTGATTTGTGATGTCAGAGAGACACCGCTGCATGATAATCAGCTGAGTTTCCACACAGTTCCCACTGTGGTTGGAGCCCATGAGGCTCAAAACGGCTTAAGATCTTGAGGTAGAAAAATGCTGTTTTTGAGTACTTACAAAACAATGAATTAAAAAAAAAAAATTACAGAGGTGTTCCATAAACCCACAGGAATTGTGTAAAAGTGCCCAAATAGTGAAAGAAATAGTAAAATAGTTCCCCTTTAAATAAAAGTTGTGAAAATGTGGTTGCGTGTTGTGTCAAGTGTATATTATATTCATAGCACAGGGAGGCGCCGTGGCAGTCCGGCCCCTGGCCCCTTGGGTTTCTGACAATGTGGCCCCCTGAACAATTTAGTTGAATAGCCCTGACCTATAATCAGTGTTAGTGACAAATGAGTAGGTGAGCAGAGCTCCAGACTGCAGTGACGGCCAGCAGAGAGAGAGAGAGGTGGAGAGGAGAGGGTCATCTGAGTTCTGCCTCAGAGAGAGAGAGAGAGAGAGAGAGAGAGAGAGAGAGAGAGAGAGAGAGAGAGAGAGAGAGAGAAAGGAGAAACATGCGTTACATGAGCTCCTAGATTTGCATGTACTTTTTGTCATTTTAGATTGAGAGAGAATGAAGTAATTTGTAGAACAATGTAAAGACAAGCTCAACAGCAACTATACAGTGTTAAAAAAAGAAAAGAAAAGAAAATAAGTGGAAGCTAGCAGCTGCAATTGAAACAGAAACAGCTAAGCTAATCTTGGACCTTGGAAGCAGTGGATGATAACAACTAGCTGGAAGCTAACAGTGGATGCTGACAACAAACTGTGAACTTTTGGAGCTAACATTGGATGCTAACTAGGGATGTCCCGATCGCCTTTTTTTGCTCCCGATCCGATTCCGATCATGTGATTTTAAATATCTACCGATTCCGATCGTTCCCGATCCGATCTTTCACATTAGTAATCAATTTTGACGCATTTTTGTCAGAAACTGGCGGAGCAAGACAAGCCCCTCTGTTGGCTATAGTCCCTGGAGGGGCGCGAGCGCGGCGGCTCTTGTTATTACATTCACCCTGAGAAATGTGCTTCATAAGAAATATTAAAAGTTTCAATATATGTTTGCACATTAGTATACATTCAGTGTTCGACTTACGGTCTGAAACGCAGACGATAATCCTTAGTCACAGCAAATAATTGACGTTATCCAGGTGAAAAGTTAGTCTGAAAAGTCCGCCTCCAGGCTCCAGCCTGCTGCTTCATGAGTTTTTCCTCCACACGGAATGTCGTCCTTGCAAACATTGCAATTGCTGTTGGACTGGCTTGACTTTCTATTTTAAAATGCTTAGTTCCAACTTCCAAACCTCTAGCTGCTCAAGTGAGTGGATAACAGTGTTTCGGGAGCGACGTGTTGTACTGTTGTTGTGATGTGAGCGTGTAGCCGGTCTAAATTAAAGGGAATGTGTTTGTTGCAACGGTGTAAATTAAAGGGAATGTGTTTGTTGTGGACAATTATTCTGCTCTGTGTGACAATAAATACATTAATGATATATTATATGTAATTTAAAACCAAAACTAAGGCCTCCGTATGAGTTTAAGACGTGAACATGGTCATGTTTGTTGAATAAAAAAAAATCTTTTTTTACTGCCGATTTTTATTTAATTTCTTTCCCGATCCCGATCCTCTGAAAAGCACGTGATCGGCGCCGATCCCGATCACGTGATCGGATCGGGACATCCCTAATGCTAACTGTGAACTTTGGAAGCAAGCAGTTGATGATAACAACTAGCTGGGAGCTAACAGTGGATGCTGACAACAAACTGCAAACTTTTGGAGCTAACATTGGATGCTAACTGTGAACTTTGGAAGCAGGCAGTGGATGATAACAACTAGCTGGAAGCTAACAGTGGATGCTGACAACAAACTGCAAACGTTTGGAGCTAACATTGGATGCTAACTGTGACGGGGTCATCCCTATGTTCCCCGGGTCCTATGTTCCCCGGGTCCTATGTTCCCCTATTGATTGATTAATTGATTGAAAATGTTATAATTTTTTATTATTTTATTAATTATTAATGTCCGTCTTGTTTCGAACTGGTTAAGCTTAGGCCCTCTTTCGAAGTTGGTTAAGGTTAGAGTTTGGAATCAGAGCTGGTGGTCTGACTATCTATCGCTACCGGGGAAAATAGGACCCGGTGAACATAGACATGCTCCCACTGTGAACTTTGGAAGCAAGCAGTGGATGATAACAACTATCTGGAAGCTAACAGTGGATGCTGACAACAAACTTCGAACTTTTGGAGCTTTGGAAGCAAGCAGTGGATGATAATAACTAGCTTTGGATCCAGATTCAGATAAGTGAGACAATTGGAAGCTAACCAGGAATATAAACACTAGCAGTTGAAATCATATATATGTGAACTGTGAACCTTGAAAGCTAATAGTTGCAGCTGAAACAGTTAAGCTAGGAGTGACAGCTAACAGTGGGTGCTAACAGGAGCAGATGGAAAGCAACATGAGTGACCTAATTAACATACACTACCCACCAGAAATAAAAAATGACACAGAGAGGAGTACTTACAAACTGGACCTTCTTAAGGAACAACCAGAAACCCTCTTTGCTGATCTTTTTTAAAATGGAGAAATTAGTAATCTTATCTTCTATACGGAAATAACTGAAATTTGGCACAGAGCCATTGCCAACCTCCAGCCTTCAGTGGCAAAAAAGGGCAACAAAGAATATTGGCAGTTAAAGATCTCAGACCTAGAGGACCCTAACAGCACAATGACAACTGTCAATGTTTATAGAAGTGGTAAAGTCATGGTGCAGGGGTACTTCAAGTACTTCCAGAGCACTTTTCAGGCACTTAAATCTATGGTTGAGAAAGAAGACACCCCCCCTAGGGACAGTAGGGACACAGACGCCACACCTGTCTCTATACATGAAGACACCGCCCCTAGGGACCTCCAGCCAGGTGCCAGTAGGGACCCAGACACCACACCTGTCTCTACACATGAAGAGGAGCACCATGATGACACAGAGCAGACACTGAGCCCCCCACATCAGACCTCCATCACAGAACTTAAGGAACACTTCACCAAGTTAGAAATAGAACTGGTACAGCTCAGAGAAATTGTCATGAACCATACTGACAAAAACTCAGTTGGACTCTCACAAAAAGCTGAAATGGAACAAATCAGAAAAGAGCAAGAAAGCATACGTGCAACCTGTGAAAAACAATTATCCAAAGACAGAGAACAGCACAATAAAGACCTGTTCACTCTGACAGAACAAGTGAGAGTGCTACAAGAAGAGAAAGAGAGCCAGAGGAGTGAGCTTGTTGCACTGGCAGAACAGGTGAAAGAGCTAAACTGTGAGTATGCCAACCACAGGAGAGAGATAGCTGTTCTAAAAGACGATCATGGAGAACTACAGCAGGAGAGAGAGAGCCATACGTCTCAACTTGTTGCTCTCGCAGAGGAACTCAGGGAGAGAGACAGATCACTGGACACTTTGAAGCAACAGATGACTTCCCTCACTGAATCTGCGCTACTAAGAACTGACCTCAGCCCACACACAGCAGTGAGCCCAACCCAGAACAGACAACAGGATGATATCCTACCCCCAACAGCAGAGATAGAAGAATCCAGCTGCCACACACACACAGGTGGTCCAACCAGACCAGATAGCCCCACAGCAAAAGCAGATATTGTGCTACTGATTGACTCAAATGGAAAATTCGTCTACGAGAAAAGGCTTTTCCCAAGGCACAAGGTGACAAAACTCTGGTGTCCAAACACAGAGGCAGCGATGGGTATTCTCTCTAAGACTCCCCTAGGATCCCCAAGCCATATCCTAATCCACATAGGCACCAACAACCTGGGGGAACAACAGGAGAGAGTGGCCCTGTCTCTTAGAGATGTCGCTGAGACGGCATGTCTCACCTTCCCTAACACTAGGATAGTGATGTCCACCCTGTTACCAAGGAGGGACTTCCACCCACAGACTATACAAAAAGTGAATGTCAGTATCTCTAGAGATTGTGAAAAATGGCCAAATGTGCACGTTGCCCACTACGACTCAATCACTGTACACGCTCTTTATGATCATGTTCACCTCTACAAAGAAGCAGTTCCACGGTTAACAAAGACACTAAAAGATGCCACACTAAATCGACGGGCAACACTCAACAGAAGGAGCAACACGGGAGTCTCCAACACTCAAACGGAGAGGCACATCGCAGGACCAGCCGACAGCATGCAGAGGAGAGCCTTCCAACCCAGGCCCAAGCAGCGGCACCTACAACCTCCACAGCACAGACTGGAGAACAGACATATGGATGAGAACCAGCCTGCACACAGACCCAGGACAGCACCACCCCATGTTGTACCACCACGACCACCTCCACAGCAGCAGCCAGGCAGACTGTATGCAGAGGTGGTCCAAGGAGCAGCAGGCCCCGCCCACAGTGAACTGAGATTCATCCAGGACGCGTCTATGCTTTTACCAACGCGTTCGTGTTTTTCGGTTCCCGTTTTGCACTCTGATTGGCCACTGACCTACGCTATTACGCCCCCCTTTACGCTCTCGCCTGAGACGCGCTGTGAAGCACCTCTGTATTAAATGCCGGTTCATTCATGCTTTGAGGCACAATTCATGATGATGATGGTGGTCGTACTTCAGCGAAATGCCGGTTCATTCATGCTTTGAGGCACAATTCATGATGATGATGGTGGTCGTACTTCAGCGGGGCGAGGCGGTGGTTTCTCCCCGGCTCCGTGCGCCTTGCTGCCGCCGGCTTGTCTCACATGACTCGGTCCAGCTCCAGCGGCCGTCTTCCACCTGCGGTATCCTCCAGGCCCCAGAGGCGTCTCGTTCTTATTATTATCCCCCATTGTTCAGGTCGACATGGTCGCACAAACACGTTGGTTTCAATCACTGAGCTGTCTGTCTGTTGTTGTGTGTCTTCTTAGGTTCGGCTACTGTACATGGAGATGAGACCCCCCGCCTCTCTCTCCATAATAGACGCAACCAGGCGTGCATTCTTGTGGGAAAACCCGAAACAACATTTAATAAAGACGAGTGTTAGTTGTGTTTCCCCATCTACCGTCAACATAAAACCATCCACCACCCGTTGGAGGAGTAGTGGGGGAGAAGAAGAGGAATATTTTTTTTGTCTTTGTGATGAGGGAGCCGTAGAGACATAATTACACTTCCTAACACAATGTGAACATTACAGAAATATTAGGGAGGAATTCTTTCCAAAAATTTAAATAATTTCCCCAGAATTCCAAAGTATGACAGAAGTGCAGAAATTGCCATTCCTCCTGGGGGAACAGAAAGAATGTGCAGTTTTAGCTGCAAAATATGTCAATTCATGTCACAAGAAAAGGGACAACCAGTAGGACACATATACTGTATATACATGTACCATGTTTTACTCACCGCACCATCTCCTGTATTTCTTTGATCTTATATTGTTATGTTGTTTGTTGTTTATGTCATAATTGTGCTTTGGCAACATTTGTGAAATTTCATGCCAATAACGCTTTTTGAATTGAATTGAAATTGAATTGAGAGGTGGAGAGGAGAGGGTCATGTGAGTTCTGCCTCAGAGAGAGATAGAGGTGGAGAGGAGAGGGTCATGTGAGTTCTGCCTTCAGAGAGAGAGAGAGAGGTGGAGAGGAGAGGTTCATGTGAGTTCTGCCGTCTGGGAGGGAGAGGTGGAGAGGAGAGAGTCATGTGAGTTCTGCCTTCAGAGAGAGAGAGAGGTGGAGAGGAGAGGTTCATGTGAC
>NC_140169.1:197125340-197140340 GCF_963971535.1 Notolepis coatsorum | reverse complement strand
CCTTATTAATATTTGCCAAAACTGTAGGTTACCCTGTATAGTTTCTCTAGCCATGTTATTATATACATATATACAACTACATACCTACATATGCACATATATACATAAATATATACATACATACACATTAGGGGTGTAACGATGCGACCTCACAACGATTAATTTCGATTACTATTATTCAGGCAACGATTCAATGCATCATGAAATCTCTTTATTTGACCACGATTCGATTCGATTCGATACATTTTCTATCAGTTAATTCCCCCAAAAAGATTTTATACACAAATGTGGCTGGGGGGACTGATTCACTCAGCATGACTGGACTAGGTCAATAAAAACAATACACACAAGCGGCTACGTGGCGTAGTGGGCAAGGCACTCGCCACGAAATGCTGGAGACGCTGGGCTCGTCAGTTCGAGCCCAGCGCTCCACATTTGCTTTCAGTTTAGCTGGTCGTCCACAGTAATACACATTGGCCGTATTACGGGGAGGGAAACTGATGGGTGGGGATCGGGCGTTGTGGACAGCGACTCCTACAGGTCGGTTGGTGCGCCTGCGCAGTAGAATCAGGAAGTGTCGGGGGCAGCGTGAGCCTCCCACGCGTTACTCCTCGCCACTGAGAGATCGAGCTGCGCAGGTGAAAAGATGCGACTGCTGTTACCTCAAGTACCGGAGGGGACTTGTGCTATGTATGACTTAGTCCACATTGCAGCCGGCTTGTGGGAGGCAAGAAACAGCGTCCGTGACAGGGGAGGGTTGAATTGGATGATACGAAATTGGGATGGGAGAAAAATATAGAAAATGGGAGAAAAAGTTTAAAAAAAAAAAACAATACACACAACAACAACAAAACATTAAAAAAATTAAAAAAATTATTAATTTAGATTATAATCGATTCTAACGTTTTCAAATCGATGCAGTTGAATCGTCACATTAGAATCGATGCATCCAGGGCACGAAATTAGAGCCCGCCACCCGCCATTGGCGGGCAGATTTTATGTTTGGCGAGTGAGACTGAGAGGTCTGTCCACCATGTGGCGGGCAACAAAATAGTCATGTGAAAACCGATCGAAAAACATGATCCAATTCTTAGCGGAGTTCTCACTCGCTGTCTCAAGCACACAGACATGCAGCGCACTGCTCCTCCCCTCCTCCTGCCCCTCCCAAACCCGTGTAAACAGAGGCTATTGCCTGGCAGTCTGCTGACTGCTCTAGTCTAGTGGGACCTCCGTGAGCTAACGTTAGCTCCCGTTACAAAATGACCCAGTCAACTATTCACTTTTAGTTTCTGTTAAGACAATGTCTACATTTATGTTTGTTTCATATTATATATTATTTTATATTATATATATACAATGTGGGGATGGTTCATTTTTCCTGATACATTCCAAGGGGTATGATTTGTGACAATATGGCCGCCAACCCTGAGCTGCTGTGATGAG
Source organism: Notolepis coatsorum (assembly GCF_963971535.1). Classification (NCBI taxonomy): domain Eukaryota; kingdom Metazoa; phylum Chordata; class Actinopteri; order Aulopiformes; family Paralepididae; genus Notolepis; species Notolepis coatsorum. Next base: position 197,138,897 of record NC_140169.1, on the reverse strand, counting down.
AGTTGCTGCAGGGGGTAATGAGCAGCAATGCAATTCAGGTGTGAATGCCATCTTGGGGTGGAATAGGCAGAGGAAAAAAATTCTTTGCAGTGGAAGGACTAGTTTCCTTCAGTGGGAGAAGAATGCCCATTTAGAATTAGAAAAGAGGGAACCAAGTGAAAGAATCACTCCAGAGACGCCATTGGTATGTATGTTTGTGTTGTGTAATTGTCAATTTAAATCACTACAAATTGTACCTGTGGAGGGCTGGGTTGGTGGCAATTTTGTGGGAATCATTCCAATTAATGAATGTTTGGGTGTACTGTGTAACTAGATAGGAGGGGATGCCTTTTGGCAAGTTGTTTTGTTTACTTTGGGTTGGATCTGGTCCATTGTGATCAAGTAACAAGTGTTTGGTTAAATGCAATTCAAACATAATTGATTTGGTCTGGTTAAATTTAAAGTAAATGTATTTGGAAGGTTGGTAGACTAATTTGGTTAAATTGACCTAATTGATTTGGTCTGTAAAATAGCCAAATAATGTATAAAATGTAATTTGGTTAAATTGAAATTCAAACTAATTGATTTGGTCTTTAAAATAGCCAAATAATGTATAACATATAAGTTGGTTAAATTGAAATTCAAACTAATTGATTTGGTCTGTAAAATAGCCAAATAATGTATAAAATATAAGTTGGTTCAATTGAAATTCAAACTAATTGATTTGGTCTGTAAAATAGCCAAATAATGTATAAAATGTAGTTTGGTTAGATTGAAATTCAAACTAATTGATTTGGTCTGTAAAATAGCCAAAGAATGTATAAAATGTAGTTGGTTAAATTGAAATTCAAACTAGTTGATTTGGTCTGTAAAATAGCCAAAGAATATATAAATGTGCATGTTTGGAGGGAAGAAATAATCATATACTGATACATATATTGAAGTGTATTTGATTATTTGGCATGCACTTGTCATTTGTGGAGTGGCTAAACTTCTGATGATGCAACAAATGATGATGTGTTGGAGCAAAAAGTCATTAAAAACTGCAATATGAAGTCGAGTTGTCCCAGTGTCCTCTGTTGAGGTTCAAGCCATTTTCAAGTTTGGGCAGCACTGGTACCAAAGGGGGAAAAAAACTGTTGGAGATGATGCAGTTGAAAACCACGCGGAGCAGCCTGGATTTGAGGATAAAAGGCTTCAGACATCCAGAGTAAAGCTGTTGATACAGAGGGAGAAGCTGTGCATGTCCCAGGGGTCAAGATGGCAGAAGAGGTTCTGGGGAAGAAGGTTCAGCAGCTCAAAAGAGAGAGAACCACTGTAAGAAGCAGCTTCACCAGACAAGCCAACTTCATCACCAGAGGGGCAAGCAGCATGGTTGAAGCAGAGTTAAAGGGGGAGTTCACCAAACTCTCTGACTGCTTAAAAGAGGTTTTTGCAACCAATGATGACTACATAATTGGACTGCTGGCTGACATGAAGGAAGAGGAAGGATAAGTTCTCACAGAGCCACAAGAGGGCGACATTGAGAGGGCTGCCAAAGGAACTCAAGCTACATTTGAAGAAATAAGAGACATTGTCCAAGATAACCTGTGGTCCAGGTATGGCCAAAGTGAGCTCACAGATGCAGTCCTGGAAGCAGAAAAGACATGTGATAAAGCGGAACGCTTACCTGTTCAAAGTGCCAACCTGGAGGGCTACGAGGTGCACCTGGCTCTCTTGGACAAGCGGATATGGGAGGCCCTCAGAGTCCTGTCAACGTGGGAGAGATGGGTCCCCTCGACAGAAAAGGGGGACCTAGATGGCAGAGTCAAGGCCCTGAAAGCAAGCAACAACCGGCTGGAGCTAAGGAAAGCTGAGTTTGTCACTGCACGACGGATTGAGACGCAGGCGGTATCCGCAGCCACAGGAGCTCCAAGGGAAGGAGCACTGCCCACGGCAGCAGCACCGATGGTGAGGATTAAGCCAACCACCCTACCTATCTACAAGGGCTGTAAAAGAGAGTATCACAGATGGAGGAAAGACTGGGAGAGCCTGCAAAGGCAAGGGGAGTCATCTGGATCAGCTGAAGTCAAGAAGATTCAGCTCCTGGACAGTGTGGATGACAAGATTTCAAAGGAGCTCAGGCTATCAACCTACAACACTGCTGAAGAGATATTCAGAGTCATGGAGAATAGGTGTGGAAACAAGTCAACCATCGCTGTTACAAAGGATCAGATTAAACCGAATATATATATTTATTGATTGATATATATTGCATAGTATTTGTATATCGTTTGATATCCCTTGTATATTCCTTGTACATATACACGGAATATCCCTTTAGCCTAGTACAGACCATAATATTTCATTCTCCTATTGGACAGCGGTCCACAGGCGCCAGGGCCATGCCTCCAGAGTCAGGTTCAAAGCCACCGTCAAGACATGTCTGTACATGCCCGGCCTTGCCCAAGAATACGAGACGGAAATGAGGTTGGCACTAGATTGTTCGCTGTGCATATAAATATGGCGCAGGTGAATACAGAAGCACTTAGGAACTCCGTGCGGTGAAGTATGGCCTGTTTGGCCCCAAATAGAGCATTGAGACCGCGTGCGAATTAATAACTGAATTGTCAGAGTTTGGCGCTATACCGTCGAGTGCGACATATTTCTATTAAGTCAGTAATAGTCTATTTGTGTATAGTGTATCGTGCGGCTAAAGTTCTACAGTGACTAGCATCACCAACGCTTCCTCGTACCAGCTAGAGTGCTTATCCAGGCTGGGCTGCTTTCATGGCGCTTTCACCCGAGGAGACCAAGACGAGGATCGTGTGGACATGTACACTGGATTAATCTACCCGACGACTGCATAGCCATTTACGGCTGGATTATATTTGTTTTGGTCCTGTGATTTATGGAGCGGAGAATCGCCGACGCCTACACGTGTGTGGGATTTACCCTGTGAGGAGCCACGTCGAGTCTGCGCCTCAGAGAGCCTGAGGCAGACTAGCTTTCTTCACTGTGGAGCTACAGTCTACGGAGAACAGCTGTATTCGTCTGTGGATCAAGAGACTATTGCACCGTCTCCTGTACTTGGAGTCTCCTTAGTCATCGTTGACCAGACTCTCTACTACCGACAGATCCTCTACCCCTGCTGGCTTACTACCGGGGGGACCCTTCAGTATCTCCCGCTATATATTACCAGTGCACCATAGATATAATTCCCTAAGATTCAGGTCGTATAATTACCTCCTGCGTAACCAGAGAATGGACATTCATTATTGATTTGCCTACGCACATTCCTTTGCCTTACAAGTGCATTCAAAGTATAATAGAGAAGTATATTATGTACCTTTTGCTGCAATAAATACTTAATTATAACTTTGTGTGGAACCGATTTATTGTGGGAAGTGTTCATCATATTTATATATCATGTACTGTATGGCCAGTAATTAAAGTACATAAAGCGGTAGTGGTTTAATGATACCATACTTATCAATACAGTCAGGGAATTGTACCCCTCAGTTACAATCGCCATAGAAATACTGGAGGAGCTGGAGAAAATACCACCTGTGAGGGGAAACCAGCCAAGGAGAGTAATCGACCTCATACAGTGTGTGGAAAAGGCCCTGGCATATCTCACAGATCTGGGAAACTCTGGTGCCATAAACAACCCACTGGTAATTAAATCTATAGAGAGCAAGCTACCTGACTTTGTTCAAAGAGACTGGCTAATCCTCATGGTTGATCCAAAAAACAATGTAACTCCAGACAACCACTTTAAGATGCTCTTGAAGTTCCTGAAAAATCAAGAAGAAATCCTTGAGCGGCTTGAGCAGCTAAGGATTGTGGAACGGACGGACAGACCAGACCATCCTGAGAAAAGGTATGAGAGAAAATATGCTGCTACAAGAAGCACAAAGAAAGGAGAGCTGGAAGATGGGTGTGTTGTATGTGGTGATGAAAGGCACATCAACAAGATATTCTTCTGTCGGAAATTTAAAGAGCTGAAGCTACCTGAAAAGAGAGCTGCTTTGAAAAAGCTGGGAGCATGCAGCAAATGTCTTGGATGTCATGACAGGAATGGATATTGCAGAGACACTTTCCTTTGCAGAAATATAGACTGTAAAAAAGGAGGCTGCATCCCAGATCACCATTACTGGCTCTGCCCAAGAGGAGAATTCAAGAGGGGCAGTGAGAAGAGTGGAAAAGGCAGCAGAGAAAAGAGCAAGCTGACAGATGAACAGGAGCATTTTCTGTCAGAGCTTTCCCCAGTTCTTGCAGAACGGTGCATAAAGGCTTTCACCAACAAAACAATGACGGGCAGCACTGGGAAAGACCAGTCGAAGCTTTTGGAGAGGAATGGCCTGTGTGAACTCCCTGTCATCATGATGCTGATGGAGGTCACTGCCAATGCAGGGCAGAAAATTGGAACTCTGGTGGACCTTGCTTCAGACACTAACTACATTACCCATAAGGCTGCGGGCAGACTAAGGTTACAGAGTGAGAAGATAACCTTAGTTGTGCATGGGGTTGGTGGAATGACCGTGAAGGTGGACACTGAAAGATATATCCTCAGAGTCAGAGTCAAGACTCCTAAAGGAACAGAGAGATCTCATCAGCTTGTCTGCTATGGCCTGGATGAGATCGCTAAAATCCACAAAGTGATTGAACCTGAGAAGCTGCAGAAATTCTTCCCAGAGGTCAAGCTTGAAGAATTGAAGAGGCCAGAGGAAGTTGAACTTCTCATCAGTCACAGAGAGGGAAGACTCGCTCCACAGAGGGTGAGAGTTGTTGGAGACCTCGTTTTGTGGGAAAGCCCCTTGGGAAAGACAGTGGGCGGAGCACACCCGGACTTGTTTGAGGAAGTGGCTGTGGGAGCTCATGAGTCCAAAACACACTTTGCCCGCTCCATGAGAACAGCTGCTGTCAAGTATGAGGAGATCATCAGAAGCCCCACAACTGAGACAGCCCAGCAACATGTGACTCAGGGAAAATGTACAGCGGACATTTTGAAGGCTGGGGGATTCTTTCTCAAACCTTGGGTTCGATCAGGGCAAAGTGGGAGGCAAGACACTGCAGCAAAAGTCATCCCGAGCAAAGAAGGACCAAAAACACTGGTTCTCCCCAATCAAATGAGGGAGGAGGACAACAAAGCCCTGGGAATCGGATATCAGGTGGAGGATGACAAACTCTACATGATGACCTCAGTCAATTTTTCCAAAAGGAAAATGAGAATAGGAAAGGATCTTCTCCAGGAGGAGGTGAGACCTGAGACACCCAACCCCCTGACTAGGAGGGCTCTCCTAAGTCAAGTAGCTGGACTTTACGACCCAGTTGGGCTAGTTACACCTGCCAAGCGGAAGGGGGCATTTGTTGTCAGGAAAGCATTCCAGGAAGCAGGGGGTGGAAAACTGACCAGAGAAACATGGGATAAACCACTCTCAGAGGCCTCAGAGAAGAAGCTATTCATCTGTTTGAAGAGTATGTGCAGCTTGGTCAAATTAAATTCCACAGGAGCCTCACACCACCTGACTGGAAAGGGAAGCCATGGGAATCACATTCTCAGACGGAAGTGACAAAACCTATGGCGCTGTGATGTATTTGAGGTGGGAAACGACAACTGGAGTTGAAGTCCGATGTGTGGAATCAAAAGCCAAGCTGACACCACTCGATCAAAAGGGAGAAGAAAAGTTCAGCAGCTTGTCCAGACTGGTCTGGATCATTGCCTGGGTGTGGCGAGCTGCCAAGAAGTGTCTGGAGAAAAAAGGCCAAGCCAAAGACGAGTCAAAGTGGGAGGCAATGTCACTCATGGAAAGGTGCAAGAAAACCGTGCTGGCTGTGAACACTACACTAAGCAGAATGGCAGTGTACAAATATGTGGACTCTGGACTCCTAGCTTGTGGAGGCAGGATGCATATGTTCAATGAAGACAAGAGTGCAGTGTGAAATGGTGCTGTGGGAGATGATGCCTTGAAAGGTCAATACAAGTTGTAAAAGTGTAAATGCTTACAGGAAAGCCATCCTAAGCGATGTACATGTAAGGACCTTCCCCAGCTATCCTGTACACATCGGAAAGCCAAAGAAAGGAAGGGGCACAGAAACGAACACTAAAGGAACCGATAAGCTCTCGATTAAGATCCCAGCCACCTTCTTCACAGGGATGTCAGACGTCTGGTCATCATACTTCCTGCTGAAGAACAGCGAAATGCTTAAAGGATAACTCCACTATTTTGGGAAATTAGCTTATTTAATATCTTCCCTGGAGTTAGACAAGAAGATACATACCTTTTTTGTCTCTGTGCGTGCATTTTAGCTTTGGGAATAGACGCTCCGTTAGCATAGCTTAGCTTCATCACTGGAAGTGAGGCAGGACAGTAGCCTTACAGTGCCTTACAGTGTATTGCAAGGTCTGACATTGACCAAACTTGATATGCATGACCTTGGTGGGCTCTAGGTCAACTCCTGCAAAGGGGGTCAATGTCAGACTTTGCAATCAAAAGTTAGGGGGCTAATAACCCTTGCCATAATTTCAGTGCGCCCCCTAACTTTTGATTGCAAGGTCTGACATTGACCCCCTTTTCAGGAGTTGACCTAGAGCCCACCAAGGTCATGCATATCAAGTTTGGTCAATGTCAGACCTTGCAATACACTGTAAGGCACTGTAAGGCTACTGTCCTGCCTCACTTCCAGTGATGAAGCTAAGCTATGCTAACGGAGCGTCTATTCCCAAAGCTAAAATGCACGCACAGAGACAAAAAAGGTATGTATCTTCTTGTCTAACTCCAGGGAAGATGTTAAATAAGCTAATTTCCCAAAATAGTGGAGTTCCCCTTTAAAGGACTGGTATGACCTCCTTGGGTTCAGTAACCAGGAGCTCAAGTGGGAGGTGTTAAGACAATGTCTACATTTATGTTTGTTTCATATTATATATTATTTTATATTATATATATATACAATGTGGGGATGGTTCATTTTTCCTGATACATTCCAAGGGGTATGATTTGTGACAATATGGCCGCCAACCCTGAGCTGCTGTGATGAGAGTTGATTGCTGCAGGGGGTAATGAGCAGCAATGCAATTCAGGTGTGAATGCCATCTTGGGGTGGAATAGGCAGAGGAAAAAAATGCTTTGCAGTGGAAGGACTAGTTTCCTTCAGTGGGAGAATAATGCCCATTTAGAATTAGAAAAGAGGGAACCAAGTGAAAGAATCACTCCAGAGACGCCATTGGTATGTATGTTTGTGTTGTGTAATTGTCAATTTAAATCACTACAAAGTGTACCTGTGGAGGGCTGGGTTGGTGGCAATTTTGTGGGAATCATTCCAATTAATGAATGTTTGGGTGTACTGTGTAACTAGATAGGAGGGGATGCCTTTTGGCAAGTTGTTTTGTTTACTTTGGGTTGGATCTGGTCCATTGTGATCAAGTAACAAGTGTTTGGTTAAATGCAATTCAAACATAATTGATTTGGTCTGGTTAAATTTAAAGTAAAATGTATTTGGAAGGTTGGTAGACTAATTTGGTTAAATTGAACTAATTGATTTGGTCTGTAAAATAGCCAAAGAATGTATAAAATGTAATTTGGTTAAATTGAAATTCAAACTAATTGATTTGGTCTTTAAAATAGCCAAAGCATGTATAAAAGATAATTTGGTTAAATTGAAATTCAAACTAATTGATTTGGTCTGTAAAATAGCCAAAGAATGTATAAAATATAAGTTGGTTAAATTGAAATTCAAACTAATTGATTTGGTCTGTAAAATAGCCAAATAATGTATAAAATGTAGTTTGGTTAGATTGAAATTCAAACTAATTGATTTGGTCTGTAAAATAGCCAAATAATGTATAAAATGTAGTTTGGTTAAATTGAAATTCAAACTAGTTGATTTGGTCTGTAAAATAGCCAAAGAATATATAAATGTGCATGTTTGGAGGGAAGAAATAATCATATACTGATACATATATTGAAGTGTATTTGATTATTTGGCATGCACTTGTTATTTGTGGAGTGGCTAATTTTTGTGTTTTTCTTTAAAGGTTTTCAACCTACTTCTGCTACTTCTGATGATGCAACAAATGATGATGTGTTGGAGCAAAAAGTCATTAAAAACTGCAATATGAAGTCGAGTTGTCCCAGCGTCCTCTGTTGAGGTTCAAGCCATTTTCAAGTTTGGGCAGCACTGCTACCAAAGGGGGGGAAAAAACCCACATAACTTGACAGTTTCATACATGAGGCATTGTCTAACGTTATCTAGCCAGCTAGCTACTGATAGCTCCTGATATCAACAAATGCTCCAGCAAGTCTAGTAGTGCATAATACCTCCGTTGGCTAGGTAGCTCAAGTTAGCTCACGTTAGCTCACTACGAAATGACCAAGTAAACTAAATAGTTCACTGAAGCGTTGTCTTAACGTTATCTAGCCGGCTAGCAGTAGCTACAGATAGCTCCTGATATCAATGTCTTATAACATTGATTCGATGCGTATTCGAGCCCCTGGCTTCCATCGCATGAGGGCATGCTGAATGTAGAGTATAGGGCCCAGCTGCAGCACCGGAGAATCCTTGCTGGAGCTGGAGGCTACTCGAGTATAGGGTCCAGCTGCAGCGCCGGAGAATCCTTGCTGGAGCTGGAGGCTACTCGAGTATACACACAAACAGTGGGGCTGTTTGCAGATAGCGAGCATACACACAGACAGTGGAGCTGCTTGCAGATAGCGAGCATACACACAGACAGTGGAGCTGTTTGCAGATAGGGAGCATTTAGACTTGTTGCGTGGTGGCCATGTCTCGCAGATAATACAACTACAAGTATGATTATATAATATATATATATTTTATTAAAAAAATTTATTTGGCTGGTAAGAAATATGCTTGGCGGGTAGATTTTTCCCATCTACCAGCCACTGGCCGGTGAGTCAAAAAGTTAATTTCGTGCCCTGGATGCATCGTTACACCGCTAATACACATACATACAGCCAGTTATAGAACCCCTTCTTCATCTCTGTGCAAAACCATTTGACTATATTTTATTTTAAACTCTTATGTTTTGACATTTCATCCAAGTCTGCAGTTATTTTTAATTGTCTTATTGATTGACTCTCTAGTTGTTCTGTATTTATTGTGTGCTGTTTCCCAACATCATTTGATTGCTCTCAATGATTTTCGAGACTAAATAAAGGTTGAATTGTGTTTCATGGCCTTCAGTGACATTCCTCATTGTTTAAGTCTCTCACCCCTTGCTGCTCAGTGCCAATAAACAAAGGCTTCGTCATCCGTCATCGTTCCACCAACGTACGTATACCACAGTAACTATGAAGGAAAACATTTTGCATCATTAATATTATGGGATGTACGTATGTACGAGATGAAGGTGAGTTTATGACCAGGCAGATACAGTAACCGTCTGTAGTGTGGTAGTGAAAGGTTAACATTCTGTAGTGTGGTTAACCTTTGTTGTGTGGCAGTGAAAGGGTTAACCTTCTGTATTGTCGCAGTGAAAGGATTAAAAGTGCCAAGACTATAGCACAGGGACGACTGACCACGCCGGAGGTACCGAGTCTCTGCGGTGGTAGGCAAGTGCTTAGACCTCTGATTTAAATAAACGTCTGTTAACTAAAGTCACTACCGAATGAGGTAACACAATGGTGAATGTACCTATTGTCCACTGATGAAAACCCTTGCCTATGCAGCATTACCAAGTATTGTGAACTGGGTGTCTCTGGTGACATTACTGGGAACAGGGTTCACACATGGTCCTTGAAGTGCTTAAAGTGCTTGATTTTTTTTTACAAACAAAAGTCAAGGCCTGGAATTCCTTAAACAGCCAATTCTTTTAACAAGTTGCTTAAAAAGTCCTTGAAATTCAAATCAACCATTTGCATTATTTATCCTTTATTTATCCAGGATAAATTGAGATTCAAGATCTCTTCCTCCAGGGAGTCCATGCATTGAAGGTTTTGTTCATCCATGATAAAATTGTTCTGAATCAAGAAATATATTTTTTTATATCTAAAGTGTAACTAATTGTCAAATTGGTTTTAAGCCATAAATATTGAATCCTATTTTTATTTTTTTTATTAAAAAAAACAGCATTTAAAAGTGAATTGTATCCTTTTAAATGCTCTTTTAAAATGAAAAATAGTGCTTGGAAAAGTATGTGAAAGTCCTTGAATTTCATTTTGCAATGTCTGTGGGAACCCTGTGGGAAAACATTACCTCTGCCTGTCCTTCGTGCCAGTAGCCATCAGGCTCCACAACCGTGAGCATGGACTGCTGCCAATTGCTGGAGAGCTAACGGCTGTTGAACTTGAGAACTGTTAGGACCGTCTGATCTCTTAATAATAAACACTGTTAGGACCGTCTGATCTCTTAATAATAAACACTGTTAGGACCGTCTGATCTCTTAATAATAAACACTGTTAGGACCGTCTGATCTCTTAATAATAAACACTGTTAGGACCGTCTGATCTCTTAATAATAAACACTGTTAGTACCGTCTGATCTCTTAATAATAAACACTGTTAGGACCGTCTGATCTCTTAATAATAAACACTGTTAGGACCGTCTGATCTCTTAATAATAAACACTGTTAGGACCGTCTGATCTCTTAATAATAAACACTGTTAGGACCGTCTGATCTCTTAATAATAAACACTGTTAGTACCGTCTGATCTCTTAATAATAAACACTGTTAGGACCGTCTGATCTATTAATAATAAACACTGTTAGGACCGTCTGATCTCTTAATAATAAACACTGTTAGGACCGTCTGATCTCTTAATAATAAACACTGTTAGGACCGTCTGATCTCTTAATAATAAACACTGTTAGGACCGTCTGATCTCTTAATAATAAACACTGTTAGGACCGTGAGTTATCGACCATGTCATATAATATCATCACTATTACTACTGTCTGATTGAATCCTGCCATTTACTACTACTACTGGTATCACTATTATCACAATCACCGTTATTACTTTGCTCCTTGTTCGATGCTCTATTATTATTATTATTATTATTATTATTATTATTATTATTATTATTATAACCTATTCTACCTGTATAACCCCCCCCGCTGCTATGACACCTGAGTGTCCCCAAGGGGTTAATAAAGGAACACTTGACTTCACTTCACTTAAAATATGTTGCTTAAAGTATGTATATAAAGTACAAATCGATTAATCCAGTTTGCGGCATTTGTTTTGGACCTTTGTCGATACAAAACGTCATTATAATATACAACACATCATTACATTACTCATGGCTATAACATAACGCACATTATGTACATTTTTGTCCTGTGGTTGATTAGTACTTTGTTCACGTTTTCTGATGAGACCGTGAAATGGAGATCTTTGAGATTGGCACTTTAAAGTTGTTGTTTCTTGTCTGTAATGGTTTCTGAGCAGAAGAGCTGTATTGGACTATTCCTCACCTCGCCTTTTTCACCGTGTTCAGAGAGAGTTGTGTCAGCATGGACGAGTCTGAGAGTAAGATCACCGAGAGGATTGGTTCAGATACAGAGAATCAACAATGTTCTTTTGTATGTTTAACCAACACTGTGTTGGCATAATCATTGAGCAGATCCAAACCCAGCATAGAGACGTCAGGAGAATACAATTAAAGCAGCACCATTCCTCTCCCTGCCTACCTTGTTTCTCTTGATTGAAGACAGCTTGACAGCCTTCAGGTTTCCTCTCTCTCTCTCTCTCTCTCTCTCTCTCTCTCTCTCTCTCTCTCTCTCTCTCTCTCTCTCTCTATCTGTTTCTCTCTTTCTGTTTCTCTCTCTGTTTCTCTCTCTCTGTTTCTCTATCTGTCTCTATCGTTCTCTCTCTCTGTCTCTCTGTCTTTCTCTCTCTGTCTTTCTCTTTCTGTTTCTCTCTCTCTCTCTCTCTCTCTCTCTCTCTCTCTCTCTCTCAAATTTTAATTTAGTCTCCCCACGATCATGAAAACAAGATAATTGAGATAAAATGATTATTGCGCCGCATCATGCCGTGTTGCTCTCCTTTTGTCTTGTGTTGTAAATGCAGCGCACCCTTCCTTCACAGTGGTGTGCTCCACCCCTCCCCCCTCACAGCAGTGTTCTCCACCCTCCCCCCTCAAGCCCAAACAGTAGTTTCCACTCAGGCATGCTCTTCCTTGTTATTTTGAAACCTCTTTGGTAACTTGTAGAAGATGACAGAAAGGCCGTTGGTCAAGAAGAAAGGTAAAACTAATTCTCACAATCAATGAGTAATTGTGTTTAAGGCTGAGACGATATGCCCTTTGGAAGAATCGATACATCGGGACAAAATGATCGATAAATATCGATATTTTTATTATTGTTTTTAATATATAATTTTTTTTATATTTGATTATTTAAACAACACATTTATGGATTATGTATTTACAGTACCCAACACTGTAATCAATAAGCGTGATCGATATTTGGAATGGCGATCAGGAATTGGAATAATCTTTTTGGATAACATCTGATCTCAGGTAAGGAATGAATTTTACCAGTCTTAGGATAATCAGAGCTATTTTCACCTATATATAAGTGTTTGCCCTATGCGTGTGTGTGTGTGTGTGTGTGTGTGTGTGTGTGTGTGTGTGTGTGTGTGTGTGTGTGTGTGTGTGTGTGTGTGTGTGTGTGTGTGTGTGTGTGTGTGTGTGTGTGTGTGTGTGTGTGTGTGTGTGTGTGTGTGTGTGTGTGTGTGTGTGTGTGTGTGTGTGTGTGTGTGTGTGTGTGTGTGTGTGTGTGTGTGTGTGTGTGTGTGTGTGTGTGTGTGTGTGTGTGTGTGTGTGTGTGTGTGTGTGTGTGTGTGTGTGTGTGTGTGTGTGTGTGTGTGTGTGTGGGGCTGTGATCGCTGATGAGGAAATGAGAGAATCGATTTTCAGCCCGCCTCTATAGCGTGCATAAGTACACATGTTTACTATCGATAATCTAGCGTTTATTTGAAAACTATTCATAAATAGGCAGAAAAATTACAATGTGTTTGTGTATTCCAGAATATTCCAGTAAATGCCTTTTATCACGGAATCTATATATTTTCCTTGAAAACGAGGGCTTTTCAAAATGCTATAAAACGGAAATGAACCGATTAAAAAAAAACAATCCGTTTCGACAATGTTGACTGCAAACAAGTCATTGATAAACAACAGGCAGATTAGACACATAGCCATAATTTAAGACAGAGATTATGCGTTCACAACGCTATCATTTAAGTGGGTGGTGGCATTTAACCATGTTAATGGCCGGTACTGAAAGTGTTAATATATATATATATATATATATATATATATAATTTACATTTTGTATTATTATTATTTATTTATACATCTTTTGGTTGAATTAATTTTTTAAGATCAATCATCAGATTATTAAAATGAAGATACATTTGAATCGATTTTCTGGAACATAGCCCTAGTTGTGGGGACCAAACAGGTAAAGGAGCTATTTTAGGGTCAGGTCCCAGGGGTATGGAAGAATCGATACATCGGGACAAAATTATCGATAAATATCGATATTTTTATTAGTATTGTTTTTAATATATAATTTATTTTTATATTTGATTATTTAAACAACAAATTTATGTTTATTTTGTAGCAATCCTTT
>NC_140169.1:197117840-197120340 GCF_963971535.1 Notolepis coatsorum | reverse complement strand
GGATGCAGACCAACTTTCGTCCTGTTTACATCAGGGTCCCCCATTTTCAATTCATCATAAATCATAAAGCTCAACTCGTTATTATTTTGCGCACAGACCGCCGAAACACGGGAACGTTTTGATTATATTTAAAAGGCTTTACGTTAAACGAAACAAGTGGAATTTCGAAGCTGTAAGCAGAATAAGTCATACAGTATGAATATAGTGTTCTTCCCCCTTTTTACTGTACAAGAAAGAATAGAAAACGCATTGCAATGACACCATGCAGATATAGTGGACAGACTATATGATGGGATTCAAGTTCGCGTTTTTGTTGCTCATAGGCATGCTGTCAAAGTATGATATCTTAATCAAACATTCTAGAACATTTGTCGTCACAGATCATGTCCTAATGGAACATAGGCTATGGCATGGATCGTGATATTGTGTGGACTGTTATTATTACTGTACGGCGGTACCACCCATTGTGACAGCAGCCTTGAGTCCCGCACACAAACATGATGGAATTCAAGTTCATGTATTGAAAGGCAGGATACATCATACATGCAGTGAGATTCATTGTTCTTGTATATGCTCTCGTATTATATTGTTTATATAGGCTACCCAATACTGACATCAAAATAGATTGTAGTATGCCTCTAGAAATCATATGCAGCAGGTAGAAAATTGACGGGAGATCCATCGCGATTTGGAATAGAATTGAGGAGAACTTTAATCCGTGGGTATTAATCAAACAACACGGGAAAAGGCAGTCATATTCCAGCGCGGTCTTTATTAGCCGACAACAAAATAGATGCCTCTAAAAATCATATAGCCAATCGAACACAACTAATAAAGGCATTCATATTACAGCACGGTTATAATGACACACAACCAACGCCAAACAGTGGTCAACGAACGGTCTTTATTAGTATTTTGAGCTGTCCAGGCAGAATTGCAGCAATGGTCTTAGGGAGCCGTTGATATCTGACATCACCGTTTACAAGTCTGCCTTTTATTTATCCCATAAATCATAATACGCGATAGTGTCTTCTTGGTTCGACAGCAGTGAATTCTCCGTGGAGTTTCTCGGAGTCCCGCTCGGGTCGGTCCATTATTTCACATCCCATGGGGGGTGTTTCCTCATTTTCATGACCATATATGGATAATCATGCACGAGCATTGACGGTAGAACAAAGTGGTATTCATCAACACGGCAGGGCATAGAGCCTGCGTACGCACGTGTGATGAATGCCGACTTCCCTGTGCGTACGCTAGTTCTACATTCCGTGCTTACGTGTGGAAGTAGGTCAAGTTCTACGTCCACGTTGATGCATGAGGGCCCATAACTCTGGCCTTGTTTCACGGCGGCTATGCAGGAGAAAAAGAGGAGAAATTGTACCAGCATCTGTTTTAATTCAAAGTTAAAAGTGTAATCACAATGGTTCTGGTTCAATTACAATGCTATAGTATTGATATACGAGACCCTATGCCGTCTGTAATCAACACTAGACTAAGAAAGTAGATTAAAGAATGGTAGTTGTTGAGTTGTGGATGGTCTTTGTTTGTCTGGTGACAAACAAAGAGGTTCTGTTCTCGTTCCAAAAGCTTGTTATCCGTGTTCTCCTCTGCTTGCGCCGTCCTCTGTGTGAAGAGGTGGGAGGTGTGTTCCTGTGTTGGTTCCGTTTCAGTGTGTCCCCACAGTCACAACACCCCCCTTTTTATCAATGAGCCGGGAGTGTCTGCGTGATGTCACAGGAGTGACGTCAAGCAGATGTTCCCCTCCAATCACGGGCTCCCTAAGTTTGAATTTGAAATAGAAGGTTGTCCTCAGTAAGCCAACCCTCTCTACTTTGTTTCAAATCAGAGAAATAGATACCGTCTAAACTAACTTAATACTTTTGTTATTAAACCCAAGATATATATATTCGAATTGAGATTGATTCCATAAACACAGAGATGTCATTTTTGAATAGTTTCTCTTGATGCTAAATGAGAATCACAGTAGTTTTATCATTAAGCCCACTTCTATAGTTTTCTAATCATCTTCTTTTAACTTAAATCAATATCTATTTTATACAGTTATTATTCAGCACTTTTAGTATTTTCCAATGTAGTTTCAGAAGTGGCTTAATTTCAAACTCTGTGATTCTTACTCATAAACATTGCATATTTCATATCATTAGATTCAGGATTATTACCACAACATAACAGGAACATTTGCAGTTCATTTTAAGCTAATTCAAGTATAGAAACAGACATTTGAAAGTGTACTTGAGTTACTGAGATACTGAATCCTAGTCCCATCTACGGCAGCTGTCCCCACATGTCGTGCCACAGGGCCAGTTTAACAGATACCACCGATGTGTGACTTTTGATCTATTGTCTTCTTGTTGCCAACAGTTGTATGCAAATCTACCTCCTGTTGTGAGCCCAAGTCTCTGTAGACACACACAATCTCTAAGCTAAGTCACTCTAGTCAAATCAGGTTTAAACTATATTTGATTGCCAATTGTTACAC
>NC_140169.1:197095340-197112840 GCF_963971535.1 Notolepis coatsorum | reverse complement strand
TTGTTGTTGAATCAAGTAAAATCCTAGGTAAGCGTGTATTGTGCGCGCGAACGTTGACGTGAACGTGCGGCACACTTCATAGGTTTCGTTTCGCGGTAAACGAAACGTTGACATCATCGGACTTAAAAAAAAAAATTATATGTTAATTATTATAATAAATATTTTTTTATCAGTACCGAAATGTGGCACCGGTAGATCTCACGTGAAACGGTACTCGGTAGTACCGACGTGATTCGGTTGGTACCCTTAAACGTACCGGATTTGGTACCCATCCCTAGTTGATATAGTATTTAGTTTGGTACCTGATGGACTGTTGGACTCAGTGCGTGATTAACTTGTCGGTACAGCAGATGGACAGACTGAGTCATTGTTTCTGTGTTGCCTCGTCTCAGTGCAGATATTTTCAGGTCTCTTTCTCCTTGTTTCCACACAATATTTTAGCAACACCTGCCTGTGAAGATTATGCATTCAATATGAAGGCATTTACGAGCCCCTATAAAGTATGAATCAATCATTATAACCATTTCACTACCACTCTACCAAAGGGTTAACACTTTCACTGCAACAATACAGAAGGTTAACCCTTTCACTGCCACACGACAAATGGTTAACCCTTTCACTGCCGCATGACAAAGGGTTAACCCTTTCACTACCACACTACAGAAGGTTAACCCTTTACTATCACACTACAGATGGTGGTTAACGGTGGTAGTGAAAGGGATAAGGCGTTCATCATGACTCGGTGGACATGTATTTCATTAGAATGTGATATAGCGGTTGCTATTGTTACTGTTTGAGAGGCCGACACATGCATGGGTCAGGGTTTTAATTGACCCTTCAATCACTGCGTCATGAATGCTTTTTTATTGATCACTGAATCACTTAGGGACTGTGTCAGCAATTACGGAGGTAATAGAATGTAAGCGCATGCAGAGAGCATGTAAATAATGTTTTGTCAGGATGGTGGTGCCGGCCAGAAATCTCATGTTTCAGTCGTTTTATTAGCCTTAAAGGTAGAATCTGTAATGCTCGTCAAACAGCGACCTCTTCACAGTATATAATAAGTTGCTAAACGGGGCGGCTGGGTGGCACAGTGGGAAAGGCGCTCGCCACTAACGCAGGAGATGCTGGTATCGAGCCCAGCTCTCTGCGTTGCTTCCAGCTTGGCCGGCCGTCATACTAACACAATTGGCAGTGTTAGGGGTGGGAAAGCCGGTGGGTGGGGATTGGACGTTGTGGACAGCGACTCCTACAGGTCGGTTGGGTGACGCCTGTACAGCAGAAACAGGAAGTATCGGTGGCAGCATGAGCCTCCCACGTGTTATTCCTCGCCACTGAGAGTTTGAGCTGTCTGGTGAAAAGATGCGACAGGCTGCCTCCTCGTGTACCGGAGGGGACACGTGATGCAAGGTTTCTATCCTCACTACAGCCGACCAGTGGGAGGCATAGTCTAGCAACGTTCAAGACAGGGGAGGGGAGAATTGGAATTACGAAATTGGGATGGGAGAAAAATAAGGAGAAAAAGTGGATCAAAAAATAATAATAAGTTGCTGTAATGGGAAATATTAAAGGGACAAAACGATGAGCCGTTTACATTAATGATTCTGTGTCATTATTAATAATAGGAAAGTTTATTTCATCCGTGGCCACAAATGAAAGATCAGTTTACAATCAGAGACAACAATGTTCACACACAAGCGGCTGACCATAAAATGACGAAGAGCTCTGGTCAGACGTATATTAAATACACAGTTGTCAGACGTAATATTATACATATGAAAGTAAAACAAAAATGGTTCCCAGTCACGGGAAGCAACAACAACCTTGCTATGGCTGGTGATATTGGAGTCTCTTAAAGAGACACACAC
Organism: Notolepis coatsorum; assembly: GCF_963971535.1. Lineage (NCBI taxonomy): Eukaryota > Metazoa > Chordata > Actinopteri > Aulopiformes > Paralepididae > Notolepis > Notolepis coatsorum. The sequence goes on along the minus strand of NC_140169.1, from coordinate 197,110,972 downwards.
ACATTACATAGCTGGTCAGAGTGAACCAGTCAAGCTGTCTATAATGACATGATAATATATTCCACGACATTGCTAAACTCCAACCCACACATCAAACCAAAACCAAAAACTGTAAACAAAGTGCAATACCAAGCAGTGCTCTTTTGTCTAGATGTCACTGTTTGACACCATTACAGATTCTACCTTTAACCCTTGTGTGGTGTTCAGGTGTTTGTTACTCGCCCAATGTCTGAGTCTGGTGGACCCCCAACATTATTGGGATTTTAACCCTTTCACTACCACACTACCAAAGGGTTAACCCTTTCACTGATACAATACAGAAGGTTAACCTTTCACTACCACACGGTTAAACCGTCTGTAGTGTGGTAGTGATAGGGTTAACGTTAGGTTATGACTATAACCAAGTTCTGTTAGTATGGTGACGCTCGGCGTCACTCTCTGCACTGTCCTCGCACACGTGCACGCGCACTGAATAAAGACCACAATGTACCTTTAATCCCAATATTTGTCTGACCACACCCCTATCAGCTTACCCATATAAGCAGGGGTGGGGCCACCCACTCGCCTCCTTCCCAAGCTTTCACCACAAGGCGAGATCAAGGGCTGCAGCGGCGTCGGACGCAGAGCGTCACCATAATAACAGAACTTGGTTATAGTCATAACCTAACGTTCTGTATCGTATGGCTCTCGCTCGGCGTCACTCTCTGCACAAGGGAGGCTGAGCGAGAGCCATCGGCCGACAAATACACCCCGCTGAAAGCCCCCCACAACCATCAGAACAGGGAGGGCCGAGCCCCCCCGACCCACCCTAATGGAGGGCACCCCCCCTATTGGAGGTTTCCCGGGAGGGCGACGGACCCGACCGTGCGAAGAGGCACTCAAGCAACTCAACGCACAGGGTGAGCAGACCGTGGCCTGACCCCACGACTACACACACGCACAACCCGCATGCCACCCGGGAACGAACGGAGGGAACAACCTCGTTACTGCCCCCAGAATCACGGGGTCAAGGGCAAACCAAACCCTGTGGCAAGGCCGTAGCAGCGGAGCGCGAAGGAAGGCCCAGACCCACCAAAGGGACTGGACCCCCTGGAATGGGGGCCCGGAGAAGTCCATGATGCCAGCATCAAGACCCCACCAGGTGGGCACTTAGTGACCCCGCCCCCCACATCGCCAGCGTATTCGGACAAAGGCCCCTCAGCCGAGCGGGCCCTGTCCCCCCAATAGTACACCGCCTGGCACACTGACCCTGCAGAACAGGCAGTCAGCATGGCCGTAAGCACACAAAAAAGGTTAACCAACGGAAGCAGGCAGGGCACCGGGGAAAAAACCAGGCAACAGGCTGTCAACCCTAGCCTGGAGACTGCGGACGAGACAGGCGCCAGAGGGGACAGCTGAACACAGCCGCACCGGCGGAAGGGGCGTATGCTGGCGTTGTTGCATGACCAAGCCTCCATTTAAAAAACCCCACCCAGAGGGGTTGAGGCAGAGAAGGCTGACATGATTGGCAGACGTCATGAACGTGCAGGGGCACCCTCAACCGGTGAACCCGGGAGTTGACACTGCTCCAACACACCAGGGAATCAACCACATTGGTGTTACCCAATGCGGTGGTTGTTCCTATAACCCCTCAAGAAAAAAACTCCAAAACACACCTGCGGGTATACACCGCTATACCGCAGTACAAGTGTTCAAAAAAGGGTTAACCCAGGCCTACGGGTCGACGAAACATGACTTTGGACCGGGCCCGGCGATACGGGAAGCACAGGGTCACCAGAGGAGGTCAAAGACCACCCCAACAGGCCCCTCTTCGCCATGCGTGAGAGAGGAGCGAAAAAGAATGGAGAACCAGCCCCAAGCACACCGTACTTGGTATTCCCAGGCGGTCTCCCAACCAAGTACTAACCAGGACCAACCTGTGTAGCGGCCGAGATCTGACGAGATCGAGCGTGTACAGGTTGGCATGGCCGTAAGCCATTACGACAGTGCTGAGTAAAAGATTTACCCAACCAGGGTCTCCATAGTGCTTAACCCTGTGACACCCGGACCGACCTGGCATTTTTCCCCCTGAAAAAAGCCCAAGTCCCTCAGGGTACCAGAACAGCAGATCTGCATCCCCGGCGGACAACGGGTTCAACTGATCCGGACCAGCGTGACCAGAACCAGTCCCGTGCCCTAACCACGCCGACATGCCTACTCCAGGAGAAGGGGCAGATATGCGTGTTGATCTTAAACATGAAAAGAAGGCACCACCCAGACGTTCGGGGTGAACCGCGCCCGGTGGCCCACCCCCAGGGCGTGAGACCCCTCTACATATGTTCAGATCCATTCCGTCATCATCCCCCAGATATGAACGAGAATCCGTCGATAACCAAACCAGGTCGTCGGATTTGGTCGTCGGAAGAGGAAAAACCTCCATCCCAGTTGCTTTATAAAAACGCCGTTTTAAACGCAAGCAACCAAGGCGTGCTAGTCAGGCGCCTGTTTACAGAACACCCCGAGCTAGCACTATACGTGCGTCGGGACACACCCACATCAATGAACAGGCTATTTAGACCTGTCATTGAATCCCCAAGGCGCCCAGGGGAACGATAAGGGGGTGTGATACTTCCTAACTCCAACTCTTTTTAATAGAAAAGAAGGAAGCACCAACAGTATGTATCCCAGTCTACACAGCCGGGGGTAAATTTTTTTCACATTTTTACATCCCACCACCCTCCCATAGGAAGGAGACGGGAATCCCCAGAGAGACTTCCCACGCGAGCTGTACAGATTGAAAAGAATATATTGCACCTTGAGCCATGTAAAAAATTGGTTTTAGGGCTCTCCGGGGAGGAGGCACTGAACCCATACACACTCAATAATCGAATTGAATCGAATACATACACAATAGAGTAGGACTCCTTCTTGAGGGTCCACTCACCTTGACAATCTGAGGAGGATGCTCTGTACTCTGAAGGAGGCTCCCTCACATGGAAGGAGAGTCCCAACTCACAGAAGGCCCGAATAGGAGCTTGGTGAGGAGGAGCCCTGACCACCCCCCGAAACAGATCCATCACATGGACCTGAACAGCACACGGAAGTCCTACCAACAGAGACTCGCACGGTGACGTACTCTATGGCGGGGGAATTTATGCGGTGCACACGCCCAATATTCCAGGCCGTGGGACCAGGAAACTCCCCCCCCCCCCCCTCACCCTGTAATGTGCCGAACCGCAACGTGACAGGAACCTTGAAGGACAGGTGGGTTTACCCCTGACCAACAGAAAAAAGGGGGAGGAAAGGTTACCAGTTCACCCCTTTACGACCCCACACCCATGATACGATGTAATGACAAAAAGAGAGTATGACACAGTCATAGTCAGCTCCATGAAGCGTCTGACAGCTTCACACAGCGCATGAGCTAACCTGCTATCTGATTTTTACTAAGGAAAAAACACCGAATAGAGAGGGCTCTCCAATAGCCCCGGTACCAAACTTACACATGTGCTTCTGTGGCCAGTCCAACCCAGTTGTAGGTCACATGACACACACAACCCATCATCACCTACAAAAAATGCCAAAAAACACTCTACAGAGGAACGCCGTTTTTCATAATGAGAGAATACATAATTCTCGATTAGTATCGGCCACAGGCCTTGCTAAGCACACACGAAAGCGACCAAACAATCTTTTCTTTTAGGAAAATAAAGTTTCTCCAGCTGTTTTAGCACAACCTCAGCAATCAAGCTAAGGGTTACATCGCATCCCTACCACACAGTGACACAGTGACACTCTGAGAGGAGGATGAAGAAGTCCCCAGGGAACCGGGGGGAAACACAATCCTCCTACTTTACCCTTAATACGGCCAGTTAAAACAGGAAAACATGTTAATATGTGAACACACTGTTCATTGTCATTACAGGCTGAGAAAATAATTATTCTTTACTCATTTGTCACTAAGCATAGCTTTATAGGTTAGTTAACCCCCTTAGTTGTGAGTACACGGTACATATAAACACACATGATGTTTCTCAACACAACAAACCAGATCATTTTCACATCTGTAACAACAACCCGATTTGCATGGAGAAGCTAAATACCAGTGACAAGACAATTCACACATAACTCGCGTCGTATCCTAAATGTAGTGCAGCAACACTCGTTTTGGAAAACATCGTTATTTACAAAACATTTAGAAGGGAAAAGCCAGAAGAAGTGTACAAGGTCTGGCCAAACCTTGCCTACCCGGAGCGTAGATCAAGCGAAGTGCAGTCTCAAGGCACCGTAGTAAACACAGCCGTTCTGTGTTGTCGATCTGGGCAGCGTCGCCGCTCCATCCCGTCGCTACGGTCCCCCTTGTTGACGCAGTCATTGCCGTCCTGGCCCAGGGCAGGTTCGACGAACATCCTCTGTCAAAGATGACGTCGTAGTCAAGAGTGTTTAAAACATGTTATAATCAAAGCACGTTCAACAGAGTAGCATTAAGCTAACGGCCGCTCTAACCGTCGGTCGCTACCGCCCCTGCCCGCGAGACGCCGAGCGAACGGCGCACGCGACCAGAGGGGAGACTTCGAATCCCCCCCGCCTCTCCCCGTGAGGGAGAGGGGAGTTGGGAACTGCGCCGGCGCGCGAGGGGCCGGAGCCACCCCGCGCTGGGCCTCGGCCGATAGCAGCAAGCTAAAGTTTCCTAGCCTAGCCAGGTAGGCCACCTAGTGATCACAGCAGGCTAGCGCCGCAGCTAACAGCTGACTGGCTAACAGTAGGCCACCACTAGTACGTAAGCTAAACATCTATCACCTGAACTTGTACACAATGATATAACACTCACTCAGACAGGCCGCCGTTCTGAAACCCTCCTCACTTTTTAAGAGAAAAGAGAAACAAGATGTTAACACAGTTTTACAACGGTGATTTTACCAACACCCGACGGAGCCAGCACAATACCCAAATGGCCTGTAGCTGACTTGAACACAGATCTTCCGCTACCTAACATCTATGCCCATATTTCCTTGGGCATCTCTTTATTATAACATTTTTATTTTTATTTTTTTTAAATATTCTAAACACGGTTTTATATGAACTTAATAAATAAACAAAAACGAAAATGTTCAATAGGTCTACCTAAATAACAGATAGTGAAAACGAAAGAAACATTAATATATATATTATAACATATAGCCAAAAATTATTTTATTTTTTTGTTTTAAATATTCTAAACACTGTTTATATATTAACTTAATAAATAAACAAAAACGAAAATGTCCAATAGGTCTAACTAAATAACGGATTATCATGCTGAAAACTAACAACCATTATATAGCCTTTTTTCGCAAATTCTATTTCCCAGCGCGAGTCAGCCTCGTAAAACTCGTAATTTGAAGGCTATATGGAATCTTCTTTGACACACACACACACACACGACACAATAGTTTACTCAGTCACTGTACAAACAAACAGAAAACATAAATCAGATTTCGAGCAGAGCAACATTTATATAATGAAAGCGCAACAGAACAGGGCAGCAGCGACGTCACCCCAGACACCAGCAAATAATAATAATCAAACTCACCACTTCGCTGTGTTGATGTCAGCAAGGCGGTGAACAACGTTAACAACGTTAACATCCAAGAACAAATTAAAACATTCGCCAACTGGCTATATTCCAACTTCAACCTATGCCGCTTCGGTCTGGTTAATTTGTTCATCATCCACCTGAGCCGCGCGCTCCCCTCGAGTTATCCCTGCAGGCTGCGGAGGGAGACATCCAAATGTTTCCAAAAATGCAACTTTCCCTTGACTATTTTATCTGTTAACCTATACATCTTGACTCCTCAGACACAAGGCTTTCACGCTCTGATGACAGCACTACGTTACGCGAAAATGAAACAGAAACTTAAGGTTATCCTATAACCCTAGTTATATGAGTATAGCAAGCGCAAAAAAAAAAAGAAAAAAAAAATTTAAAGAGGGCACTGCCCGGCCCGGCCGAGCCCGAATTATTTATTTAAAAACAAAGCCCTACCCAGCCCGAACCCGTCGGGTCGGGTAGGGCCCCGTCGGGCTTGGGCAAGGTTGCAGTGCACTAGCTCCAATCACGGGGAAAATGGGAAGAACATGGGCTCTGATGACGGCAGGCGTTATGAGTGGCCTCATGGGAAATGTAGTGCTGCCGCTCTCAGCAGGGGTATGAGTCACCAGCTGTCTCTCTCACTCAGGCAACACACAAGACACGCGCATGCGCCTCTGTCTGGCGGAGTAGTGTACATATATCTGTGTGATGGAGTACTGTACATATATCTGTGTGATGGAGTACTGTATATATATATATCTGTGTGGTGGAGTACTGTATATATATATATATAAATGTTTCAAGTTTCAAGTTCAAGTTTCTTTAATAGTTGTCATACAGAAGTACAGAATACTTGTATACAAAATGCTTCTTACTGTTACGCTCCAGAGACTGTGCTATAAGATAAGTATGAAATAAAATAGTATAGCATGTCAAATAGAAGTAAAAATAGAGGTCACAGTGTTCAGTATAGACATATGTACAATGTTCGATGCAGAATAGAAGTAACTGAGTTACCATACAATATACAATATACTATGCAATGTACTAATATACAATACTATATAGTGCAAAGCAGAAATGGGATGAGGTACAATTTAGGTACAATTTATAGTAAGGTGTACGAGTTGTAGTGCAAATCCTTTACCAATAAATATAAAGTGTGTTTAGGTGATCTAAAGTGTGGAGAGTGGGTGCTGCAGTGTGTTGTTTGTTTAAAGTGAGTGTGTGTTCCGGTTTTGATGTATCAGTGAGCAGACGTGCAAACGAGAGGCTCCGTATAAAACTTCATTTAAACCTTTCAAATCGAACAAACCTAAACGTTTGTGACCACCTTGCATTTAAACACTATTTGTACAAAAGTGCTGTGGTACAATGAGCGATACAAAGCAGAAACAACCGACTACTTCAACTCGTGCAATGAGCACAGCTGCTAAGCTTGCAGAGGGCAACATTGATGATGCCGGGGAACTCCCAATCAATAAAAACGACCTGGAGGAACTACTCAGTAGATAGCTTCAAAGCTTGATACAACAATCAACAAAAACTCTGAAAAAGTCGGTGGACTCACTGGGACAACAGATGTCAACGTTCAAAATCAGGCTCGACAACACTGACGTGCTGGTGGGAGACAACTTCGCAAAACTCACCGAGATGGAAACCACTGTTGAAGGGCTGCGGTCCACAACCGCGATGCTCCAGGACCGAGTGGATGATCTTGAGAACAGATCCAGGCGTTCCAATTTGAGAATCATCAACGTACCCGAAGGAAGCGAGAGGGGCAAAGACCCGGCGGTGTTTATATCCAAAATGCTGACGGCGTTGACTGGACCTGGCGTCTTCAGCAGTCCTCCGGAGATAGAACAGGCCCACCGTTCTATCGGACCAAGGTCGGGTGAGAGCCATGAGGGTAAACCCAGAGTTTTCATAGTTAAATTCCTCCGTTTCCAAGATAAAGAAAAAATGCTAAGATGGGCAAGGCAAAATAAACTGGAATACGGCGGCCACGAGTTAAGAATGTACCCGGATATCAGCGCCGTTCTGGCCAAAAAGAGAGCCGCGTTCAACGCCGTGAAGAGCTCCCTTTACCACAAGGGAATAAAGTTCCGACTGTTACACCCAGCTCGTCTTCAGGTCTCGTTCCAAAACGATACCCTCTACTTCGAGTCCCCAGAAAAGGCAAAAGACTTTTTCGACCAACACATCAGTGGTAACTAATGACTTTCCGACTTTATAAATTGATAGCCTAGTCTTAATTTACCTTTTTTTTTTTTTTTTTTTTTTTTTTTTACTCTTCTACCTTCACTATGCGCTGGTGACTGGGCCCTATACCTGAGTGTCTGCAGGAGGAGGGATCTCGCGTTTCAGCCAACTGAGGTGTGTGTGTGTGTGTGGGTGTGTGTGTGTGGGTGTGAGTGTGTGTACGCGCGCGCGCATACACTATGCGCGTACCCATATGTGTGGATCTGTGTGTGGGTACCATTCTTTTGCATATAATACCCCCTTTTTTGTACTATAATTTATGTTTTCACTCCTAGTTTATATTTTTTTGTTAATGATATTATTATATATATATATATTTTCTTTTCCAATAGATTTTTTTATTGTATTATTATTTTTTATTATTATTATTATTATTAATTTGTTTTTCTTTTATATATAAATTTATTTGTATCTCTATTTTGTTTATCTGATATAGTCCAATAGGGCTGCCATAGGCTATTCATTTGACTTTACCCTGCTTGACCTGGTTCCCTACCCAGGGGGGTTGATATTGTTGGCTTTCATACGGTCTATTCTAATATACTTAAATGGACATAACTGTGAATAAGACAGGAACCTCGTATGCTCAAGAATGTTAGTGATTATATCATACGGAAATGACACAGGAGCCCTGCTGCTAGTTCTAGTTCTTAGGACCTTATTGTCACTGCTATGGTTATAATTATTAAGGATATTTAAATATGCTACTTGAGTATTATTATTTTGTATAAAAACAGGCGTAGGTATATGAATATATATATGTAGATATATGGGTATATATACAACTTAGATATACATTTGGATATAATAATAATAATTTATTTATAAATAAATCTTGATTTTGTTGTTACTTACTCTATTTTGACTTTTCCATTTTTTTTTTATATATAATGCCCCTTTTTTGTAGTATTTATGGTTTCACTCCTATTTTTTATTTTGTTAATGATATTATTGTACATATATATATATATATACTCTCTCTTCTAATAGATTTTTTTTTTATTTTTATTCTTTTTTATTATTATTATTATGTATGTATGTATGTATAAATTATATATATATATATATATATATATTAGTGCTGTCAGGCGATTAAAAAAATTAATCTAATTAATTACAGGATTTGTAATTAATTAATCTAATTAATCGCATTTTAATCGCATAACCATTTTATGCCTGATATTCTATATTCTATAATCATATTTCAAATTGCATGTGTCCGGATGGCAGAATTCAGTACTGTATCTACAAAACCTTCTGTTTAATCATCTTCCATCTATTAATTTGCTTCGATTTTTCAGGTCTGGTCAATTTGAGCATGGTGTTATTCACAATCAAAGATAACAAAAAAAATATTGATATTCTCATTTGGTTCATTACAATTTACTCAAAATAAAATTTTCATTCAATCAATCACAGCGCAGATTGAGTGATTGAATGAAAATGTTATTAACAGATTGCAGAATGGGTACAATACAGTACGGCTCAATACACACAATTGTTAAGGGGATGCAGATCAGAGAAAGACTTTCGTCTTGTTTACATCAGGGTCCCCCATTTTCAATTCATAATGAATTGTAAGTAAGGGTGCAACTTGCACTGTGCAATCCATTCTTTGTGGATCTAGCCCACAGTATTTCTGACACTGGGAATACATTCCCTGAGATTCATAGATGTCCCTAGAATCAGATACCAAGAACATGCAAATGGACCATATTAAAAAAAATCTGTAAATGTGTATTCTACATTCTTATGGAATGAATGAGATACAAAAAAAATATTATTAAAAAAAAAAAAAAAAAAATTTTTTTATAATTAATTTTGAGTTAATTTTAATAACGCGATAATTTGCTGTGTAATTAATTAATCTAATTAACGCGATAAACTGACAGCCCTAAATATATATATATATTTTTTTGTACATTTATTTTTATCTTTATTTTTTCTATCTGATATAGTCCAATAGGGCTGCCATAGGCTATTCATTTGACCCTGTTTGACCTGTTTCCCTACCCAGGGGTGCTGATATTGTTGGCTTTCATATGGTCTATTCTAATATAATTAAATTGACATAACTGTGAATAAGACAGGAGCCTAGTTTGCTCAAGAATGTTAATGATTATGTCATACGGAAGTGACACAGTAATTGGAGCCCTGCTGCTAGTTCTAGTCCTTAGGACAAGCTTAGGGAGGTGTATGTTCTCCGCAAGGAGTGGTTGGGTGTCAGGGAAATTGGGTGTTAGATCCTACAAGTTTGTTTGTGTTAGTTTTGTCTGTGTTAGTTTTGTCCTCTCTCCTCGCCTCCTTTCAACAAGATCCTATGCTACCTCATCACATACCCTGATATCTGAATATGGCTAATGCATCGAATAAGAGAGGAGCAAGTCTAAGATTTGTCTCTTGGAACGTCAAAGGCATCAATGGCCAAGTCAAGAGAGGCAGAATATTCTCCCACCTAAAACAACTTAAAACCGAAATAGCTTTCCTGCAAGAATCCCATCTGACCACAAAGGATCATCATAGGCTGAAAGCCTCTTGGGTTGGACAAACCTTCCATTCCAATTTCAGTAGTAAAGCAAGGGGTACAGCTATTTTAATACATAAAACAGTATAGTTCAGACCAACTAAGGTTACAGCAGACCCCCAGGGCAGGTTTATTATAGTTTCAGGATCCCTTAATAATGTCATGGTAGTGCTAGTTAATCTATATGCACCCAATTGGGATGACGCAGCATTCATGGGAAAAGTAATAGCATGTTTACCTGATTTGAACTCTCACCATTTGATTTTGGGGGGCGACCTCAACTGTGCAATAGACCCACGGCTAGACAAATCTAATCCAAAGAATGTCTCTCCCTCTAAAATGGCAAAATCAATTACATCATTTGTGACCCAAATAGGATGTGTGGACCCATGGCGTTTTTTTAATCCGAGTAAAAAACACTTCTCTTTCTACTCTCAGGTCCATAAAACATTCTCTAGAATGATTACTTCTATATTGATAAATATTTCATTCCGGCTGTCAATAATACAGAATACTCAACTATAGTGATATCGGATCACGCCCCATTACTACTTGACATCGCATTCTCACTCCTACAAAAATCACGCCCCCCTTGGAGGTTGGACTGCACATTGTTAAGTGATGATGGATTCTGCCAAACAATATCCAAGGTGATTGATGAATTCCTTATAACCAATAACCATGACAGCATATCCCCATCCCTACTCTGGGAGACCTTAAAGGCGGTAGTTAGAGGATAGATTATATCCTACTCTGCAAGACAAAACAAACTGAGAAAACAAAAACAGGAACAGCTCATGGAAAGTATTGCAAAACTAGACAGAAAATTATCAGTATCCCCAACCCCTGAATTAGACAAGGAAAGACAAAATCTCCAAATGGAATATAACTTACTTTCAACCCGTGAGACTGAAAAACAACTTTTAAGATTACGTGGGTCTTTCTACGAACATGGGGAAAAGGCAGGACGCCTTTTGGCACACCAAATTAAGAGTAGATCGACATCCCAACAAATTGAACAAATAAGGACTCCCTCCGGAGAACTCACAGTCATCCCATCTCTTATTAATGAGACTTTTAAAACATTCTACTCCGAGCTTTATACCTCACAAACCCCTGCGGATGATACAGACATGACAAGGTTTCTTGACAACCTGGAATTCCCATCCATAACCCACACGCAAGCGAGCGAAATAGACCAACCTCTAGAACTTGGTCATATAGCAGACTCGATTGGACTGATACAAAGTGGCAAGGCCCCTGGCCCAGATGGCTATCCAATAGAGTTCTATAAAAAAATCATAGATAAATTAACCCCCCTCCTGTTAAAAATGTTCAATCACTCTCTGGACCAAGGGGCTCTGCCTCCAACTCTCACTGAGGCCTCAATAACCTTGCTATTAAAACCGGGTAAAGAACAATCTGACTGCAGCTCCTACCGCCCTATCTCCCTTTTAAATGCAGACTATAAAATCCTAGCAAAAACACTAGCCATGCGGCTAGATTCGGTTATGCCAGGTATCATATCATTAGACCAAACAGGGTTTATGAAAAACCGCAACTCCTTCTCTAATATCCGGCGCATTTTAAATATTCTTCATTCTCCTGCATCCGGTGAGACACCAGAGGTGGTGGTCTCCTTGGATGCGGAGAAAGCATTTGATAGGGTGGAGTGGGGGTATCTGCTAGAGGTCCTTAATAGATTTCGTATGGGCCCCAAATGTATTTCTTGGATAACACTTTTATACTCAGCACCTAAAGCATCTGTGAGTACTAATGGGATGATATCCCAGTACTTCACTCTTGGTAGAGGTACCCGCCAGGGATGTCCTCTGAGTCCTTTGCTATTTGCCGTAGCAATCGAACCTTTATCTATTGCGCTCAAATCCGCCAACTCCAATCAAGGAATCTTTAGATATGGTTCAGAACACATACTCTCCTTGTATGCAGACAACTTATTATTATTATTCATTTCTGATCCACTGTCTACCATCCCTCAGACTATCGGACTGCTGAATAGATTCGGAACCTTTTCAGGTTACAAACTTAACTTTTCAAAAAGTGAATGCTTCCCAGTGAATAATCTAGCCTTACAGATCCCTGAAAAGCAATTCCCCTTTAAGATATCTAAAGACAGTTTTAAGTATTTGGGAGTGAACATATCTCGTAAATTTTCAGACCTTATCGAGAATAATTTCTCACCCCTAATAGCCAAGCTTAAATTAGACCTGGAGAGATGGAATAGCTTACATATAACTATTGCGGGGAGGGTAAACTGCATAAAAATGAATGTGCTTCCACGTTTTCTATACCTTTTTCAATCCCTTCCAGTCTTCTTACCCAAATCCTTCTTTACTAAAGTAAATGCACTGATTTCCCATTTTATATGGGGAGGCAAGCCCCCCAGAATCAAAAGAGAGTTCTTACAGAGGCCTAGAGAGGGTGGGGGATTGGCACTCCCTGATATAAGAAACTATTATTGGGCAGCCAACATCCACAAGATGATTTTATGGACCCAAGAACCGGCACTGATCTGGTGTGAATCTGAAGCAGGATCCTGCCAGACTACCTCACTATTGGCCCTGCTCTCATCTGAATTGCCAATCCGGCCGACCAAATTTTCAAGAAACCCAATTGTTGTATCGACTTTAAAAATATGGCTTCAATTCAGGCGCGCCTCTGGACTCCTTGGGTTCTCCAGCCACAGCCCCATTTGCAACAACCACCTCTTTATCCCTCCCCACACTGATGCAGCCTTTTTGACCTGGCAAAGGTCAGGCCTAGTTAGAGTGAGGGACCTATACACCAATAAGGTTTTCTGCAGTTTTAGCGATCTGTGTGAAAAATTTGGCCTCCCGAGATCTCATTTATTTCGATACTTTCAAGTTCGAAACTGGGTTAAACAACACAATACCTCCTTCCCTACTATCTCCAACTCAGTAATTGACACCATTCTGGACATCCCCACAAATCAAAAAGGTCTTATATCAAGGATTTACACCCTGATCTCCCGTAACACAGAAACATGTCTTGATAAAATCAAAGAGGACTGGGAAAAGGAATGGGGTGAGACTATAGATGAGAATATTTGGAATGGAGTATTGGCCAGAGTAAATGACTACATCCTGCTCCAGGCTCAATCTGATGCAATTTAAGGTGGTCCATCGCATCTACTTCACAAACTCTAAACTCGCCAAAATATATCCCAATATTACAGACTCTTGTAATAGATGCCACATGTCCCCAGCAAATATGACGCACATGTTTTGGTCTTGTCCCCGCCTACACAGCTTCTGGACAGCTATTTTCAAACACCTCGCCGAGGCTTTTGACATGGAGCTAACTCCCAGTGCAGAAATAGCCATCTTTGGAGTCTTACCAAGACCAGATCACCAAGGGGTTAGGAGAAGAACAATAGATAGAATTGCCTTTGCATCCCTACTAGCACGCAGAAGGATCTTGCTAGAGTGGAAATCACCAGCAGCCCCCAAAGCATCCCTATGGCTTAAAGATCTCATGTTCTTTCTAAATCTGGAGAAAATCAAACACAACCTAAGGGGGTCTAGTGAAAAGTTTGAAATAGTATGGAGCCCTTTTATTGGTTACATAGCCAAGCTAAAGACATTAGGATAATGAAGGAAGGATGAGTGAGAGAGATATGTGTTTGTATGTTCTATGTTTCCTGTTGTGTATTTGTAGGATTGGGCAAGATAGGGGAGGGAAAATGGGAGGGAGGGGGGAGGGTTCGTACAAGGTCCTTGAAATGCTAAATACTTGTATTTTGACACAAGGTAGCGCTAACTGTCGGAGATTGGCTTTGAGCCATGAAATATTGGATCCGACTAAAGGTGTATTCTTTACTCTTTATTAATTATTATTATACATTTTTGCTATAGAAAACAGCACTTAAAAGTGAACTGTATCACTTTTATTTTCTAATTCTTCTAATCCTTCTATGCGAGGTTTGATGCTGGTAATAACAACACCAGCTCACAAGCCTCGGCAATGGGGGGGGGGGGGGGGGGTCGGCTGCTGATGGAGGCGCAGTGTTCAGGGTAACAGAGCATGAGGTGAGGCGGACCTTTAAAAAAGTGAATATCAGGAAGGCAGCAGGTCCGGACGGCATCCCCGGCCGCGTCCTAAAAGTCTGTGCCGACCAACTGGCCCCAGTATTCACTGACATATTTAACCTGTCCTTAGAACAGGCTGTCATCCCCACCTGCCTGAAGAAGTCCACTATTATCCCTGTACCCAAAAAATCCAAGCCTGCTTGCCTCAACGACTACCGCCCTGTAGCTCTCACCTCCATAGCCATGAAGTGCTTTGAGAAGCTAGTAAAGGGCTACATCTGCTCCTCCCTCCCCATCAACATGGACCCCCTGCAATTTGCATACCGCCCCAACAGGTCCACGGAGGACGCCATATCCCATGTGCTGCACACAGCAGCATCACACCTGGACAAGAGGCAGGGGAACTATGTGAGAATGCTATTCATCGACTACAGCTCGGCATTCAATACCATAGTCCCCTCCATACTCATAGCCAAGCTCAGGGACCTGGGCTTGGGCTATGACCTCTGCCAGTGGGTCTTGGACTTCCTGACTGGCAGACCCCAGGTGGTGAGAGCAGGCAACTGCACCTCCTCATCCATCACCCTCAACATAGGGGCCCCCCAGGGCTGTGTTCTGAGTCCCCTCCTCTACTCCCTGTACACACACGACTGTGTGGCTCAGCGGAGTAGCAATACAATCGTCAAATTTGCTGACGACACAGTGGTGGTGGGCCTGATCTCTGCCAACGACGAGAGGGCCTACCTGGAAGAGGTCAAGGTCCTGGCGGGATGGTGCCAGGAAAACAGCCTCTCCCTGAACGTCAGCAAAACAAAGGAGATGATTGTGGACTTCAGGAGGTCGGGGGTCAAGGACTACAGCCCCCTCAGCATCGACGGGGCACCGGTTGAGAGAGTCAACAGCTTCAAGTACCTCGGAGCCCACATATCCGAGGACTTGACATGGACCATACACATTAACAGTGTGGTGAAGAAGGCACGACAACGCCTCTACTTCCTCAGGCGCCTAAGGAAGTTCCAAGTCAGCCAGAAGATCCTTAAGAACTTCTACTCATGTACAATAGAGAGCATCTTGACCGGCAACATCACCTCCTGGTTTGGGAATAGCACTGCAAAAGACCAAAGCAGACTACAAAGAGTGACACGTTCAGCCGAACGCACAATTGGAGGGGGGCTCCCCACCCTCCAGAACATTTACTACAAGCGTTGCAAGGGGAAGGCTAAGA
>NC_140169.1:197055340-197090340 GCF_963971535.1 Notolepis coatsorum | reverse complement strand
TGGAGTTTTTCAATTTAGTCCCCTAATAAGAGTATAATACTTTAGTTTTCAGACACAAGGGTTAAATATAAACAATGGCATAGGATTTGAATTTAAACACAGTGGAGCTTAGATGATCTACAGTTGTCCACGACTTATCCTCCAAGGCATCTGCTATATAATAATCTTCAGATTTACTTAAGTGTTATTAGTAGGTTACAGCAGTAAGCATTAGTTTGCTCAGTCAATTATGGCCAATTCGTTTTATATTGTTTAATACAGTTAAATAAATAGATAAATGAAAAGCAATTTTTTTTGGATTACCCCCCCCCCCCCCCCCCCCCCCCCCACTGTACCGAAAATAATACCGAACCGTGTCTTTGTGTACCGTTGCACCCCTAATGTTTCTATAACTCTCTCCCATATAACTCTCTCCCATACCCTTAACACCAACCGCTGAAGTGCCCTTGAGCAAGGCACTAAACCCCCAACTGCTCCAGTGGAGTTGCTCAGTGGCCAACAGTGTCAGACTGTGGTTGTACTGGGGCCTAACAAAATTAATAGTTGGTTTCAGGTTGGTTGTCAGTTTGGCCATGGGTAGGTAGTTTTTTTTTTTTTTTTTTTTTTTTTTTTTTTTTCACGGCGACTATGGATAGGGAATTTCTTTATTTAATTAAAATGTTCACAACAACATGGATGCATGTACTCTGCCAGCATGTTTAATATCCATAATACTAAATGTTTGACTAAGATTTCTATGAAACTTTATAATTTTTTTTTTTTTTTTTATAATTATTTCTAAAAACTCATAAAATATATTGGGTCGCACCTAAATCGGCAGGGTCGGTCGGCAACCTGAAACCAACTATTAATTTTGTTAGGCCTGGGCAGCTCCCAGGTGTGAATGGAACTCTGTGAATGTGAAGCAGGGCGTAGCTGAAAAAGAGCATCTGTGCTCAGCGAACCTACCCTGGGTAAATAAAGGTTAAAATAAAAAATAAAAAAAATAAACACTGCAAGAACAGGCTGAAGCATAAGTCATTCAAGTAGATGCCGTCCATGGAAGAACCGTGTCCAGGGTAATTCCTTGTACTGTATGAACCAGGGAAACAGTGTGCTGGGGTACCCCAAGTTTGACTCTGGTTCACTTGACAATTAAGTTTGGGTCACTTCGGTTCCAAGAACAGGCTGAAGCAGCATATTCAAGTAGATGCCGTCCATGGAAGAACAGTGTCCATCAGGGTAATTCCTTGTACTGTATGAACCAGGGAAACAGTGTGTGCTGTGCTGTGCTGGGGTAGCTGTGCTGTGCTGGGGTACCCTAAGTTTGACTCTGGTTCGCTTGACAATTAAGTTTGGGTCACTTCGGTTCCAAGAACAGGCTGAAGCAGCATAAGTCATTCAAGTAGATGCCAGGGTAATTCCTTGTACTGTATGAACCAGGGAAACAGTGTGTGTGTGTGCTGTGCTGTGCTGGGGTACCCTAAGTTTGACTCTGGGTTCGCTTGACTTAAGTTTGGGTCACTTCGGTTCCTTGAGATGCCTCCCTCCCGGTCTGGCGCATAACGAAGCCACTTCTTGACAGTTTCGCTGTAGTCCTGGTCGGTCAGCTTGGGGTCAAACTGTCGAGCAGCAGCTGATAGACACAAAAATAAAAAAGGGAGGAAGAGAGGTGGGTGAGATGATGTACGATGATAAGAGCACCCGGCCCTCACTTCACACGAGTGCGATTTTTTTTAATCACTCAATTACTCACTCTGTAGGTCTACAGTAACAAGCTACAGTCAGCATCCAGTTAGACTGGACAGGAAAGAGAATTAAGCAATCGCCTAGCCTGACACCATCTAGGCAATACAATGTGTATCCATGCACCTCTAAAGCTCAATTACGTTGTCCATTTCTTATAGGTTGCACTTTCATCACTTTATTCCAACATAACACTTTTTTTTTAAGTTTTTGCAACAGCATAATTATATTCTGAATCACCAGCATCACCAGCATCACCACCTCACTACCTAAACTTAACCTATGAAGTAGTTTGCAGGGGAGGAAGCTCACCAAACATGCAGGCTTGTAGTGTGGTGTGCTTGAATGGCTTCTTGCTTTCTGAACAACGCTTGTCTTTCTTTCCAGCCCAGTTGAACCCACTGGCCAGGGCGTTGGTCATAGCAGTTTTCAACATCAGTCTGATCAGGTTCTCTGAATTGGTGCCTCCTACCAAAGCCAGGCGAGAAATCTAAATCAGAGAGAAGAAAATGAAGGCCCTGCATTAGAAACAGCATAACGTTTATTTTATGAACACAGAGCAACCAACTTGTTTATACACACACTTTATGCATGCACTGATATTCCAGCCCATGCCAGTCATTAGGTTTAACCACATTAACCCTCCTGTCCATATGTAAACGGTATATTTGAACAATTTCATAAATAGCAGATATACAAGCTCTAACACGTTTTGAACTAGAAAGTGCTAAACACATTTTTCCCCTGAACAAGACCACACTGTTTAACCTGTTCACCTGTTCCACCCCAGGTGAAAATCAGTAAAAATGTATACCTAGGTAAATGGAATATTGCTCCACTTCTACAAGGGCTATTTGCATATTCTTGGTATCTAGGAACATCTATGGACCTCAATGAATGTATTCTCACTGTCAAAAATATTGTGTCTATTACTAGGCTTGCTTAAATTCTGATGAAACAAAGGAAAATATGAATTATGATTTTTCTTTTCATTTTTGACAGTGAATAAAACCCTGATAATAATGACCAAACTTAAAAAAACTGCCACTGAGCTCATTCAGTACCCTCTTGAGATCATGTGTACAAAAGATCTAAGGACATTAATAAAGCGAATATGATCAAATTGAAGGTTTTGTATATACAGTACTGAATTCTCCCATCCGGACCAATGCAATTTGAAATATTATTATAGAATATAGAATATATGCTTATACATTACCTTATTATAGCCAATTCACACATTTATATATATATATACATATAGTATCTTTCAAATGGCCGAGTTCAATTTGGATATAGTATCACCAAGCGTGCATAATAACATATACTGATATTTAATGTAATCGACTGTACTTTTTTATTTCTCCCACAGTGTAATCATTTTGTAACTAATTTCAGATCTAATTATTCCTACATGATTACAATAGTGTGGAGAAACTGACTGCATTTCAATATTTGTCAAAAACGTTACCTTTTGTAGCTTATTATCGCAAATCATAACAATTATTGATATGTTTCATTCAGAACGCCGAACTTTGAACGACCATAGCGGACCACAGGAAGTGTAGTTTGGTGAAATTTCAACACTGGCAGATAGCTAGCGAGGTCCTCTTGAAAATGGCCGCAAAAAGATTCCAATTCTGATCGTTCAACATTTTCATTTCCGCTTCCGGGTCAAAAACGCGAGTTGAAAAAAAAACTTAAAATGATATAAACTCACTTTTAACCTATTGCTAAACTATTGCCAACCTAACGTTTTACATTCTACATGTATTTGTGACATAGTAGTGATAATAATACTTGAAAACGTTTGATTTTAAAAACGTTAATTCAATGTTGCCAGGTATCAACGTTAGCTCCCGGAACGATAGCCAGTTAGCCGGGAGCTAACGTTGATACCTGGCTGGTGCTGGCTGACTGGCTATCGTTCCGGGAGCTAACGTTGATACCTGGCTGGTGCTAACTAACTGGCTATCGTTCCGGGAGCTAACGTTGATACCTGGCCTCTTATATTCTTATATGCAACAGGTGGATATCACTAAACACCAAAATCAAGAAACATTATAGCTAACTGCTAACGCTACTAGCTAAATTAGCTTCAGCTAGCAGGCATGCATAACGGTTAATATAATATTCTCTACCATGTAAAAACGAACACGGCACTACTCCACTGGCGTTTGCAATCGAAAGCATACATACAACATACAACATACAACATAATCGACATTATTGCCATGCAGTACTCACCATGCAGAGAGACAATGGAGACATGAGGTAGCTAGCTGCCAGGAAGCTGCCGCACAGGTGCATTCTGGGAGGCGGGGCACAAGTGCAGTGCAGTCTGGGTGATGAGACAATGACGACAGCATACGTTGAGCAGCAAGCATCCGTTGATTCAACATTTATTAGATATTGGCATTTCAATCATTAAAATGCAACCACAAAACAATATTGATTCAATGATATGTTTTCAACATTAGTCAATTGCTTTAGCGGTTAATGGTTGATTCAACATCAATCGTCGACCTTAACCAAAAATCAAGCATTGTGACCATAAATCAACATTGAATTAACACCTTTTGCTATCTGGGTAATATATATATATATATATATATATATATTTTTTTTTATCATTCTTTCCAAAAGCAAAGAGGCCTAGAAGCGTGGCTGACGCTAATGTCACGCATACCAGCGAGGCTAACTGCCTACGAAAACAGGCACAGAGGCACTGAAAGAGGATTTCACCCATCTAATGAACACACTAGACTAGACAAATATCAAGATGTATCCATCAGTGGACCAATTGCATGCTTTCACAGAGGACAAGAAGCCTTCAGTCGACTCCTTCAGACATTAAGCACCCCCCACAGCCAAAATGGAATGATACAAAAATAATAATAATTATACTTCTTTTTTTTCAAATATTCTTTTTTTTATAGTCGACTAATAGTCGACTATCGACTAATTTCAGCCAATCATAGTCGACTATCCAAATCCTTAGTCGGGGACAGCCCTACTGTATATATATATATCTGTATGATGGAGTACTGTATATATCTGCCATTAACTGTTCACATGCTGATCTGTATACCAGGCATGTCAGGTCTTACCGAAGGAGATGGAAGAGGCGTCACTGTACTTACTGTATGTTGACCTTGTGAGATCATGGGACATTCTACTCTCTCTCTCTCTCTCTCTCTCTCTCTCGCTCTCTCTCTCTCTCTCTCTCTCTCTCTCTCTCTCTCTCTCTCTCTCTCTCTCTCTCTCTCTCTCTCTCTCTCTGTGTCTTCCTCTGTCTCTATCCCCCCCCCCTCTCTCCCTCTCACTCTCTCTCTGTCTCTCTCTATGTCTCTCTCTCTCTGTGTCTTCCTCTGTCTCTCCCCCCCCCCCCCTCTCTCTCTCTCTCTCTCTCTCTCTATCTCTCTCTCTCTCTCTCTCTATCTCTCTCTCTATCTTTACCTCTCTACGTCTCTCACTCTACCCCCTTCTCTCTTTCTCTCTAGCTATCTATCTCTCTCTCTCCCCATTTTCTCTCACTACAAAGCACTAGACTTATTATCCCCACTCACACCATCTCCTCTGGATCATGACAAGACCCCACATTCACCACAACACATTGCACATAAGCACACATTGTAAACAATGTACTGGAAGCAGCTGCTGTGTATGGCCATTGACAACACTCCATTCATTCATTCATCCATTCCTCCATTAATCCATCTTCCATCCATTCAGTCATATTCACTCATTCACTCCCTTACTCACACAGCTTATAATGTACAATCGGGGGGTCGTCTTTAATGGGGACACAAAACGCAACACAACACCATGTGGCACAAATGTGACTTCAGTTCTAACAACTGACAATAATATCAACCTAATGCTGTCCTTCAGATAATATATACATAGACTAAACAGGACTATAGCAATGTAAATACACTCACACTAAAATAGAAAACAGAACAGATGAGCACACACACACACACACACACACACACACACACACGCACACACATAAACAACACATTAGCATGCCCTCTGTGGCTGCGTTGGCTGACAGCAGTGCAGGTTGCTCTTATCCCGCTCCCTGTGTGGGACTTGCTCCCCTGGTAGCTTGTACAGTGGAGATGAATGGAGAGATTGCAACAATATGCACACGAGTGTCTGGGTGAGGGAAGCTTATGAGGCAGCAGGACATATTTTCCATAAGAACACACATGGATTTAGTTGATAGTGTCTCTAGATCCAATAGGGAGGTGTAGTCTGACGTCACTTTAGTTTCCCGCGCGGTCCACCCGTATAGGGATTTATCATTGGGAAAATGTATTATCGGCTATTGCAGGGGTGGCCAACCCGTGGCTCGCGAGCCGCATGCGGCTCTTTGCCCGTCAATGTGCGGCTCTTCCATCCATAAAAATAATAAAATAAAAATTATAATATATATTTTTAAACTTTTTAAATTTTTTTACTTTTTTTTTATGTCACTCATTCCATAAGGACGTAGAATAAACATTAAAAACAAATTTAAATGGTCCATTTGCATGTTCTTGGTATCTGAATCTAGGGACATATATGGATCAGTGTCAGAAATAGTGTGTCTGTTACTAGGCTTGAGTAAATTGTAATGAACCAAATGAGAATATCAATTCTATAAAAAAAATATTGTGCTTAAATTTTTTTAAATAAACATTATTTTTTTTAAATGGCTAAAAGTGATTTTGTAATTTTGCAACCGTGGGTCTCACAGGGTACTTTTAACCCTGTGAGGCCCAAATAAAAAAGACATAGCAACTTCAGAGGCCAGAGGGTGAGACCTATAAACACATGAAGGGTGCCGTGACTGAAAAAAAAGGTTGAGAAACGCTGGTATATGGTGTGGCTCTTTGTGGTACCACAGTCATTTTTGTGGCTCTTAGTCGCTGACTGGTTGGCCACCCCTGGGCTATTGTAATAATTCTGCCTCGTGAACATTGGCAAGCTTTCCATTTTTGCACAAAATGGGTTCCCTTCTATCACTAACATTATTGTTTAAGCATTTTTGGTTGAAATAAAGTTAGTTATAATGTTTTTAATTTGTCGGTAAAAAATAACTACACTTACCAGAACACCTGTCGTTCAGTGCTGTCGCCGTCAGCAGT
This sequence comes from Notolepis coatsorum, assembly GCF_963971535.1. Taxonomy (NCBI): domain Eukaryota; kingdom Metazoa; phylum Chordata; class Actinopteri; order Aulopiformes; family Paralepididae; genus Notolepis; species Notolepis coatsorum. The sequence goes on along the minus strand of NC_140169.1, from coordinate 197,083,477 downwards.
CCCAGAGAGAAGTGTAGTTCCTCAGTGAACGAAAACATAAACGTTGTTATTTTGCTACATTTACGATTATTTTTCATGTTGAGCTATAGTTTGTGGATGAATACACACAGAAAGGTACACCATGCCAATGTTCATGCTTTATTTGTTTTAAACGAGACAATTTAGAAATTGGTCCATTGGAAATACATGGCGTTTTCAAGGAGGGTGGACCCTGCGGGAAACAGCAATGATGTAACCACTACACCTCCCTATAGCCATACTAGAATAGACGTTTCCACCTTGTTGCAAAGCCATAACTCCTCACAGTTTTCACCTAAAACGTCCTTATCCCAATCCTTAACGACTCCCACCTTAACCTTAACCACCCCCACTTAAAAAGTTGTTTATAAACCTATCCCTTAACCTTAACCTTATCCTTATTGATGATGACAGACATCAATTAATTTCCATCAAGAGTAGTAACAACAACAACAACAACAACAACAACAACAACAACAACAACAACAACGACGACGACGACGACGACGACGACGACGACGACGACGACGACGACGACGACGACGACGACGACGACGACGACGACGACGACGACGACGACGACGACGACGACGACGACGACGACGACGACGACGACGACGACGACGACGACGACGACGACGACGACGACGACAACAACAACAACAACCGCGACCACCGTTCGCGAAGACAGTGATTTGTATGGAAAGCCATTCTGAGCAATCTCAAACCCCCGGTTGGAAATACTTCGGATTTTGATATTCTTTTTTTTACTTGTAGAACCTCAAGACCGTTTTGTAAACTACAGCTGGCCTACCTTCTTTTTTAATGCTAACACTATTTTGGGAGTTCTAGCGTCAAGAATGTAAGTAGACTACTTTTCTTTTTTAACACTTTATTGTAAATAATCCCTCGGGGTAAAGCGTTATTGAATAGAGAAAGAAGCGTCATGCAGGTCCCTAATGGTCAATACTATTTCCCGTTCCATGCCAAGGAAAATATATGAATTCATGTTTATCACACCTTGTTTGGAAGCGCGTTGCTGTGTATGAATGTCCGTTCTATATGCCGCAAACTATCATTCATTTGATCTCCGAGAGACAGCCCCTTCTCAATCGAGCACCAATCCTCCTCACACAATGAGAGAGAGAGAGAGAGAGAGAGAGAGAGAGAGAGAGAGAGAGAGAGAGAGAGAGAGAGAGAGAGAGAGAGAGAGAGAGAGAGAGAGAGAGAGAGAGAGAGAGAGAGAGAGAGAGAGAGAGAGAGAGAGAGAGAGAGAGAGAGAGAGAGAGATGCATGTGCGTGCATGCATGCATGCATGCATGGCCGCCTAGTTATAGTTGAAAGTGGGGGTGCAAGATATATATATATTTTTTTTTATTTTTTTTTATCTTTATTTATTTTTTATTTTTTATTTTTGCAAGGGGTGGTTTGGAGGGGGTCCGGCACGACCCCCTCCACGGCAGATTTTTTTTACATTTAATGAACACCTGTATGTGCAATTTCCTGCAATATAGAGCCTTCAATCTTGACCAAAATAAAGCTGCTCTTTTCACTATAAAACTCAGTTTATATTGCAGTATGCTAGCTATAATAATAATAACTTCACTGTGAGGGCTCTTTTAGCTAACGCTAGCTAGGCACGTATGATAGCCAATTACTATTATAATAATAATAATAATAATAATAATAATAACTTTCCCATCCTCCCAAAGCCCCTCCGGCCCCGTTCTCATCCGCAGCACCAACAACAACAACAACAACTAATTGACGCCATCAATAGCCCCAGTGAGCGTGGCGGCTGAATGAATGAATGAATGAAAACTTTATTTAACAGATTGCAGAATGGGTACAATACAGTACGGCTCAATACACACAATTGTTAAGGGGATGCAGACCAGAGAAAGACGTTTGTCTTGTTTACATCAGGGTCCATACTTTCGTGACTGTGCTCAGCACCGAGTGAATCCACAGTAACTTGCTCCTCAATGGGAAACCAACCTAGATTTACCATGAAGGACTGGTTCTGGCCGAACCGTTCGTTATACAAGTATCACAGAGACATTACAAAAGGTGCTCACAGTTGCACGAGGGGTTCGCACAGAGATACGGGATGGTTTGAAAGCTCGGCGTTGCTAATAAATATTTTTAATATGTTTTTATAAACTGCTCAAAGCGGCATTATTTCCGCCGTTGGGTGATCACAGCGCCTGCGCACCATCCCATATCTCTGGATTCACTCGGTGCAGCGCCGAGGCTCACCATACGAGAAATATTCAGTTTCAATCTGTTTGCGCATTTAGTATACAGTCACAGTGTTCGACTTACGTGATGATTTGCTCCATTTTGATGTAAACGCAGAAGAATAATCCTCACACTGTTATCCAATATCCAGCCTGAATTTTTCAAGGGCTTTCGAAAAAGCCGCCTCCCCCAACATGTCGTATACGTCATGCCGACGAACCGTGGCCCGTGGGCACTGGATCAAACCATTAAAGTGGGGGGTCACACAATCTTTGGAAACTTAAAAACTTGCTATTAAGTGTCATTGCGTATTATTAATTTGATTGAAATTACGTAGTTATGGTTAGATAATATTTATATATTGGGGGGGGGATATATCAATGATCAAAAAGTGAGGGAGCAAAGAGACAAGTTTGCTCCACCAAGTTCAATACTGGTAGAGCACCCGCTTCGCCTGCTCTTATACGTAGGCGTCTATGCGTGCATGTGTGTGTGTGTGTGTGTGTGTGCGTGTGTGTGTGCGTTCGCCACACTATGAGGCTATGCTATTACAGGTAATCTCTCAGTGGTGTGTGTGGGTTGAACGAACATCCGGCCACTTGCACTAGTTATATTTTGGGAAGAGGTGAACTTGGAGTTTTTAATTCAATTCTGCACGCAAAAAAAAGTTTGGCACATGCGTTCCGTTGGTGGTTATTAACGTACCGTTGCATTCATTCTGTACACAGCGCGTACTGAACCAAAGGTCCAGTACTGAAACGGTTCAGTACGTATACGTGTACCGTTACACCCCTACTATAGCCAGTAGCCCCCGAACTGCCACTGAGTTTTAGACATAGGATATACAGTACACATAGTTGTTCACATGAATCATGCATATATCCCGATTCCCCACTGGCATGTATCCAGGTTAGACTTTAACTAGCCTTTTTAAAGCGTGGGCAATTTTTTGAATATTTTTTTCTTTTTACAGTGTTTGAGTTGCTACCAGCTGCAGGCTCTGTTCCCCAGCCTTTTCTAAAGCAGGTCAAACCAATAATTCTCACCACAAGTAATTAAACCTTTGAATAAAAACACTCTTTTTAATTTCCCCCCCTAGTCTAATCTATCTCTGTCCAGTGATAGATAATGAGTCTGTAACTTGGGACTTTACTGGAATGTAGTTGGCGTTACATGTGATCTGTGTTCAAGTGTCATGTGTTTGTATCCTGTCTGATGGAATGTTACACAAAATTAAATTCACCAAAAAACAGGATATATGTCCCTAGCTATACTAACATGAGCAGGTAGGGGTCAGGGGTCCAGCTCAAGGTACCTAGCTATACTAACAGGAGCAGGTAGGGGTCAGGGGTCCAGCTCAAGGTACCTAGCTATACTAACAGGAGCAGGTAGGGGTCAGGGGTCCAGCTCAAGGTACCTAGCTACTGTATACTAACAGGAGCAGGTAGGGGTCAGGGGTCCAGCTCAAGGTACCTAGCTATACTAACAGGAGCAGGTAGGGGTCAGGGGTCCAGCTCAAGGTACCTAGCTATACTAACAGGAGCAGGTAGGGGTCAGGGGTCCAGCTCAAGGTACCTAGCTATAGTCCCCTCCTCTACTCCCTGTACACACATGACTGTGTGGCTCAGCGGAGCAACAACACAATCATCAAATTTGCTGACGACACAGTAGTGGTGGGCTTGATCTCTGCAAACGACGAGAGGGCCTACCTGGAAGAGGTCAAGGTCCTGGCGGGATGGTGCCAGGAGAACAGACTCTCCCTGAACGTCAGCAAAACAAATGAGATGATTGTGGACTTTAGGAGGTCGGGGGTCAGGGACTACAGCCCCCTCAGCATCGACGGGGCACCGGTTGAGAGAGTGAACAGTTTTAAGTACCTCGGAGCCCACATATCCGAGGACTTGACATGGACCACACACATTGACAGTGTTGTGAATAAGGCACGACAACGCCTCTACTTCCTCAGGCGCCTAAGGAAGTTCCAAGTCAGTCAGAAGATCCTTAAGAACTTCTACTCATGTACAATAGAGAGCATCCTGACTGGCAACATCACCTCCTGGTTTGGGAATAGCACTGCACAAGACCGAAGCAGACTACAAAGAGTGACACATTCAGCGGAACGCACAATTGGAGGGGGGCTTCCCACCCTCCAGAACATTTACAACAAGCGGTGCAGGGGTAAGGCTAAGAGAATCATCAAGGACTCCAGCCACCCGAACAACTGCCTCTTTGAACTGCTGCGGTCAGGCAAGCGATACCGGAGTCTCAAGGCGAGCACAGAAAGACTCAGAAGAAGCTTCTATCCCCAGGCCATCAGGCTGCTCAACGAACAATAAACACTATGCAACAACCATCAAATGCACACAGCACACACATCCACACGCACACACTCACTTTAAACAAACAACACACTGCAGCACCCACTCTCCACACTTTAGATCACCTAAACACACTTTATATTTATTGGTAAAGGATTTGCACTACAACTCGTACACCTTACTGTAAATTGTACCTAAATTGTACCTCATCCCATTTCTGCTTTGCACTATATAGTATTGTATATTAGTACATTGCATAGTATATTGTATATTGTATGGTAACTCAGTTACTTCTATTCTGCATCGAACATTGTACATATGTCTATACTGAACACTGTGTCCTCTATTTTTACTTCTTTTTACATGCTACTTTATTTTATTTCATACTTATCTTGTCTAGCACAGTCTCTGGAGCGTAACAGTAAGAAACATTTTGTATAAAAGTATTCTGTACTTCTGTATGACAACTATTAAAGAAACTTGAACTTGAACTAACAGGAGCAGGTAGGGGTCAGGGGTCCAGCTCAATGTACCTAGCTATACTAACAGGAGCAGGTAGGGGTCAGGGGTCCAGCTCAAGGTACCTAGCTATACTAACAGGAGCAGGTAGGGGTCCAGCTCAAGGTACCTAGCTACACTAGGGTGACCAAACGTCCTCTTTTGCCCGGACATGTCCTCTTTTCACGCCCTGTCCGGGGCGTCCGGGGGGGTTTTATAAATTCATGAAAATGTCCGGGTTTCGTTGTTTTTAAGTTTCAGTTTCGGTTTCACGGCATTTTGCGAGCATCTGAAGGCTCTGGGCTGCAATTTTCGTCATTTATAAATGACGGAATTAAAACGCTATTTGTTGCCATTCAAATGCCACATCAATCCGTTCCTTGGTTCTCGAGTTACATGCCGATATGTCAGGCGTGCAACTTTTTACGCGGGCGTATCAGATTATCACCCCGGACTCCCGAGGCTCCAGAAGTCAATCATCCGCCGATTGCGAAAATGATTGGTCAGCGTTGTAACTTGAAGCAAACAATGAGTGTTGCTTTCCAGTGATATATTTCCTTTTGACAAGGAATTGAAAATTGACAAGCGAAGACGACTGAAGTGAATGTGATACAAATTCCGAATGAATTTACTTGGATGAGGAAATGGAGAGATAGAGAGCTTTTTTCTTGCCACACGGTTTACCCGGATGTCTCTAGAAGACTCATTTCTGAGTGGATTTTTATAAAATTTGGACCTGTACTACATAAGACGTCAGGGCTATGGATTTGCGGTGTTTTGGAATATTGCAACTACTACACAAAAACGTGAGTACACAAGTTCATGTTCAACTCAAGTTCAGCCCTATGTTACTCATTAGCACTAAAAGTGATTTGTCTTTATTGTGTAAGAAACATAAGAATGCTATCTTTTGAAAGAGACCAGGCTTATGCATGTGCTATAAGCATAAAGTATAAAGATAAGCTTTGCAAAAAAGGTATGCAGTCCTCAAGTTCAAGTAAAAGAATGGCCGCTTTTCTGGGCGCATGTTATGTGGTTAAATTTGGGATATTGCAACCACTACAGAAAAATGTGAGTACACAACTTCAAGTTCAACTCAAGTTCAGACCTATGCTACTCTATTTCATGAGCACTAAACGTGATTTTCCTTTTTTGCATTAGTAACTTCAGAAGGTTATCTTTCAAAAGAGACCAGGCGTATGCATGTGCTATAAGCATAACCTATAAAGATAAGCTTTGCAAAAAAAAGTATGCAGTCCTCAAGTTCAAGTAAAGAAATTGCCGCTTTTCTGGGTGCATGTTAATTAATAAGAGGTTAAAACAATAAGGCATCTTTGTGTAAACTTTGAGTAGAGAAGTACAATACTAATACATTATGTGGACGTAAGACACCAGTCACTGCTGTGGAAGTATAGAATTGGACGGTGGCAAATCATCTAGTGTGCCGTTATGGCTTAAGTCCAACGCACACGGCGGGCGATTTTTGCCAGACGACCGATTTTTTAAGCGAGGCGACCGACAGAATTGTATCGCTTCCATTGTTATGAATGAGACAACCCACACGAGCGACGATCGCGCAGCAACTTCTGTCGCCTGGTTAAATATCGCCTCAATCCAATTTTTTTAAGCGACGGCAGGCGACACAGCAAGGACAATGAGCAAATAACATGACTTCTACTGGTGTATCATTTGTACACCATTAATTTATCAATACTAGGGATGCCCCGATCGATCGGCCACCGATCGCTATCGGCCGATAGTCAGTATAAATGCGATCGGTGATCGGTGATAATGCTTTATTTTCGCCGATCGTCAAAACGATCTCACTCGCTGAGTGAGACAAAATGACCCAGTCAACTATTCACTTTTAGTTTAATACATGATGAGGCATTGTCTAACCGAACGGTATCTAGCCGGTCAGCTACCGATAGCTCCTGACATCAACAAACGCTCCAGCAAGTATAGTAGAGACGTGTATGATACCTGTTAGCTGTTAGCTCACGTTAGTTCACTGTTCAAAACGAAATGTCCCATTGAACTAAATAATTCACTGAGGCGTTGTATTAACGTTATATATCCGGCTAGGAGTAGCTACAGATAGCTCCTGATATCAATGTCTTATAACACTGATTCGATGCGTATTCGAGTTGAGGGCTTGCTGAGCACAGTTAAGTAACGTTATACCAATAGGGTCCAGGTGCAGCGCCGGAGAATCCTGGCCGTAGCTCGAGGCTACTCGAGTATAGGTCCAGCTGCAGCTCCGGAGAATCCTGGCCGTAGCTGGAGGCTACTAGAGTACACACAGACAGTGGAGCTTGTTGCGTGGTGGCGATGTCTCGCAGATAATACAAGTACAAGTCTAATTATATAATATATATATTTTATAAAAAAAAAAATGTTTATATAAAATAAAATTTTATTTCTTTTAATCAAAAACAATCGGTATCGGATCGGTATCGGCCGATATGGCTCACGACGATCGGTGATCGGTATCGGTGGCAAAAAACGTGATCGGGGCATCCCTAATCAATACATTCATTGATCAATAACTTACGTATTATTACCATGCTACTTATGTTAATTATTATTAACAGGAACAATTTAAATAAATAACGTTAGTTGGAGAAGCTATAGTGGCCGCTTGTCATTAACTAATAAATTGACAATGCGCCACGATGCACCTACTAGATGTTTTTATACTCGGGTAAAAGAAGTTGTGGATGTTGACAGAGGTTTATTCACATACACAATACATATAGTGAAATGAAGGTGGCCATGCCCGCTTCGATTGTGCAAAGTATCTCGAGGCTGGGGCCAGCATGTCCTCTTTTTTGGAAATCAAAATATGGTCACCCTAAGCTACACTAACAGGAGCAGGTAGGGGTCAGGGGTCCAGCTCAAGGTACCTAGCTATACTAACAGGAACAGGTAGGGGTCAGGGGTCCAGCTCAAGGTACCTAGCTATACTAACAGGAACAGGTAGGGGTTCAGGGGTTAGCTTAACATCTTAAGCCCGATCGGCCCAGTACCGGTATGAGATTTATTTTACGTCACAAATAGATCAATACAGTCCGTATTAACCCATTATCTGCCGGTGCTTATATCCATCCTTGTAGCCTCTCTGCCAGCACTATTTGTCTATGGAGATGTTGACCTACTTTGCAGGGCTATGACTTTTTAAATTGTATTGCTAAATTGACATTACTATGGCCCATTCAACATCAATGATCTATCGTTCAGGATATAGGAACGTTTTACTTTTTCATTCACACATTCATACTAAAATACCGTCCAGAGTATAAATATGTTTTTATCGTTTTCTGCTGTATTTCATAGAACGTGAGATATAGCCATAAATGCATATATTAGACGATCAACGTTATATTAAAAATTTCAACTGTACATGATCCTAAACGTCATGACTGGTCATCTGCTGGTGACCGGAGGGGGGTGGGGGGGGGTCGTTTATAATTCAATGACCGACGTTAAATGATTCATTTAGTATGGGTGATATATAGATCAGAGCAGTTTGTATGGATAATAATAATCAAAAACGCTGAAACTCACGGCAGCTTCCTCTTCCTCTTACCGTTGGGCGATCACACTGGCGCAAACAGAATTATGTGATGTTGATCTAGGTGATCCAGTTCCGGTTTGTATAATACTAATATACGTCCAATCATGTTGTTTATTGAGTTATGGCAACGGATCGATATCCACGGTGTCTGGATGGAGTCCCGCGAGCGATAGCGAGTGGTCGGACGGAATAGGGGACGGACTAAGGCCACTTCCGGTTTTGGCAACTCGCCGATCGGCCACCAGGTGGCGGTATTGAAGCGTTGCAGAGTTGAGTGGAGTACTACAGCACCAGCCAAGACTCCGTGGGTGAAATGTGAATACCATGACGAAAATATGAAATATTGATCTCAAAGACGCCTTTAGGCGTCATTGGCAGATTACGCATGGCGGAGAATGACGTGTAAACACGTCATCGGCGGAGAATGGGTTAAGTGATGTTGTGTTTCTTTTTCAAATGTAGCCAACAGTAAATACCCTAACCCTATCAAAACAGCTGTCAAAGTGTATATTTTCAGCACTTTTGTTTAGCAATGATTTTAAGTGTTATTAGCGTAATATGAGCTTATAAGAATTTGCATTGCAAGGGAAACCGGATGATTTTGATGCGAGGACATGATGCTGTCATGAAATGGTTGTAGTCCTAAGAAAGAGGAGACCCAGGGATTTCGATGGCCGTTGAAATTTCATAAAACTACACTACCCAGCTCCCACCAGCCACAGTCAAAGCTGCAGCCACTTAACGTAAAAAATATATTGATGTGAAAATCGTGATTATATCTCACAGGTCGAACAAACCTGAACGTTATTGCCATAAAATACAACATATATTGCATATATATTTTTACGAAATATTAGCGTGACTTGAGTTTGTGTCCTTGGCTTTAGGGCAGAACCAAGAAGAGTAAAGCTGAATCCGTATTAAGGATAAGGATGAACTTTATTGATCCCCTTGGGGAAATTCAGTGATATTCAGTATTCAGGTAACGTAGCGAAAACGTGTAACAAAAAGCTAGCAAACCCAGCCTGGAAACTAACTGAAACCAAACAAAATTTTAAAGAAATATATATATAAAAAAAAAAAAAAAGATAATACAATAACCTTGCCATTGGGCGGCTGGGTGGCGCAGTGGGCAAGGCGCTCGCCACCAACGCAGGAGATACTGGTATCGAGCCCAGCTCTCGCCGTTGCTTCCGGCTTGGCCGGCCGTCGTACTAACACAATTGGCAGTGTTAGAGGGTGGGAAAGCCGGTGGGTGGGTCCTGGTCGTTGTAAACAGCGACTTCTACAGTTCGGTCGGGGCACCTGCTCAGCGAGGAAAGGATCTAAGGGGGGTAGTGTGATCCTTCCACACGTTACACCCTCTCAGTGAGAGTCCGTGCTGCCAGGTAAAAAGAAGCGGTTGATTGGCTACACATGTGTTGGAGGAAGCATGTGATAGCCTCCACTCTCCCAGACCGACTGTAGGGGGTAGGTGCGCAGCGACCAGGAAGGGGATTGGGAATTGGCATAACGACTAACATTGGGATGGGAGAAAAACGGAGGAAAAAGGAGGGGGGAAAAGATAAAAAAAAATAAAAAATAACCTTGCCACTGACTTCCATGATCATCCCAGCTGTTTCTCCATGTTCATGCCCATGTCACCTTCAGAATAATATTCACCTATACACTATTCCCTTCCTCTTATTTCCCACCCCCCCCCCTATTTCTCTCTCTCTCTCTCTCTCTCTCTCTCTCTCTCTCTCTCTCTCTCTCTCTCTCTCTCTCTCTCTCTCTCTCTCTCTCTCTCTCTCTCTCTCTCTCTCTCTCTCTCAGCCAAGTCTTGTTTCTATTCATTTTATTTATTTTTTGATCTACTTTTTCTCCCATTTTCTATTTTTCTCCCATCCCAATTTTGTATTGTCCAATTCTACCCTCCCCTGTCTCGAACGCTGTTAGGCCATACCTCCCACAGGCTGGCTGCAATGTGGACGAAGCCTTGCATCACGTGTCCCCTCCGGTACACGAGGAGGCAGCCGTCGCATCTTTTCACCTGCACAGCGTGATCTCTCAGCGGCGAGGGTCTGCGTGAGAGGGACACGCCGCCCCTGTCGCTTCCTGATTATGCTGTGCAGGCGCACCAACCGACCTGTAGGAGTCGCTGTCCACAACGTCCGATCCCCACCCACCAGCTTCCCACCCCTAACACTGCCAATTGTGTTAGTATGAACAACCAGCCAAGCTGGTAGCAATGCCGAGAGCTGGGCTCGAACCCAGCAACTCCTGCATTTGTGGCGAGCGCCTTGCCCACTGCGCCACTTAGCCGCGTTTCTACTCACTTTAGAAGTACAATACTAATACATTATGTGGACGTAAGACACCAGTCACTGCTGTGGAAGTATAGAATTGGACGGTGGCAAATCATCTAGATTTTCGAGCGACGATCGCGCAGCAACTTCTGTCGATTGGTTAAATATCGCCTCAATCCTATTTTTTTTGGCGACGGCAGGCGACACAGCAGGGACAATGAGCAAATAACATGACTTCTACTGGTGTATCATTTGTACACCATTAATTTATCAATACATTCATTGATCAATAACTTACGTATTATTACCATGCTACTTATGTTAATTATTATTAACAGGAACAATTTAAATAAATAACGTTAGTTGGAGAAGCTATAGTGGCCGCTTGTCATTAACTAATAAATTGACAATGCGCCACGATGCACCTACTAGATGTTTTTATACTCGGGTAAAAGAAGTTGTGGATGTTGACAGAGTTTAATGTCCAGGCTGCAGCTGATGTAGTTTGTAAGGTTTATTGTCCAAAGAAAATGATGGTTGAGAACAGAACAGCGTCTTCCTTGAAAAAAACATTCTCATTCAGCAGGTGCATAACAATACTTGTCCAATCAGTGGTAGTGAACGTATTGTAGCGATCAGTCATGCAGTAATGCCAGGAAGAATGAGGAGAGGTTGTATTCGTATATGGTGGTTTATTTCCAGCTCAATATGGGTTTTACAGGTTAATACTTCCCTCGTAATGCACAACACAGCTACCAGCTAATATGCTCGCTTCACGACAACCTAACGTCCGGTCCGTCCTCTCATATCTTCCGGGGGGAAACAACACCCCCCAGCTAAACAGAGCGACACATAATAGCTTATTATACCTGTCGGGTCTAGTGTGGGGTGCTAAGCGATTGTCGTTGAGCGACAGACGATCGCATCGCCAGGCGACGTCGGTCGCCCAACGTGTGCATTGGACTTTATAACCGCGGACGTCCCGGTGGTTAAAGGCTCCAGTGCGCGCTGCTGTCAGACAGCGTTGAAGGATATGTGCAGCAGGCAGAGGAGCGTATTGCTCAAATTCACGGCAGGAATGAAGTGTAGACTAATTGATTTTGTAGCCTGGACAGTAGCACTTGCAGGCTTCACATATTACGTTCTATCTAAACTACAATGGAATGTGTGTGTGCGTGAGTTACGTGTGTGTACACATAAAGCTATACTAAGTGATTCAGTATTGATCAAAACCCCGGGGAAAGGGGCTCTTACTGTAGCTCTGTCATTAATAAATGATACAGGCCAATAGAGCACCAGGGCGCCCATGCATCGTCACTTAGCATATTAAGGGCCCGGGATCTTCTGCTGGTGAGATGGCTTAAAGGCCACTTATGGGCGGTGTGTGGCTCTGCTGCTTTAGCATGCAGATGACATAGCTGAGTGCATGGGTGAGTCAGGGGACACTGTTTAGATGATGGAGACATCAAGACAGGGCAGTAAGCTATAGCTGACAGGGCCAAGTCATAATAATACCCCACGGCAGGGACGTGCACAGGACTTTAGAGGGGCAGGTGCTCAAAGGCTGAAAAGGGCACAACACTTGTGTGTATATATTAAGCGAGCGCGTGTAGCGCGCGAGCACGATTTTTAAGGGCCCTTTTCGGGCGGGGGGCCCCCTTTTTATGCTTTTTGGGGGGTTTTGGTGATCAAATATTGAATATTGAACTATAATAATCAGTGCAGGAGCTCACTTATCCTTGAAAGACACTTTTATCACTGACTTAAAAGGCCCATACATCTCCATAAATGTTCAGGGGGGAGGGAATAAGTGCTTACCCTACAGACCCCAAGAAGTGCTGTATATTCTGTATTGTTTAATATAAATGCATTTTTTATTCCAATCCCGATTTGTATTTGAGATTCCCAAATCCCATCGGACTTGACTTCTTTGTGTCCCTCAATGAGTGTAATACCAGCATTCAACAGCGGTTTCTATCATGATCATCATCACCACCCACGCTATGCATAAAATATATAGGCATGCTGAGGAGGCCGTGCAAACTGCAATGGAATATGGGGCATCTCTCTCTTTACCTAATATTTTTATTCTATCCTGACATTTTTCAGTTGGAAGGGCAGTCTATATGGCGTAACAGTAAAAAAAATAAAATAAAAAATTCTTTCAAAAAGGGCACTTTTTTGATGAGGCTCAAAAAGGCAGGTGCTCAGGCACCCCTTGGCCTCTATGTGTGCACGTGCCTGCCCCACGGCATAATGTGCAGAAGTACAGCGGAAACCTCACGAGACATTATCGCTGTGTTCAGGACTTCAGGTTCAGCTGTGGTCCGGATTAGATTTAGATTTAGATTAGATTTCAAAGTAACTTCGTTACTGTACTAGTTACTTACACCCAAAAGTAATGAGTTACTGTGAAAAGTAACTATTTAGTTATTTAAAAAAAAAATAAAAAAAAAAATTGCTCAAGTCCCATGCCCCATATACTCAAAATCGGTTGATCAACTTGACAGTTTCCATTCACATCACCGAACTCTGCTAAGCAATGTGGTCTAGAGCGTTTCATTATATATTCCCTCCCCGCTGTATGTATATTTCTCTCCCACCCACCCACCCCCTCCTAATGTACAGTCCCCTCCCCATCATATGTATATACTCTGTCAGGATCTAGGGGTAACAGTACTGTATATTTGAATACCGCTTATGTCACAAATGTATCAGTACTAAATACCTATATGTCCCTATGCCATAAATGTCATGTATGTTGTGTATGTCATAAATGTCTATATGAATTGAAAATGGGGGACCCTGATGGAAACAAGACAAACGTCTTTCTCAGGTCTGCATCCCCTTAACAATTGTATGTATTGAGCCGTACTGTATTGTACCCATTCTGCAATCTGTTAAATAAAGTTTTCATTAATTCATTCATTCATCCATTCATTAATTCATTCATAACCATCTTGCAGCGTTGTTTAAGATATCAATCAAAGCATTGCAACGTTAGAATAGTTAGGATATCAATTGTGCATGAAAGGACTATATTTATATTGTTTGATTAGTATTATGAGATTCCCTGGCAGATTTCGTACAGTCAAAATCCGTTGATCTTGAGTTTCAGTGAACACATTGCACTCACCGTCACCAGTCTGCGGTGGTCGAGATGTAACGTTAGTCCAGTTGACTCCAGCAGCCCTTCAAACATGTTCTTTATCTCGTTTCCATGTTGTATATTAATTATCTCTCCAAGTAGTTGCTAAATGGTTTGTTAGTTCGTTATTATTACTGCGTTCTTATTATGTAGATTCATAGCGAGCGTCCTCTTGTTGTTTACTGTAGAGAGCGTCTATTTCTTTCAGAACGTCAGTGGCCAATCAGAAGTGCGAAAACCAGAATGAGGCTACGGAAAGAAATAATAACAATAATAATAATAATACTTCGTTTTATATAGCGCCTTTCAGTCTACAGTAAACAAAACAAACGCAGGCGAAATAAGGACGCTCGCTATGAATCTACATAAAAAGAACGCAGTAACGAACTAACAAACCATTCAGTAACGTAAGTAGCGTTACTGAATTTCAAAAGTAATGCGTTAGAGTACTAGTTGCGGCAAAAAGTTACTTCGTTTCTGTAGTCCCAACACTGATGGCCTATGACCTTTAGTGGTGGTGGTGACACTGCTGCTTGTAGAGGTGGGTGACACGTCCTCTTCATGATGGGCAGCTGTTATGGTCTTACTGAAGGTTGACGGACAGGGTTCCTGCAGGTTTCAACAGGTTACATTTAAGACTTTTTAAGACGTTTTTAAGACCACTTTCAATATAATTAAATACATATGTCATTGCCATACCAGCAAAGAACTATTAAGGAAAATGACTAAGAAGTAATTCCATATGGGGCGGCTTGGTGACGCAGCGGAGATTGCGCTCGTCACCAATGCGAGAGACTCCGGTCTTGAATCCAGGTGTCAGCATTGCCTCCGGCTTGGGCCAGCCATCATACTAACTCATTTGGCTGAGTTAGCGGGAGGGAAGTTGATGGGTGGTAATCTGGCGTTGTGGACAGCGACTCCTACAGGTCAGGTCTGGGCGCCTGCACAGCAAAAGACAGGAAGTGGCGAAGGCAGCGTGACCTCCCAGGCTCCCACACGTTACACTTCGCCAATGAGAGTCCGTGCTGTCAGGTGAAAAGAGAGCCGCTGGCTGTCTCCGCATGTGTCGGAGGAAGCATGTGGTAGACCTCAGGGCTCCCTAGACCGACCAGTAGGGGGCACATGCGCACAACGACCAGGTAGGGGAGGGGGGAATTGGCATAACGACTAAATTGGGATGGGAGGAAAAGCACAGAAAATCAGGCGGAGAAAAAGAGGATAAAAAAATAAATAAAAAAGAAGTAATTCCATATGTATTGGCCTGATAGGCTATTACCATACTGCTTACTTTGCAGCCCGGACATTGTGTTCAGGTCCAGCTGTGGTCCGGATTAGAAGTGCTGTGTTCAGGTCCAGCTGTGGTCCGGATTAGAAGCGTTGTGTTCAGGTCCAGCTGTGGTCCAGATTAGAAGTGCTGTGTTCAGGTCCACCTGTGGTCCGGATTAGAAGTGCTGTGTTCAGGTCCAGCTGTGGTCCGGATTAGAAGTGCTGTGTTCAGGTTCAGCTGTGGTCCCGGTTAGAAGCGTTGTGTTCAGGTTAGGCCTGTCCCCGACTAAGGATTTGTATTGTCTAGGGCTGTCTTAAATACTTCGAAGCTTCGAAGCTTCGTTCGATGGGCATGGGATTAGAATATGAAAATAAAATTTGATTATTAAAAAAATAATAATAATAATAATTTTGTGTGCAAAATCAACTCTGCCTATCTTTGTTAATTACAACAAGCAATGCTGTTTGTTATTTAAGATGAGGTCGGACTCGGCACTGACAGATTTGTGTTCATTGTGCTGCTTTTATAAAGTCTCAAATGACGGCTTACAATATTTCATGAAAGCAAAGTGTTTTGTTTGTCTAAGATTTAAAAAGGTTTAGACTTTACAGCACTGACAAAGTTGAACAAAGTGCTGTACAAGTCCCACAAATATAATTTTTTTTATCTCGAAGCTTCGAATTAAAATCGAATCTCGGCCCCGAAGCTTCGAATTCCAAAAAGGTCAGCCCTAGTATAGTCCACTTTGATTGGCCTAAATGTGCAGATAGTCGACAGATTTTTTCTGATCATTCCATTTGGGTTGTGGGGGTGCTTAATGTCTGAAGGAGTCGACTGAAGGCTTCTTGTCCTCTGTGAAAGCATGCATTTGGTCCACTGATGGATACATCTTGATATTTGTCTAGTCTAGTGTGTTCATCAGATGGGGAAAATCCCCTTTTCTTAGGCAGTTAGCCTCTCTGGTATGCGCGCCATTAGCGTTAGCCACGCTTCTAGGCCTTTTTGCTTTTGGGAAGAATGAAAAAATTATATATGTATATAAATATATATATATTAGAATATTTTTTTATTTTATTTAATTTTTTGCATTAGACTAAGAGGTTGACAATTAGTTGACTATTCGACTAGTCGAGGTCAGCCCTAGTTCAGGTTCAGCTGTGGTCCAGATTAGAAGCGTTGTGTTCAGGTTCAGCTGTGGTCCGGATTAGAAGCGTTGTGTTCAGGTTCAGCTGTGGTCCAGATTAGAATTGTTGTGTTCAGGTTCAGCTGTGGTCCAGATTAGAAGCGTTGTGTTCAGGTTCAGCTGTGGTCCAGATTAGAAGCGTTGTGTTGTGTTCAGGTTCAGCTGTGGTCCAGATTAGAAGCGTTGTGTTGTGTTCAGGTTCAGCTGTGGTCCGGATTAGAAGTGTTATGCATCTAAGAGGAAGAAAATGGAGTGATTGGAAGTGTCTGCTAGCTTGTGTTTTACAGTTAGTAGGGTTTTCTGTGAGTCAGTCACTACGCAGGACATCTCTGGCCTCCATCTCCCTGACAACTATTTAACTTGTTAGTGTTCCTGCCGCGCATCATGTCGAAGTAGTCGAAACAAACCATCTGCCAGATCGGATCCCAGAATCTGAATAAAGAGCTCTTGCCCGGCCCCACACTCGGCCCCTCTCTACTAGGCGTGCTACTACGCTTCCGCCAGGACAAGGTGGCTATCAGCGGGGATATCAAAGGGATGCTCCTGCAGGTGAGACTAGTGGAGGAGGATAAGCCCCTACTGCGGTTCCTATGGAGAGAGAGGATCGGAGATGAGCACCCAGCCATCTACCAATGGGAAGTCCTCCCCTTCGGAACCACATGCAGCCCGTGCTGTGCTACATTTGCACTGCAGAAACACGTCGCAGAGGACCCAGCAGCAGATGAAGAGGTCCGACACAGTGTGAAGAACAGTTTCTACGTGGACAACTGTTTACAAAGCGTTTCGACCCAAGAAGAAGCCGAGGCTCTCCTACTCAAGCTACGTGCCTCCCTGATCAAAGGCGGCTTTGATCTCAGGCAGTGGGCCAGCAGCGACCCGCACGTATTGCGCAGCCTCTCCCCCGCGGACAAGGCTGCCAGCAGCGAGACCTGGATGGCGACAATCCCAGGAGAAGCCCAAGAAATGACACTAGGACTAGTCTGGCGCTTCAAAACAGACTCGCTCCACTATAGACACAAACCCCTGACCACGGAGCAGGGAAGGTCGACGGCGATACCGACCACCAGACGGAGTGTGTACAGAACACTCGCCAGACAATATGACCCGTTGGGATGTATTCTACCTTACACCACCAGGGCAAAGATGATTGTACGAGCACTATGGGACAAGGACCAGGGCTGGGACGACCCAATACCCGCACCCCTTGCCTCCACATGGAGAGAGTGGGAGACGGAGCTCCGCTCACTCCCAGGCGTCAATATACGCCGCAGCTACTTCCCACCCACAGTGAGGCCAGAGACATGCAAGATGGATCTACATGTCTTCAGTGACGCCTCCGAAGTAGCCTATGGATCGGTGGCCTACTTGCGTGCCCAAGAGAAGGGAGGAGAGATACACACCGCTTTCATCCTGGCTCGCTCAAGAATAGCCCCACGAAAGCAACAATCTATCCCGCGTCTAGAGCTCTGCGCAGCCCTAGCAGGAGCGCATCTAGCCACGTTAATCCAACGTGAACTCACCATTCCGGTGCACAGAACAATCTTGTGGTCAGATTCCACGACAGTACTCACATGGATCAAGTCTGATTCATGCAGATACAAAGTCTTCGTGGGAGTCAGAGTCACCGAGATTCAAGAGTTAACAGAAGCAGCGAGCTGGCGGTATGTGGACACCAAACACAACCCAGCTGACGTCATCACCCGGGGAATGTCCCTAGATGACCTCACCCGTCACAACATCTACAGTGACGGACCAGAGTTCCTCAAGCTCCCGGAAGGAGAGTGGCCTACGCCCACCCCACGGGAGGCGAGTAAAGATGAGGCTGAGAACAAGAAACCTATGTTCTGTGGACTGAGCACAGTCGCCTCCACAGACCCCAACATAGATGACTGCCTCACCCTACAGATTGCGCAACTAAAGACATTTCTGTGGCACCACCCAGAGATTCAGCCCACTGCCGACATTTCAGCAGCTGACTACGAAGAAGCAGAACTTCTTCTACTACAACGAGCCCAGAGAGACTCGTTCCCCGACGAGCTAGGCTGTCTACAGGGAGGAAAGCCCGTCCCATCAGACAGCAGACTGCTCCACCTGGCACCCGAGAGTGACGCCCATAATCTCATCAGAGTGGGTGGTCGTCTGCGGAGAGCCCCCGATCTACCGGATGACGTTAAGTACCCGATAGTCTTGAACAGCCGACACAAGGTCACAGAGCTGATCATAAAGAAATACGACGAGGATGTGCACCACGCAGGAGCAGAGAGAGTCTTCGCGGAGATCAGACGTCGCTATTGGATACTTCAAGGAAGAGAAGCGGTGCGACGCTTCCAGCGAACCTGTCTAGACTGCCGAAAGTGGCGTGCGCAGCCCAGCATACCCCGGATGGCAGACCTACCTCCCTGTCGCCTCCGACTCGGCGACAAGCCATTCCACTCCACAGGCATGGACTGTTTTGGCCCGTTGTATATAAAGAAAGGAAGAGGAACCGAGAAGCGGTGGGGTATTGTATTCAAATGCATGACCACCAGAGCGATACATATCGAACTCCTTCCAACCATGAGCACAGACTCATTCCTTATGGCCTTCCGAAGATTCACATCACGGAAAGGAAAACCGTCTACATTGTTGTCTGATCACGGGACAAACTTCAAAGGCGGAGAAAGAGAGCTGAGAGAGAGCTTCCAAGCTATGGGCCCAGAACTTAAGACCCACCTCGCTCCATCCCAGATTGACTTCCAGTTTAATCCCCCGAACGCACCCCACTTCGGTGGAACCTGGGAACGAGAAGTACGTTCTATAAAGACAGCCCTGTACGCCGTGCTTGGGGCCCAGACTGTAGCGGAAGAAGTCCTAATGACAGTCCTCACGGAGATCGAGGGAGTATTGAACTCCAAGCTCCTCGGCTACGTCTCCAGTGATATAGCAGATGTCGACCCAGTCACCCCCAACACACTCTTGATGGAGCGGCTGGACCCCGCGCTACCCCAGACAATGTACAGGCCTGAAGAAGCGAACGGCCGAAGAATGTGGAGGTACAGTCAAGTACTAGCTGACAAGTTTTGGAACAGCTTTCTACTCCACTACCTACCGTCTCTACAGACCCGCCAGAAGTGGGTAAAAGAGAGAGACAATTTGACAGAAGGAACAGTCGTCATGATTATCGACCAGTCACTACCCAGAGCTATGTGGCCGGCTGGCCGCGTAAGCAAAGTGATCACCGGTGCCGATGGCAAGGTCCGAGCAGCTGAGGTGCTCGTCCAAGGGCGAACTTACACACGACCCGTGGCGAGGCTAATAGAACTGCCCAGACTCCCAGACACTATCGATGACGACCATGACCCCATGACTTTGTGAGTTGACTGACCCTTACAGCGGACCTTGCGTGGTAGACAGTGCGGTCAATCTGTCTCTGCTTAGCTAATTAGGTGGGACTAATTAGGGGGCGGCTGTTGTGAAGGATCAGATTAAACCGAATATATATATTTATTTATGGATATATATTTAATAGTATTTGTATATCGTTTGATATCCCTTGTATATTCCTTGTACATATACACTGAATATCCCTTTGGTCTACTAACAGCCCATAATAGTTGCATTCTCTCATTGGACAAGAACTTGGCGCCAGCAGCCAAGCCCCTTGGTTCAAGTTCAATCGTGCCGACGAACATGTCGTTACTAGCCCCGGTTCCGCGTAGGAATACGTCTGCCGAAATACGAATGGTACTATTTGTTCACAGCGCATATATATATGGCGCAAGTAAAGTAGAACTTCCCTTAGCCCTTAGCCCTTAGTTCTTTACCCTCCAACCTAGTGGCAAGACGTTAAGCCTCACCCACGATACACGTGTGGTGCAGTATGGTCAACTTGGCCTCAGAATGGCATTGAGACATCGTGTGGATTAATAGTTGAATTGTCATAGTTTGGCACTATACCGTCGAGTGGGACGTATTTCTATTAAGTTAATAATAGTCTATTATGTATGGTGCATCGTTCGGTTAGAGTTATAAAGTGAGCAGTACCCCCATCGTTTTCCTCGCGTTATCTAGAGTCTTAACCAGGCTGGGCAGACCACGTGTGGTGCTTTCATCCGAGGAGTTCTGGGCAAGGACGAGTGGACCTGCACATTGGATTATCTTACCCGGACGACGGCGAGCCCTACACGGCTTGGATTATCTACTTGCTTTGGGTGCTTTGATTATGCCATGGATAACAGCCAACACTGGTAAGTGTTGGAACTACCCCTGAGAGGAGTCCAGGTGAGACGGCGCTCTAACCCGAGTGAGGTCGCCTCACGTCTCTTCGTTGTGGACCGGCAGCTACCGTCTACAAGAGGGCCCAACTGTATTCATCTGTGGACCAAGGTTCTGTGGGCACCGTGTTTAGCACTCTGAATTCTCCCAAGAAATCGTTGGCCAGATGGGATATCGCCAGCGGCTCTCCTAACCCCCCCCCCCCCCCCCCCCCCCCCTACTGACTTACAACCAGCGGGACCCCCTTTAGTATATCCAGCTATAATCATTAAGTACCATCGCTATAGTTCCCTAAAGAACCAGGTTGTATACTTGCTTCCTGCGTAACCAGAGATTGGACATTCAATGTTGATTTGCCTACGAATACTCATTTGCCTTACAAGTGCATTCAAATCATAAATGTCATTACGTGAACGTTGTATATACCCTTTGCTATATATTAAAGATTCGACGGATACATTTGTGTGGACTTGGTTTCATCAGGTGGGAAAGTGTTCATCATATCTATATCATGTACTGTGTGGCCAGTAGTTAAAGTACATAAAGCGGTAGTGGTTTAATGATACCATACTTATTAATACAGTCAGGGAATTGTACCCCTCAGTTACACTTGGTGTTGTCCTCGACGACCAGTTGAACTTCTCTGCTCACATCGCAGCGACGACCAGAACCTGCCGATTCCTCCTGAGCAACGTCAGAAGGATCCGCCCCTTCCTGACAAAAGAAGCCACCCAACTCCTCGTCCAATCAACAGTCATCTCCCGCCTCGACTACTGCAATGCACTGCTCGCTGGCCTCCCAGCCACTGCCACTAAGCCTCTTCAACTCATTCAGAACGCAGCGGCCCGCCTGATCTCAAACCTACCGAAGTCGGCCCATGTCACCCCACTTCTTAGGGACCTGCACTGGCTCCCCATTGCTGCACGAATCCGCTTCAAGGCCCTCGACCTAGCATACCGTGCGGCAAAGGGAACCGCTCCCGCCTACCTCCGGTCAATGGTCTCTAACTACACACCCTCAAGACCCCTACGCTCTGCATCTTCTGGCCGCCTCAGACCTACTCCTATCCAAGCTCCGGGAGGGTCATCAAAGAGAAGTCGCCTATTCTCAATCCTTGCCCCACAATGGTGGAATGAACTACCCACCCCAGTTAGGACAGCCGAATCACGTCCAATCTTTCGCCGTCGACTAAAGACGCACTTCTTCAACCATTATTGAATTAAAAAAAAAAAAACAATAAAAAAAAATCGAACCCTAACTAACCGTACTGTCATGCACTTGTCCTAATAAACTAACCTACACTGTAGCACTCAACACTTTGATGAACATTGTTGCTCAGCTGATAGAGTTGTGCCCTTCCTGATGGCTTGTCGTACAGAACTTGTAAGTCGCTTTGGATAAAAGCGTCAGCTAAATGACTAAATGTAAATGATGTAAATGTAGGGGCAGCCGCCCAAAGGCCCAGTGACCTCTGGGCCCCGTTCCTTGTACCTGGATAACTGAGTTAGCCGGATAACTTTAACTGGATAACTGAGTTAGCCGGACTTTCCCGTTCCCCGTACGTGGATTTTCCAAATCACCATGACAACAGATCCAAAAGTTTGAGCCTGGTCGAAAGCAGAGTTTAAGTTCAAGTTAGCCTGAACCATCGCCACGCCCCCGCAAAGAAGTGACAGCCCGTTTCCTGAAACTATTCCCACAGTCTACGATCTGCATTATACCATTCTGAATTACGTTTTTGTGCTCCATTCTTCCAGAGGGGGCTTTTGAAATGTAAAATAGACCCAAAATGCTGATACTAAATTCACTTTGTCCTAAATAATGCACGTTATATATACCGTGGCGCTCGCTCGTGCGATGTACACATTATGTGGTTATTTTAATTTTAACTGGGATTAAGATGTCTGATGAGATGCGCTGTTTGACGGATTTGAGAAATTGAATGAGCCGTTGACGTCACATTAATGAATGAGGATAAAGAGACAAACTTCATTCAAAACAAAGGATATTCTAAACACGGGTCTCTCGTTCATTAATGTATAAACAATGAATTTATCCCATCTGGCACAGTGGTGCAGCGGTAGTGCTCAAGCCTGCCAACCCAGCGACCGGGGTTCAAAACATGGTGTTTCCAATATGATTTTTTTGAATATAATATTAATGATTATACGCCAAAGTAGCCTGGTTTTAAGTTAAAATATTATAAATCTACATGCATTGAGGATGTCATTCTTTATATAGCTCTCAACGTGCACCAAATTGAATTATTCCTATATTGCAAAAAGAAGGAAAAGACTAGGGTCTCGAACCCCGGTCGTCTGCGTGATAGTCAAAACAACAACCCGTTAGACCACATTGGAGATAAGTTAAAGATCGACTATACATCAATCAATGGGTAAGAGAGCCGTATCGTAATTCTGTATAAGTTTAACTAATTATTTTCGCTAGCAAGATCTCATTTGATTATTCAATCCAGCAGGCAAGTTTAAAGAAATATAATCTGATTGATTGAGGTAATGAGGGACTTAAAATTAGCCTATAGATAACGCATTTAACTTGTCGGCGAGGCGATTGAGCCGTATTGCAATCTGTCAATAAAGTTTTAAATCAATTAATCAATCAATGCCGTTAGAGAATCA
The DNA here is from genome assembly GCF_963971535.1 of Notolepis coatsorum. Lineage (NCBI taxonomy): Eukaryota > Metazoa > Chordata > Actinopteri > Aulopiformes > Paralepididae > Notolepis > Notolepis coatsorum. Next base: position 197,060,046 of record NC_140169.1, on the reverse strand, counting down.
GGATCTCTGCCATCGATACGTGCTGGCTTTTCGCCTGAAGCGGCCGCGCGCATTTAGCCTGAGTCGCAAGTCTGGCTTGAGTTAACGAGACTGAATCCACCTTCGAGGAACAGGAAAATCCCGGCTTCGAACATCGGGTTAACTGAAGCTGGATAATGACATCTTGATCGACTTAGTTGAACCAGGTACAAGAAACAGGGCCCTGCTCTTCAGCCTGGTCCTATAGGGACAGCCAGCAGTTGTTTTGACCTCATTTTGACAAGAACATTGTTACTTGGCTGAAAGAGTTGTACCCTTCCTGCTGACTTCTCGTACAGAACCTGTAAATTGCTTTGGATGAAAGCGTTCAACTAAATGACTAAATGTAAATGTAAATGTAGTGAAATGTCAGGCTTACTACAGTATCCATTGAAATAATGCAAGAAGGGTAAAATTTCATCATGTTTGCTCAGCTAAAAGAAACGAGAGATGTACAAATTTTGCTGCCATTTTGCTACATCGAGCTGCTTTCGAAGCCTGGACATGCTTGTGGAGTGTGTGTGTGGGGGGATGCAGGGTTCTTGGGAGGGGGGGGGGGGGGGGTGTTGTGGGACCTCAAGGAGTATTCAATAGGGAACTTACTTGTACTTTCCTGTGCTTCGTCAGCGCTGCTACGATGTTAGATTCTGCAATGCGGACACAGAATAGAGTTTCTCAAAACTCCTCATAATAATGCCTCTCATTCCTACCAGGCAGGGGGGTTGACTTGATTGACGTTTGATTGACATCCTAAAGTACCCGCACATTGGAGGGCGGGGTTCAAAGTCGAATTGTATTGAACATTGTCTTTGGTGTTCACCCTCAAGTGCAGCAGAGTTATGTAAGGTTATGTTAGGTACTTTTTCCAGGAAGAGAAAGTATAGTAATGGACTTTTTTTTTTTTTTTATACATTTTGGTACAAATACATAGTATACATAGTGTACAATAAAGGAAAAATATGATTGAATGGGATCTAATACTACTAACACTCCTACTACTGCTGTTGCTGCTGCTGCTGCTGCTGCTACTACTACTACTACTACTACTACTACTACTACTACTACTACTACTACTACTACTACTGCTGCTGCTGCTGCTGCTGCTGCTGCTGCTGCTACTACTACTACTACTACTACTACTACTGCTGCTGCTGCTGCTGCTGCTGCTGCTGCTGCTGCTGCTGCTGCTGCTGCTGCTGCTGCTGCTGCTGCTGCTGCTGCTACTACTACTACTACTACTACTACTACTACTACTACTACTACTACTGCTGCTGCTGCTGCTGCTGCTGCTGTTGCTGCTGCTGCTACTACTACTACTACTACTACTACTACTACTACTACTGCTACCGCTACTACAACTCAGGGGCGTAGCTGGGGGGGGGGGGGGGGGTAGCTTAGGATGATTCCAAGGGCCCAGCACTGGGGGGGCCCCCAAATGTTTTTTTTTCTTTTTTTACTAGACATCACTCAGGTGTATGATTGATGCTCTCATTGATACTATGTTTGTTTCTGAAGTGTGTGTGTGTGTGTGTGTGTGTGTGTGTGTGTGTGTGTGTGTGTGTGTGAGAGATATATAGAGAGAGGGGGGGTGAGCGAGATGAGGAAGGGGCAATAGAGAAAGAGAGCTGGGAGAGTGTGTGTGAGAGAGAGAGGGGGGGGGTGATTACTCAGCCCTTGTGTGGGTGAATGTAACACGTTCCTAACGTTTTCTTTCCCCTATTATTTCATGCACACTTTATTCATTGTTTTAAATTATTATTTTCTTTTAAGTTATTTTGTGCATCACTCTGTTTTGAATTTGATGCAAATTTGCAATGCATGAGGGTCATCCTTTTGTGTTAAATGGCTGCATAAAGCAAGCATTTGTTGACTCACATGTTGATAAGAGTATTAAAACTTGGAACTTGAAAAAGATCTGTTTAAGGTAGAAAAAAAAAGAGAAAAAAATTTGATTCAGACTGTCCAGGTCCGCTCCCACCACAGAGCTTGCTTTTTTGACCAGTTTGTTTATTTTGTGTGTGTTGGTGTTGCCCCCCCAGCATACCACAGCGAAGAAGAGGGCACCAGCAACCACAGACTGGTAGAACATCTGCAGCAGTTTGCTGCAATCATAAGACTACTTGGTTTTTCAATTAATTATACACAAAAATAGACTCATAACAATTAGGGCCCCGCCGTCTGCTGTTTTTTCCTTTTGTTTTCCATTACCCGCATCACACCCAAACCAGAAAGGATAAACAACGGTCATGGAGGAGAGAGAGAGAGAGAGAGACAGAGAAAAACACAGATTGCAACTTTTCAAACGACACACCTAAACCCTTCGGCCCCCCTATTAGGTACCCCACGTCCAAATCAGAGCGCTCCCTTCCCTCTTACAGTACACCTCCCATCTTGGGCCGGTCCCGTCTTCTAGGGCAAGGGCCCCTTTCAGTGACGGCTCCTTTCCTGAGCTGGTCCCCCTCCCAGGGCGCGGTCCCCTAGGCAAAAATGTCTCCCCTGGTCTGCTCCTGCTCAGTGTCTCTGGCTGTCCTCTCCACATCTGCTCCTCCACCGCCGCCGTCTCCTCTCTCTCGTCGTGGATGATCTGTGACCCAGGCGTCGGTGCCTGGCCCCTGCGGCTTCCTCCTCCTCCAGTCTGTCTCCTGGTCATCTCCATCGCTGTCGGTGTCATTCCCCCCTTGAAAGCAGAAACACAACACTGGCAGTCGTCTGTACATTCTACTTCCCTTGTTTTGCTATTAGTCTACCACCTTCTCCACACCTATTATCCATCTTACAGGGCGGTTCCCTGTTTGTTGTCTTCCGGCGTGACACTTGCAGTTTCCGATACCCACTCCGCGCAACTCTTCATCCCAGTTTGACCCCCAGCGCGCGCCAGTTCTTCTGGTGACGTGTCTTCTGAAGACCCTGCCTATCTATTAGGTGTGAGAAGGCCCCACTGGAATTCTAACTCCCTCTTTATTCCATAATTAACCCATTCAAATCACTGCACCATCTTTCTGTGCAATTCTTATTTAATCCATTGTCTAATTAAACTCTATATCTAATATTATTATTATAATAATAATCCACTCTCTGTGCTCATTAGATTGACTATCGAATCACTCCCCCACTCCGCCACTAGATGGTAGTACAGGCCTATATCTAAATATTCCCCTATGGGTAATGAAAACTCCCCAGCACTACCCCCCCTCCGCCACTAGGTGGCGACCTCCTCCTCCTCCATGGTGTTTTAGTTGACGTGTCATTTCCTGGTTCTTTATCTGTTGTTATCTCCTCGTGGCTCACTGCCATCTTGTATCATCCCCCTCGTGGCCCCTTTTGCGGCCATCTTGTCTCGCTCATAATGGCTACTCTCTCAAACAAAACAAACGCTGCCCTTCCTTCCAAGGCCTAAAAAACACAGCTGTTTTCCTCTCTTTCCTATCAGGGGACGCTTCTCCCGGACTAAACTCTTGCTTATCGGACATAATACACAGTTTAAGATAAATTCCCGACCGACTTTCCTCCCGTCAAAACAAATTCCGGCCGTCTTGAGACCACAGCGACCAGTTTAAGGTGGGCCGTCTCAGGCGACAGTCTTGTGATAACAATCCCGCCATAACAGATTTCAGTCTGGTTCAGCACCCCCCCCATCTCATCATCTCTCTCATTATGGCTCCTTCTGCCCTATTTTGCTTTCTTTCGTCATCTATGACTGTTTTGGTTCCCTTTCAGATAACACCTTCGATTTTCAAAACAAAACTGTGCCGCTCTGCTGTTATTCAAACACACTATTACAGCTGGCATTCTCTCTGTGTCAAACTAAATATGTTTACGTTTACGGATGCATTATCTGTTCGTTTTTATTTGGCTTAAAAGATCAAAACAACCACGTGTGCACAGTGAACTCACATTTTTCTCCTAAGCTCTGTTTCTCCTACAGCGCTGGTCCGCCTCATGACCGCTCGACTCGCCGCTCTCTCCCAGGGCTGACCGGCCTTGCTTCGATCATGATTCTCCCACACAGTGATGACTGTTGTCCACTGTCGCCCCATTATTGAAAAAGTCTTTATCCGTTGTTCTTATCTCTTGCAAATCCGGCTGTCATCAACAACCAACTGTTCCCGTTGTTTTAATCTCTTGCAAATCCGGCTGTCATCGGCACCAACTGTAAGATCCTGATCAAACTGGCCAGTATCACGTCTTCGTCTGTTTGGCTCTCCATCCAATTCCTCTGCGTTGTGTACTTTTAATGGTCCTGATGTCTCCGATACCGGTTGATAAGATCCTTATCTCCCCCGTTAGTGCAATCCATAAACCATAATAATTATCCACCTCCGTAAGAATTCGACACTTCGACACCGTGAGATACCTTATGAGGAAAAGCGTTGTTTTATTGCTATAAACAGAACCTCATAATCAGATGTTGTCAGATGTTATCAAATTGTATCGTCCTTGAAGAGTATTCTAATGATCTTTCGGTGTGTTCGTCTATCGTCCTTTTGTTATTCAGTCCAATAGTGTTCAGGCCTGTTCGTTAGCCTGAACCCTCCTCGTGTTAGCCGAAGCTAATGATGTCGTGGCATTCTCCCCCCCCCCCCCCCCCCCCCTCTCGTGATAAGAGGAGAGAGAGTCCTCTGTGTAATCTCAGTCCTACTCGCTCTCGGTCAGATTCTAGTCTGCCTTACACCCGGAAACACCGTTCG
>NC_140169.1:196997840-197050340 GCF_963971535.1 Notolepis coatsorum | reverse complement strand
TCTCTTCCCAACTGGGGTCCATCTCAAGGCAACTTTGGGTAACCTTTCATTGGGCATCCTCAATACATGACCGAGCCATCTTAACACAAAATCACAACAACAGGGGGCCTTTAATCAAAGCTACATAGTCGTAGATAAAGCACAGAATAGATAGATGAGGTGTACACATTTTACATTTACATTTTGTCATTTAGCTGACGCTTTTATCCAAAGCGACTTACAAGTGTTGTACAACAAGTCAGCAGGAAGGGTACAACTCTTATCAGCTGAGTAACAATGTTCATCAGAGTGTTGAGTGTCTACTCTACAGTGTAGGTTAGTATAGGGCAAGTGCATGACAGTAACGTTAATTAGGGTTAGATAAAAAAAATTTAAGAAGTGTGTCTTTAGTCGACGGCGAAAGATTGATCTGGGTTCCGGCTGTCCTAACTGTGGTGGGAAGTTCGTTCCACCATCGTGGGGCAAGGACTGAGAATAGGCGGCTTCTCTTTGATGACCCTCCCGGGGCTTGGATAGGAGTAGGACTGAGGCAGCCGGAAGATGCAGAGCGGAGGGGTCTTGAGGGTGTGTAGTTAGAGACCATTGACCGGAGGTAGGCGGGAGCCGTTCCCTTCGCCGCACGATATGCCAGGTCGAGGGCCTTGACGCAGATTCACGGGGGCAATGGGGAGCCAGTGCAGGTCCCTGAGAAGTGGGGTGACAGGGGCTGACTTCGGTAGGTTTGAGATAAATGTTGTGGGGCTGCAATGATCCTCAAGGACACATCAATAAAATGATTGATAAATAAATAATAATAAATTGAGATGCATTGATGCAGTCATCTCCAGAGACACGTGACCTCTGATATCGTCATGTCGGGGGGGGTAACAGAGGAACTGTGCCAACGACCTGAACTATAATGATATCTCTCTCATGGGGATGTTATGCTGCAGTGTAGGGTGCACAGACTGCAGATTTTTCGCAGGATTTTGACTTTGACACAAATGTGATTTTGTTCTGCGAGGTTGGCAAGATATTGCTACATGTGCATCAGCAACTCTGTAATCAGACTAAAGGGCAGGAAGAAGCGTTCTTCTTTATACTTGAGGACGAAATATCAAAGCCACGAAGGAGGGAGAAGCATATTTTTCCATATATTTTCACATCCCTCCTACTAGTTACACACACACACACACACACACACATACACACACATACACACACACAAACACACTTCTTCAATCAATATCTGAAATGAAAAAATAAATGAAACATTTTAAAATTAAAACAAACCTTCTTACTGTCTTCAGAGTCAGAAAGGTCTTTATTGCCAAGTAGTTTTCACATACAAGGAATTTGCTTTCGTCGTTTTCAGTGCGACATTAACACATTGGGTGCCATGCAGTATGCCCATCTTTACCACTCTCTGCCAGTGCTGTAAGCCTATGAAGTGGCTCACCTTCTTTGCAGGGCTATAACTTTTTAAATATTATAGCTATATCGACATTACTATGGCCCATTCAACATCGGGAATCTATCGTTCCGGATGTGGGAACGTTATATTTTTCCATTCATTCCATTCATTCCATTCATTCCATTCATACTGTATTTTACTGAACCTTATGTAATGTTAAACTTAAAGAGAAGACGGAGGTCTCTGTGTGCCCAGTTGAGGTCTGGCACCCTGCCATTGGCGGTGGAAGTGGGTAGATTCCAGGGTAAACCTGAGGAGGAGCGGTTGTGTGTTCTGTGTGATCTGGGAGTGGTGGAGGATGAATATAATTTTGTTTTCTATTGCCCTTTGTACACCACTTTGAGGAGGGCTGTATTTGAGAAAATTCAAATTGTAAACCCAGATTTGTTTTGGCAGTCTGAGAGTTGTATGTTGAGTTGTTTTTTTGTGGAGGACATCTTCGGTTTTGCAGGATTTTTGGAGAACACTGTATCCTATATAATTGTATTTGAATTCACCTTGTTTTTCTGTTTATTTACATTGAGTACAGCTTGTGTTATATTACGTTTTATTGTATTTTCTTGTATTTTTTTATGGCCATCTTGGTCTATGTCATTTGTTAAGTAATTGGTAAAGTATATTATTATATACTTATTGTTATGTGTCTTGTAAGCCCATATGGGCTGGTCATACATCTGTATGTAAGACACGAAAATAAAAAATATCAAATCAAAATCAAATCAAATCATACATTGTTGTGTTAGTACCGTCGAGAATATAAGTGTTTTTAGAGTGTAGAGCAGTAATTCCTAGAGTGCGCGCTATAGGCCCCGACGCGTATTATACATTATCGATTGGCGTTTCGTCCCTATACACGCTATATTAAAATGTTCAAATGCATATGATCGCTATACATTATGCTCCATCATGCGTGAAGGAAATTCCTTGATTGTCACTTAACGACTTTCTTTAGTAAGACACCATACGTTGATCGGACAGATTGCAATGAAATAAATGGACAATCGAGCTGGAAATAACGTTAGATTCCTCTTACCTCTGGCCGATGCGTCTGGAGAAAAAAAAATCCACTTATTTGACGTCGATCTGCTAGATCCATTTTCGTATGACGCAATAAACGCCGAAAGCATATTGATTCTTGCGTCTCGAAAGTGATCCAATGCACTCGAGGTGTGTATATTGATCCACGTTACAAGATATCTCTGGCGGAGCCTTTTCCCCGATGCACCGAGCGCCACTTCTGGTTTAGAGTGGAGTGTAACTCGCCCGAAATCCACCAGACGGCGGTATTGAGGCGTTGCAATATCAGACAGGGTCCAGCTGGCTCCCGGAGGCTTCCTGGATGAATTATGAATGCCAATAGCGAATACAATAGAAGACAATAACGGACAGTTAATAAATTATAAAGGTGGAATAAAATAAAATGGGATATAAACTAAATTAAATAGGAGCACAATAGAATATAGTATAATTATAAGTAAAAGGTTTTTATAAAAAAATAGGCCAGGGCTGTACAGTGTGGTCAAGTATACTAATTCTAATAATTTTTTTTATAAAATTAGTGTATATACTTTGCCCTGGCCTATTTTTATTAAAAGAAATTACTTATAATTATACTATATTCTATTGTGCTCAATAACACTACAGTGGGATAGGATAGTTAGCAGGGCTGTGCAATTGGGCAGTTATGTGCAAAAAGTATGAACAGTGAAGTATGAACAAGTACTGTATGTTTTGATTGTATATACAAGTATATAGTCCAGTAGGGGTGTGTTAATGTAACACAGTGGGGGGTGTCAGTGAGGGTCCCGAGCCTTGTTAATGAGGCTCGCTGCAGAGGGGAAGAAACTGTTCTTGTGGCGTGAGGTTTTGGCCCTGATGGACCGCAGCCTCCTGCCAGAGGGGAGTGTCTCAAACGGATTGTGACCAGGGTGGTAGGGGTCAGACACAATTATGCCCGCACGCTTCAGGGTTCTGGAGGCGTACAGGTCCTGGAGAGATGGCAGATTGCAGCTGATCACCTTCTCACAGAGTGGATGACACGCTGCAGCCTGCCTTTGTCCTTGGCCGTGGCTGCAGCGTACCATACTGTGATGAAGGAGCTGAGGATGGACTCAATGATGGCTGTGTAAAAGTGCACCATCATCGTCTTTGGCAGGTTGAATTTCTTCAGCTGCCGCAGGAAGAGGTCAAGGTCCTGGCGGGATGGTGCCAGGAAAACAGCCTCTCCCTGAACGTCAGCAAAACAAAGGAGATGATTGTGGACTTCAGGAGGTCGGGGGTCAAGGACTACAGCCCCCTCAGCATCGACGGGGCACCGGTTGAGAGAGTCAACAGCTTTAAGTACCTCGGAGCCTACATATCCGAGGACTTGACATGGACCACACACATTGACAGTGTTGTGAAGAAGGCACGACAACGCCTCTACTTCCTCAGGCGCCTAAGGAAGTTCCAAGTCAGTCAGAAGATCCTTAAGAACTTCTACTCATGTACAATAGAGAGCATCTTGACCGGCAACATCACCTCCTGGTTTGGGAATAGCACTGCACAAGACCGAAGCAGACTACAAAGAGTGACACGTTCAGCCGAACGCACAATTGGAGGGGGGCTCCCCACCCTCCAGAACATTTACAACAAGCGTTGCAAGGGCAAGGCTAAGAGAATCATTAAAGACTCCAGTCACCCGAACAACTGCCTCTTTGAACTGCTGCGGTCAGGCAAGCGATACCGGAGTCTCAAGGCAAGCACAGAAAGACTCAGAAGAAGCTTCTATCCCCAGGCCATCAGGCTGCTAAACGAACAATGAATGAACACTACACAACAACAACCACCAAACGCACATAGCACACACATCCACACGCACACACTCACTTTAAACAAACACACTGTAGCACCCACTCCACACACTTTATAGCACACACCCACTTTAAACAAACACACTGTAGCACCCACTCCCCACACTTTATATTTATTGATGAAGGATTGCACTACAACTCGTACACCTTACTGTAAATTGTACCTAAATTGTACCTCATCCCATTTCTGCTTTGCACTAGATAGTACTGTACATTAGTACACTGCATAGTATTGTATATTATATGGTAACTCAGAACATTGTACATATGTCTATACCGAACACTGTGACCTCATTTTCTTCTTCTAAATTACATGCTATACTATGTTATTTGATACTATCTTGTCTAGCACAGTCTCTGGAGCGTAACAGTAAGAAGCATTTTGTATGAAAGTATTCTGTACTTCTGTATGACAACTATTAAAGAAACTTGAAACTTGAAACTTGAGGAAGAACATCCTCTGCTGTGCTTTCTTGATGATGAAGCCGATGTTCAGATCCCACTTGAGGTCATGGGAGATGCTTGCTGAATTTCCTTTGGGATTTTCCTTCGGGATAAATAAAGTATTTAAGATAAGATATTCCTTTATTGATCCCCTTGGGAAAATTCAGGCATCATAGCGTTAGGTTATGACTATAACCAAGTTCTGTTAATTAGGGGTGACGCTTGGCATCACTACTGCACTATCTCGCGTACGTGCACGCGTACTGAATAAACCACAAATGTACCTCTAATACCAGTATTAGTCTGACCACACCCCTCATCAGCTTACCTTCATAAGCAGGTGTGTGGTCACCTGCTCTCCTCCTTCCCAAGCTTTCACCACAAGGTGAGGTCAAGGGCTGCAGCGGTCGTCTGATGCCAAGCGTCACCCCTAATTAACAGAACTTGGTTATAGTCATAACCTAACGTTCTGTTTCATTAGGGGCTCTGCTTGGCATCACTACTGCACAAAGGGAGGCCAAGCGGAGCCGCTGGCTGACAAATACACCCCGCTGACAGCCCCCCAAAACCATCAGAACAGGGAGGGCCGAGCCCCCCCGACCCCCCCTAATGGAGGGTATCCCCCCTATTAGAGGCTTCACGGGAAGGCGACGGACCCGACCGTGCGAAGAGGCACTCAAGCAACTTAACGCACAGGGTGAGCAGACCGTGGCTTGACCCCACGACTACACACACGCACAACCCGCATGCCACCCGGGAACGAACGGAGGAACAACCTCGTTACTGCCCCCAGAATCACGGGGTCAAGGGCAAACCCAACCCCGTGGCAAGGCCGTAGCAGCGGAGCGCGAAGGAAGACCCAGACCCACCAAAAGGACTGGACTCCCTGGAATGGGGGCCCGGAGAAGTCCATGATGCCAGCATCAAGACCCCACCAGGTGGGCACGTAGTGCCCCGCCCCCCACATCGCCAGCGTATTCGGACAAAGGCCCCCCAGTTACTGCACCTGGTAATCCCAGGCGGTATCCCAAGTACTAACCAGGCCAGAACCTGCTTAGCTTCCGAGATCGGACGAGATCGGGCGTGTTCAGGTCGGTATGGCCGTAAGCCGAGCGGGCCCCGTCCCCCCAACAGTACACCGCCTGGCACACTAACCCTGCAGAACAGACAGTCAGCATGGCCGTAAGCACACAAAAAAGGTTAACCAACGGAAGCAGGCAGCGCACCGGGGAAAAACCAGGCAACAGGCTGTTAACCCTAGCCTGGAGACTGCGGACGAGACAGGCGCCAGAGGGGACAGCTGAACACAGCCGCCCCGGCGGAAGGAGCGTAAGCTGGCGGTGTTGCATGACCAAGCCTCCATTTAAAAACCCCCACCCAGAGGGGTCGAGGCAGAGAAGGCTGACACGATTGGCAGACGTCATGAACGTGCAGGGGCACCCTCAAACGGTGAACCCGGGAGTTGACACTGCTCCAACACACCAGGGAATCAACCACCTCGGTGTTACCCAATGCGGTGGTTGTTCCTATAACCCCTCAAGAAAAAACTCCAAAACACACCTGCGGGTATACACCGGCTATACCGCAGTACAAGTGTTTCAGTTTCCAAAAAGGGTTAACCCAGGCCTACGGGTCGCAAACATCACTTCGGACCGGGCCTGGCGGTACGGGAAGCACAGGGTCACCAGAGGAGGTCAAAAAACCACCCCCACAGGCCCCTCTTCGCCATGCGTGAGAGAGGAGCGAAAAATAATGGAGAACCAGCCCCTAAGCACACCGTACCTGGTATTCCCCGGCGGTCTCCCAACCAAGTACTAACCAGGACCAACCTGTGTAGCGGCCGAGATCCGACGAGATCGAGCGCGTACAGAATGGCATGGCTGTAAGCCATGACGACAGTGCTGAGTAAAAACATACCCAACCAGGGTCTCCATAGCGCTTAACCCTGTGACACCCAGACCGACCTGGCATTTTTCCCCCTGAAAAAAGCCCAAGTCCCTCAGGGTACCAGAACAGCAGATCTGCATCCCCGGCGGACAACGGGTTCAACTGATCTGGACCAGCGTGACCAGAACCAGTCCCGTGCCCTAACCACGCCGACATGCCTACTCCAGGAGAAGGGCAGATATGCGTGTTGATCTTAACATGAAAAGAAGGCGCCACCCAGACGTTCGGACGAACCGCGCCTGGTGGCCCACCCCAAGGGCGTGAGACCCCACTACATATGTTCAGATCCATCCCGTCATCATCCCCCAGACATGAACGAGAATCCGTCGACAACCCACCCAGGTCATGGGATGTGGTCGTCGGAAGAGGAAAAACCCCCATCTCAGTTGCTTTATAAAAACGCTGTTTCAACCACAAGCAACCAAGGCGTGCCAGTCAATCGCCTGTTTACAGCGAGCTAGCACTATACGTGCGTCGGGACACACCCCCATCAATGAACAGGCTATTTAGACCTGTCATTGAATCCCCAAGGCGCCCAGGGGAACGACAAGAGGGGTGTGACACTCCCTAACTCCAACACTTCTGGAATAGAAAGAAGGAAGCATCAACAGTATGTATCCCAGTCTACACAGCCGGGGTAAAATTTTTTCACATTTTTACATCCCACCACCCTCCCATAGGAAAGAGACGGGGATCCCCAGAGAGACTTCCCACGCGAGCTGTACAGATTGAAAAGAATATATTGCACCTTGAGCCATGTAAAAAACTGGTTTTAGGGCCTCCGGGGAAGAGGCACTGAACCCATACACACTCAATAAACGAATTGAATCGAATATACATACAATAGAAAAGGACCCTTCTAGAGGGTCCACTCACTTTGACAATCTGAGGAGGAAGGCTCTGTACTCTGATGGAGGCTTCCTCACATGGAAGAAGGAGTCCGAACTCACAGAAGGCCTGAACATGTTAAAATCAAAGCACGTTCAACAGAATAGCATCAAGCTAACGGCTGCTCCAACCGTTCGGGTGCTATTGCTTCTGCTCGCGAGACGCCGATCTAACGACGCACGCGATCAGAAGCGAGCTCACGGCGGCGCGCGAGAAGCTAAGCTACCCCGCGCCAGGCCATGGCCATAGCAGCAAGCTAACGTTACCTAGCGACCACGACATGCTAGCCCCGCAGCTAACAGCTGACTGGCTAATAGTAGGCCTTAAGCAGGCCATGCAGCGATCCAGCAGGCTAACGCAGCAGTTAACAGCTGACCGGCTAACCGTAAGCTATGAACATGTAAACAATGACATAACACTCACCCAGACAGGCCGCCGTTCTGAACCTCTCCTCACTTTTTAAGAGAAAAGAGAAAACAAGATGTCAACACCGCTTCACAACGGTGACTTTAACACATCCGACGGAATCAGCACAGTACCAACCGGCCTGTGTAGCTGACTTTGAACATGAATCTGCCGCTATCGCACATTACATGCACATATCCCCTCGTGAAGGAATACTCTCATTTGGATATGAAAGATGGGGCCTTAACACGGTGACAGAGAGAATCCACTCGTCCAGAACACACAGGGATCACCAGTGTCAATGGTCGCGGCCCACTAGTTAAAACTATAATGGTCTCCAGACCAAGGCCTTCTGTCGCCTAGGTGGCTGAACAAAGGACCCTAGCCTGGGGCCGGTTTCCATAAACTTTGTCAAGTAGCCCCCATAGCACTAACAGACAAGTGGAGCCCGCCAGCAAACACTACTCACCCAACCTGGAACGCACCGCTTCTCACAACAGCGGCATGTCCGACAGTTCAGCTGTGGCCTGACAGGTTTCACCCCAACAAACACAGCAAGGAACTGCAGTTGAGAAGCATGCAGCGGCGTGCTCCCAATACGAAAACCGGTGGAGGGTTTTTAGAATGATCATCATCTTCCAGACACTCCAGTACGAAGACAATATCGCCGTATTTTCTCGAAAATAGTGAGAGAGAAAATAAAGATATGATGTCAACGTATCCTTGTTTCCCAAAGCTGCTCCTAATCCAATTTCTTCCATCATGGTGTCAAGTGTGGGGATCTACCGAGGCACTTCTTCCTTGTGGTGAAAGCGAGAAGGAGGAGAGCAGGTGACCACACACCTGCTTATGAAGGTAAGCTGATGAGGGGTGTGGTCAGACTAATACTGGTATTAGAGGTACATTTGTGGTTTATTCAGTACGCGTGCACGTACGCGAGATAGTGCAGTAGTGATGCCAAGCAGAGCCCCTAATGAAACAGAACAGCATGAGGAAGGGGGAGGGCAGGTGCAGGTAGTAAAAACAAGCAGTGTAAACAATATAACAATAATAGTCAATATAAATTAACTATCTAACTAATTGAAATATACAGTATTCACAGTATCACATAAGGTGCAGTATGCACATTGGGTCTCATTCACCAAGGACTTACGACAAAAAGGGCTTTCTCTCGCCATTTGAGACCTTTTCGGGCAGATTTTGGGATTCGCCAACCGTCCCAATAAAACATATATAATTAATATTATATTATAATATATTGTCTATATTCATGTCTTGCCCGAAAAGGTCTCAAATGGCCCTAAGAGAAAGCCCTTTTTGTCGTAAGTCCGTTGGAGAATGAGACTGTCCTTTTTAGATTCCTAGTAGTTGTAGTTGGATGTCTGGTCGAGGCGGTTAGTTGAGTGTCGGGGGGGTATGAGTCTGTGGCAGAACGTGATTCTCATCTTGACTAGCTCGTCGTAGAGGGGGTGGGAGGGATTCTCCAGGATAGCAGCCAGCTTCCTTCTATCTATTTATATTATATTCTATGATGGTTCCCAAGAAGCGGACGGACTCCACAGTGTGCACTGCTCGGTCACACAGGGTGATGGGGTTGAGTGGGGCTAGGGTCCTTCTGTAGTACACAACCTTAGGGTGATGGGGTTGAGTGGGGCTGGGGTCCGAAGCATATCGCACTCGCGTGCACTTTTTCTGTGAAAAAGAAAATATATTATTGTTTAAGAAAATGTTTTAGCCCTATGCTTGACTATTATTTTAGGCATGGCACAACAAATAAAAGAATAATAATAATAAAATTAATAAATAAAAGAATGCCCCAACTCTGGACTCATTAAAAAAACTCTTCTCACTTTGTATGTTGTGTCTGTCCACTATGTTTGTTACTTTTGTTATTTTTTCCCCCTATGTAAAGCGAAGTTATTATTATTATTATTATTATTATTATTATTATTATTATTATTATTATTATTATTATTATTATTATTATTATTATTATTATTATTATTATTATTATCGACATATTGATGGCTCGTAGCAGTGGTTTAGTGCCGGAGCGCAGTATTTCAATATGACGTCATCAACACAAAACTGGCAGCCTGGCAGGAATCAGAATTCAATTGAAGTGACGGTACAGATTAATAACTGCCATAACTTTCCAACAAAGTAAAAATATTGGACACATTCTTCAAGAATCTGTTTTTATTGTCAAATCTGAGAAATACTGTATACTTACTGTATACTGTATACAGCACAATTTATTTTGTAGCACTAACATGCATCATTTTGCAGTCAATTGTGAAACAATACGGCTACATTGTATAATTTCTCTCAGAACAGCTCAGATAATGGCTACATATTAACTGCATTAACATTGCAACCAAGGATTTGTATGCCTATGCTACATCTTCAAGAATTGAGAAATAGGCACAGCATATTGGCATGTGAAAGTTTTAAGTGCATACAACATTTTAGAGTGGCTTCGCTACAGCACGGTCATTTTGAACCGAGTGTGGAATTTCAGAACAATAGTGCATCACTTCTCAATCAAGCACAGCACAGATATATAGCCTATAATATTTAACATTGCAACAAAGAAAATGAAGGTTGTAGAATACACGTGTATTCAAGAACTGAGAAATGAATAGAACACATCGTAAAAGGAATGTGCAGAGTGCAGAGATTTTAGAGCGGCTTTGCACGTCGTTTTGGCCTACTTCTTAAGAAAAAGCGGCGGGCGCCCGAGTGGCGCACCACGTACTGCGCTGCGTCGCAACAAGACAATGTCTTCCCCCGTCTATCTCCCATTCTTCCTCTCTCTCTCTCTCTCTACCGGACTGCCTGGTAGTAAAAACCAATAAAAACCTACCAAAAACATAATACAAAATAAATAAATAAGTAAATAAATAAATAAAAAAGCGGCATGTTTTTCTTTATAAAGAGAAGCATTTTGGCTTTGTCGCAGCTCAGTCTGTTTCTCTTCTCATCTATAACATGAGACGCAGTACTGAACAGCCGCTCGCTGTCCGTGCTGGTGCATGGGGCAGATAGGTATCTGCGTGCCGTCTGTGCCAGTACAGGGAAATGGCCGTGAGTATTGCTCCAATATCCAAGTGCACTCTCATTTATGGGAAGGGAGACCTCTGCAAGATATCCATCCAGTTGCTGCGATGCGCTTGATCTTGGCCTTTCTGGTCCACTCTCTTCCAAAATCACCTCGTCCGTTTCATGTCCTTTTCTGCTATGGATTACCAGCAGCCTCTGCACTATGCGCTTCGTCACCAGGCTTACCCATCTCCAGTTGTCCATGAATTATGTCTCGTACACATTGTTTTGCATCCCCGTCAAAGTAGCAGTCCTTATATCTAGGATCCAGTGCGGTTGCAATACTGTAGATGGGGTCAAACTCGATTTGATCGAAGCGTTTATTTATAGCCTCTAACGGCCCTGAACGGCATGACTAGTGTGGGGAAATCCAACCTCCCCCGTCAAATCAAGCTCAGCTTTTTTTATGCAACAGTGGAGTCTGTTCTCCTGTATGACAGTGAATGCTGGACCCTGAAGCCCACCCTGCAGAAGTCCCTGGATGGGTGCTACACCAGAATGATGCGTGTGGTGCTTAACATCAACAGTGATGCGCATGTCGCCAATGCAAACTTGTGCTGTGGGAGCCAACACACAGGCATCGATCACGAGGACGTCCCACATTAACGTACGTGGGCGTACTCAGGAGAGATGCGGGAGCAGAAAGTACCGGCGAGCTAGCCGGATGCATGGAGGATCGGGATGACTGGAAGCACCGATGGAGGGCCCATCCGAGGACGACCTAGATAGATAGCCTCTGGCAGTGTGGTCTTTTTTTTTTTTTTTTAAACTCAATTTTTATTTGCATTTATATTCACAAACAAACATACAAATAATAACATCTTTGATTGTCAATCTTCCACCGTTTGGCTTTTCAGGTGGTTACACAGACAGTGTACATCGCCCTTATACAGGCCTAAACCATAAAGAGAAAATTAAAAAAAAAAATACAAAAATACCGTTCTTGCAGAAAGAAGAATATATACAATTATTGACTAAGTCATTCTTTGAATAGTAATCGCACATTCGTTGGCCTGTACAAAATCCAATGACGATATGTATATCTTCCTTGAACAGGGATATATAGAAAAGTTTTAAACTCAGTTTACCTTGCATTTTGTTTTACATACATATATACCCCATCATCCTTGGCTATTAATCCCACATCAGTTGGTTTCCCAGATATTTGGTACTAATACTTAGTGTATGTCGTCCTTAAACCATCATATCAAATTATAATACTTGCTCTAAATTTTTTTAATTCTGACTCAGGTAAATATGCGCGTCATGGGTCCAGGGACCCTCCTTGAACCTCCTTCCTCCTGTATCCTTCTATTTCCTTTAAACCTCCCTTTTCTTATAGTACAATATTTGTATTGGGTTATACAGTACACATTTCAGGTTTTCATTGTAGTCAGTTATTCTTAATTCCTTTTCTCCACAAGATTATACATATACCCACATATACCCCTCCCCCCTCCCCTTTTCTCTCTCTTAGCATCTTTGGTTTTGTTTTTACTGTTCTCATACAGAAATAATATGTACATTCATTTGTACCTCCATTAGAATAGCTCGTACACAAATATAAATAATTGAAAAGAGGGAAAGAAAATGTACATAAAAATTAAAATAAAGAAAGAAATAAAAATAAATGACATCTTTACAACACCTTCACTGACGTGTCTCCGGTCTCTCCCGGGGTCCGGGTCACGGCTGACCGCGGGAGAGAGCGGGAGAGAGCGGGGGGACTCATCCTATAGCAGCCCTCCTATATCTTCCCTTCTTAGATATTCATTAAATGGTTTCCATATATCCTCGTAAATCTCTATATTGTTCCTGAGGATATACGTTATTCTCTCCATAGACATGCATTGTGCCATGTTTTTAATCCAAGCACCGATTGTGGGTGCGTCTATTTTCTTCCAATTGAAAGCTATTGTTCTTTTTGCCTGTAGTATAGCAAAATCAATAAATTTAAATTGTTTGGTTCTCAGGTTCAGATTTATTTGATATAAATGTAACAATATCATTTTGGAGTCTAGTGGGATATTCACTCACAGGATATCTTTGATTTTATTCACCACCTCCCCCCAGAACTTCTTGATTTTGTCACATTCCCAAATACAATGTATAAAAGTTCCCCGATCCTTGGTACATTTAAAGCACCTATCTGGTGTGTTGAAGTAGTTTTAAGCTAGTGTTGGCTGTTTGTGTCTGAGCCTCCTCGCATGCTCTGTTCCAGTCCTCGTTTGAGATCTCCTCTCCCAAGTCCAGCCTCCATGACTCCAATCTAGATAGTGACGTCTCGTCTGAACCAGATACAATCCAGTTATAGAACATTGATAACAGGCCTTTGCTGTTGCAGTTCTTGATGATAATTTTTTCTAAAGATGAAAGTGTAGGAATTGCCAGTGACTGGTTTTGCAGAGAGGAAATGAAACGTCTCAGTTGCAAGTATTTAAAAAAATGCTTCCTTGGGACGTTGTATTTTATTGATAGTTCCTCAAAAGGTATCAAGACCCCATCTTTGTAAAGGTCAGATATTTGACTTATTCCTTCTTTTGTCCATAGTTTGAATCCGGCATCCAGTTTGCCTGGTTTAAATGAGACGTTTCCCCAGATTGGGCTGAATTGCGACATGGAGTTGTTTATTTTCATACATTTCTTTACCTCATACCATACATTAATCATGTTGAGCACTATGGGGTGTGTAGTATGTTTTCTTAAATATTTTGGCTCAGCTGAATACATGTATAAATGTAGTGGTAATTGCATTGGGTATGCTTCCACTCCCATCCATGATGGTGGTTCTTCCTTAGAAAAATAAAACATTACAGTTCAGTGTGGTCTTTGTAGTTTTGACCCCACAGTCTGTGTCGACGTCCTTGCTCAGACGCAGTGTGGTTTTTGTAGTTTTGACACCACGGTTTGTGTCGACGTCCTTGTAGTTTTGACACCACGGTCTGTGTCGACATCCTTGCTCAGAAGCAGTGTGGTCTTTGTAGTTCTGACCCCACGGTCTGTGTCAACGTCCTTGTAGTTTTGACACCACAGTCTGTGTCGACGTCCTTGTAGTTTTGACACCACAGTCTGTGTCGACGTCCTTGTAGTTCTGACCCCACGGTCTGTGTCAACGTCCTTGTAGTTTTGACACCACAGTCTGTGTCAACGGTCTGTAGTTTTGACACCACAGTCTGTGTCGACGTCCCTGTAGTTTTGACACCACAGTCTTTGTCAACGTCCCTGTAGTTTTGACACCACAGTCTGTGTCGACGTCCCTGTAGATTTGACACCACAGTCTGTGTCGACGTCCTTGTAGTTTTGACACCACAGTCTGTGTCAACATCCCTGTAGTTTTGACACCACAGTCTGTGTCGACGTCCTTGCTCAGAAGGCGTCTCAGGGCCCTCACCGAGGGAATCACGTCGGCAGCCGATGCCTCAGATGCGCTAATTTCTCTAGTTAATTGTTCAAACGGAGAGAGAAGTGTGAGGACGTCTTCAACTAATCCCCACTGGTGCGCATTGAGAGTTAAGGGGGGAGGTCATAATCTGCATAATATGCAGCGAGTGTGTGCTTCTGTTCTAGAAGGCTTTCCAGCATATAAAAAGTACTGGTCCAGCGCGTGGGAACATCTAGCTGGAGCCGTTTTAGTGGAATCCCCAACTGGGTCTGCAGAGCCCGTAGGCGTGGGTAAGCGAGTGGGGAATGAACCCTTCTAAACCTACGGGCCCTTCCTGGGGCCCATTTACCACTGCTGCTTCTCTGTACCGTAACTCTTTGAGTATTTCGAAATGCTATCGAAAAAAGCTCAACGCCGTCTGAAAGCCAAGGAGCTGAGCTTTCGTCACATATATTGCCTTTTATGGTAATCCAAAAACTGTGGGAGTTATTGAGGAAGTAAACACAAGTAGAATTCCACCTGTTTCAAGGTCAACCACCAAGGTCAAAATTCCCCTAGAAAAAAGTTTAAAAAAATTTGCCTAAATAGCATAATCTAAAAGGCCAGGGTTAAAAGAAAATTATTGCAGTTGCATAATAGTTCCATGTTCAAAATGTACATGTGATAAACTAAATTGATTGTCAATTAAGATAAGATAAGATATTCCTTTATTGATCCCCTTGGGGAAACTCAGGCATCATAGCAGCATGGGGGGGGGGGGGTACAGGTAGTAAAAACAACACAAGCAGTGTAAACAAATAAGTCAATATAATTTTATAATTTACTAATCTAACTAACTGAAATATACAGTATTCACAGCGTTACATAAGGTGCAGTATGCACAAGGTAGTGTTATAATTTACTATCTAACTAACTGAAATATACAGTATTCACAGTATCACAGTATTCACATAAGGTGCAGTATTCACATAAGGTGCAGTATGCATAAGGTAGTGTTATTGTCCTCCTTGGGTTCCTATTAGTTCTAGTTGGATGTCTGGCCGCAGTCCTTGCCTACTGTTGTGGAGCCTGATGGCCGCTGGTATGAAGGACTGTCCGAGGTGGTTAGTTGAGTGTCGGGGGGGGGGGGGGTATGAGTCTGTGGCTGAACGTGCTTCTCATCTTGACTAGCTCGTCGTAGAGGGGGTGAGAGGGATTCTCCAGGATAGCAGCCAGGATTGCAGTGTCTACTTCACTAAAAACCTGTAAAAATCCCATTCCGATTTTTGTTTTCCTTGTCTAATAACAGTTTGATTGTTTTCCTTGTCTAATAACAGTTTGATACACATTCAAAACATACAGTAAGTTCAAACAATAACAGTCATTGGAAGCTGAAGTAGTTCTGTAAAAAGGGTGAAAAGCACTGTATCTCTCACAGCACATTATCTGACAATTACACAGCAATAACAACTACATATACCCAGGTGGACTATTTCAGGCTTAGGTTTAAAATAGTTTTAAAGTGACCCACAATTGTTCTGCCTATTGCCACCACATCCGAGACGCTCCTCTGACTCAGTACCCCCTCATGGACTGCCAGCTGGACTCTGGAGAGTATGTGCCATGATGCACCCAAAACTGGTGATACCACTGTCCTTCATTGCTTTAGCCATATTCTTGGCATTATTCTTGGCAAGCTCCAGGCCATCAGGGAAAACCCCTCCCACCCACTATACACAGACTTGGCTGACAGGAGGAGCATGTTCAGTGCTAGGCTCACACTACCTAAATGCAGCACTGAACGGCACAGGAAGTCCTTCATTCCAACAGCCATCAGACTACAATGCATCACTGTGCCTCATTGCATCACTGAGCACAGAGTGACAGTTACCATCTTCCTGGACTCTTACTTTTGAAACAGCACTGTGCAATATTACATCTACTGTAGACTTCAGTATATTTTTACTGTATTTATTTACTGTATATTTTATTCTATTTTGATTCTATTCTTATTCTTAGGCAATTTGTTTTGTTATTCTTATTCGTGACTTGGTCTGTCTAAATGTTTAATGTTGAGCGATTTGCAGTGTCAAATTTCCCTCTGGATAATAAAAGTATTTCTATTCTATTCTATTCTATTCTATTATCTCTCACGACAGCATGCACCTGTGATTTGTCAATTTTCCATGTGTCAAACATGTTCTCGAATGTTGCAGAGATTGACGTTGCTGTGTGAGACCCTGTAAACTCCTGCGAATGCAACACCACTCTAATCAACTTGAAGTCTTCGTCTACCCATTGGGCGGGGAGGCTAATCATGACATCGGAACTCCATATATCAGTCATGAAGCTAATGGCATGGACATCACAGGCCAGTAGCTCGTTAATGTGTGTGGCCACAACATTGTAGGTTTAGAGTAGACAGACGTCAGCGAAATAACACAAGTCAAGTCAAGTCAAGAGTTTTAATTGTCACGGCATACAGGTATACAATGAAATGCGGGTGGTCTTGCCCGCAACGATGTGCAATACAGTGGTACATATAATAGAATCAAAAGAAGAAACAACATTGTGCAGTAACAGGTAGCAGGTAACATGGAGTGACATCTCGGTATCTGTACATAGTTATTTACAGCGCATGTGTGACATGCTAGTTAGCTTTGGTAGTGCAATACACTGTTCCTGTTATTCTAATTTAAAGTGTCCTTTCCTTTGGCCATAAGTGTGCGTGTGTGCGACATGAGTGTGTGCCCGCTCATGTTAAAGTGTTAAGTGGCTGCTCGTGTGTGAGCGTGCACAGTGTGCGTGTCGTGTGTGTGTTCATGTGTGCTTGTGTGTGGACAGTTCAATGTTCTGAGCACTCAATGTACATTGTTCATGGCTCTGATGGCCTGGGGGAAGAAGCTGAGCCTAAGCCGCTCTGTCCTAGTAGCTGGGATTTGCAGGCGTCTGCCTGACCTCAGCAGCTGAAACAGGCTGTTATTGGGGTGGTGAGGGTCTTTCATTATCCTGCAGGCTCTGGATTTGCACCTCTTGTTGTATAGAACCTGCAGGGGGGGTAGTGCAATACCCGTGGTACGCTCGGCTGAGCGCACCACTTTCTGTAGGGCCTTCTTGTCCTGTGCCGTGCTGTTTCCATACCAGGCAGTGATGTTTCCGGTCAGGATGCTCTCTACAGCTCCTGAGTAGAAGGACTGGAGTATCTTCCCCGATACTCTGAACTTCCTTAACTGTCTCAGGTGGTAGAGACGCTGTTTCGCCTTCTTTACTACTGTGCCTATGTGTGTTGACCATGTCAGGTCCTCTGAGATGTGGACCCCCAGGTACTTGAAGCTGCTCACCCTGTCCACGGTAGCCCCGTTTATCATCAGTGGTGTGTGTGTCTCCTGCTGTCCTCTCCTATAATCCACGATCAGTTCCTTGGTTTTGCCAATGTTCAGGAGCAGGCTGTTGTCCTGGCACCAGCGTTCCAGTACCTCAACCTCCTCCCGGTAGGCCTTCTCGTCGTTGTCCGAGATCAGCCCCACCACCACTGTGTCATCTGCGAACTTCACTATGGAGTTGGAGCTGAACTTGGCCATGCAGTCGTGTGTGTAGAGTGAGTACAGCAGGGGGCTCAGAACACAGCCCTGTGGGGACCCGATGCTCAGGGTGATGGTGTTGGAGGTCTGACCCCCCACCCTGACCGCCTGGGGTCTTTCGCTCAGAAAGTCCAGTACCCAGGCGCTCAGGGCGGAGCTCAGACCTAGCTCGATCAGCTTGTCCACCAGTCTGGTGGGGACTATGGTGTTGAACGCTGAGCTGTAGTCAATGAACAACAGTCTCACATAGCCCCCCTTCTGACGGTCAAGGTGCGAGAGGGTGCTGTGCAGTACCTGGGAGACCGCGTCGTCGGTGGACCTGTTTGTCCTGTATGCAAATTGCATAGGGTCCATATCACTGGGGAGGGAGGCACAAATGTGGTCCTTGACCAGCCTCTCGAAACATTTCATGACCACAGAGGTGAGTGCCACCGGTCTGTAGTCATTTGGACATGCTGGGGAGGGTTTCTTCGGCACAGGGATGATGGTAGACCTCTTGAAGCAGGCAGGGACCACTGACTCCGCCAGTGATTGATTAAATATGGCGGTGAACACAGGGGCCAGCTGGTTGGCACAGGTCTTGAGTATACGTCCTGTTATGCCATCTGGGCCAGCAGCCTTCCTGGTGTTCACCTGCATAAATGCTCTTCTCACACTGTGTTCCGACAACGAGAGAGCGTCCCCCCCCCCTCGCGGTTGCCCCCCCCCCTCCACAACAGCCGGCGCGCCAGTGACGTCACTAGCCGGAGAGCCAGCAGCGCCACTGTCTACACCAAACCGAGCGTAGAAGGTGTTGAGCTTGTCCGCGAGGGAGGCGTCGTCGCTCCCCATTGAGGGGGCGCTGACTTTATAGTCAGTTATTGACTTCAGTCCCTGCCATAATCCTCTTGTGTCGTTTTGTGCCATTTGTGTCTTCAGTTTGTCAGCATATGTCCTCTTAGCAAGTTTGACAGCTTTGCGTAGAGTATAGACTGAAGCCTTATACTCCTCCATGTTTCCTGACTCTCTACCCAGGTTGTAGGCGGTGGTACGAGAGTTCAGAGCTGCTCTAATAGTGCTATCCACCCACGGTTTCTGGTTTGGGAAAATCCGCACCGTTTTCCTGAGGACAATACCATCAGCTATTGTTGTTATGTAGCACACCACTATGTCTGCTAGTTCACTGACGTCACTGGCGCTTCCTATGAACATATCCCAATCCGTGTCTGCAAGCACGTCCTTGAGCGTGGCCTCTGATTCGTCGGTCCACTTCTTTGTCTCACGTGACACGACGGCGTCACGTGATCTCTGTTGATATGCCGGAAATAGCAAGATGGAGTCATGATCGCTCGAGCTTGTGGACCCCGTTAATGGCGGAGCGGCTACTGCCTTGTAACCCGCTTTGAACGGGGAATAGCAGTGGTCGAGTGTGTTCTTCCCTCTGGTGGAGCAAGCGATGTGCTGAAAAAAGGACGGCATCACTTTCTTCAGGTTGGCCTGGTTGAAATCGCCGGCCACTACCATCGCTGCGTCTGGGTGTTTGATCTGGTGTCTGTTGAGATGATCGTGTAGTTCGCCCAGCGCTTTGCCCGTATTCGCGTGTGGGGGAATATACACGGCAGTCATGACGACTGCTGTGAACTCCCTCGGGAGGTGAAACGGACGACATAGGATAGAAAGATGTTCCAAGTCCGGCGAACACGAGTTTGAGAGGACCTGCACCCCCTCGGGATTAACCCAGGAATTGTTCGTGATGAGGCAGACTCCGCCGCCGATGGTCTTTCCTGAGCCAGCGTTGCGATCTGCACGTAAGACTGTGAAGGCATCCGAGGGAGAGACGCTTTTGTCTGGGGTCGTCGACGTGAGCCATGTCTCTGTGAGACATATAATGTTGATGTCTCTCATCTCCCGTTGGAACCGGACCCTCGCTCTCAGATCATCCATCCTACCCTCCAACGAACGGGCATTCGCCAGAAAGATGGATGGAAGATGGATGGAATACACACAGACTTGGCAGTGTGTAGCGGGGCTCAATATACTCCACCAGCCTCCGACACCCCACGTCTTCCACAACGGAGAAAGGTTGGTCATCTAAGGCAGGGGTTCCCAAACTTTTCAGGCCAGGGCCCAGAAAATAAGGCGACAGAGAGCCGCGGCCCAATGCACATCGTCTGGCTTTTTTTTTTTTTTTTTTTGCCAGGCGACCGATTTTTTAAGCCAAATATCACTTCAATCCTATTAAGTTAGTTCAAGTTAGTTATTCATTTATATGTGCTATTTGTGTCACATCACAGCGCTTTGTGCCAGATCTCTACATTTCAATTTTTCAGATTATTCCAGATTGCTAAAGTACAGAATCTAAGCTTTCAAATGATGTGTCATATGTTGAAATCTGAGAATGTTTTGAACACGATGTGCTCAATTATAACTTCTAAAACTGGCTGTGTTCTAGAATACTTAAGGGGTGAAAAGGCTTCTCAAAGGAAGGCTACTTTTCACACTTCAGACCGTTTCAACTGGGCGTCAACAAAACCCCCTCCAGCAACGCCCCTCACCTGAATAACATTAACATAATTAAGTGCTGCTGAATCAGAGTTCTCTCTCCTCAGGACCCCTGTCTCTCCAGGACCCCCTATCTGGACTGTATAGGACTGTGAAGCTATGTACCCCCCCCCCCCCATGCTGCTTTGACACCAGAATTATTGTTAAATCTATGTCACAACGAGAAAAAGCAACAAAGTCCTCACTCAGTGGCATGGGCCTAATGTTATGTAGCTCTGCAAGCTGCTTACACACACACTTACCTGATATGAGTTAAAAAAGAAGAAGAGAGTATTTGATGAAGAAACTGTACATTGTATGAGGTGGGGTGGGGGGTAGTTACACATACACACATCAAGCTGCAAGCAGAATTATTGTTAAATCTATGTCACAACGAGAAAAAGCAACAAAGTCCTCACTCAGTGGCATGGGCCTAATGTTATGTAGCTCTGCAAGCTGCTTACACACACACTTACCTGATATGCTAAGAGTTAAAAAAGAAGAAGAGAGTATTTGATGAAGAAACTGTACATTGTATGAGGTGGGGTGGGGGGTAGTTACACATACACACATCAAGCTGCACCCCTCCTAGCTACACATACACACAGACCTCATATCCCTCCTAGCTACACATACACACTGTCCTCATATCACTCCTAGCTACACATACACACAGTTATCATATCACTCCTAGCTACACATACACACAGTTATCATATCGCTCCTAGCTACACATACACACAGTTATCATATCACTCCTAGCTACACATACACACAGTTATCATATCACTCCTAGCTACACATACACACAGTTATCATATCACTCCTAGCTACACATACACACAGACCTCATATCCCTCCTAGCTACACATACACACTGTCCTCATATCACTCCTAGCTACACATACACACAGTTATCATATCACTCCTAGCTACACATACACACATACCTCATATCCCTCCTAGCTACACATACACACAGTCAAGTTTCAAGTTTTCAAGTTTCTTTAATAGTTGTCATACAGAAGTACAGAATACTTTTGTACAAAATGCTTCTTACTGTTGCGCTCCAGAGACTGTGCATGACAAGATAAGTATGAAATAAAAACATAGTAAAAATTAGAAGTAAAAAAAAAAAACAGTTATCATATCACTCCTAGCTACACATACACACAGTTATCATATCACTCCTAGCTACACATACACACAGTTATCATATCACTCCTAGCTACACATACACACATACCTCATATCCCTCCTATAGCTACACATACACACAGTCCTCATATCCCTCCTAGCTACACATACACACAGTCCTCATATCCCTCCTAGCTACACATACACACAGTTATCATATCACTCCTAGCTACACATACACACAGTTATCATATCACTCCTAGCTACACATACCTCATATCCCTCCTATAGCTACACATACACACAGTTATCATATCCCTCCTAGCTACACATACACACAGTTATCATATCACTCCTAGCTACACATACACACATACCTCATATCCCTCCTAGCTACACATACACACTGTCCTCATATCCCTCCTAGCTACACATACACACAGTTATCATATCACTCCTAGCTACACATACACACAGTTATCATATCACTCCTAGCTACACATACACACAGTTATCATATCACTCCTAGCTACACATACACACAGTTATCATATCACTCCTAGCTACACATACCTCATATCCCTCATATAGCTACACATACACACAGTTATCATATCCCTCCTAGCTACACATACACACAGTTATCATATCACTCCTAGCTACACATACACACAGTTATCATATCACTCCTAGCTACACATACACACAGTTATCATATCACTCCTAGCTACACGTACACACAGACCTCATATCCCTCCTAGCTACACATACACACTGTCCTCATATCACTCCTAGCTACACATACACACAGTTATCATATCACTCCTAGCTACACATACACACAGTTATCATATCACTCCTAGCTACACATACACACAGTTATCATATCACTCATAGCTACACATACACACATACCTCATATCCCTCCTATAGCTACACATACACACAGTCCTCATATCCCTCCTAACTACACATACACACAGTTATCATATCACTCCTAGCTACACATACACACAGTTATCATATCCCTCCTAGCTACACATACACACAGTTATCATATCACTCCTAGCTACACATACACACATACCTCATATCCCTCCTAGCTACACATACACACAGTCCTCATATCCCTCCTAGCTACACATACACACAGTTATCATATCACTCCTAGCTACACATACACACAGTTATCATATCACTCCTAGCTACACATACACACATACCTCATATCCCTCCTAGCTACACATACACACAGTCCTCATATCCCTCCTAGCTACACATACACACAGTTATCATACCACTCCTAGCTACACATACACACAGTTATCATATCACTCCTAGCTACACATACCTCATATCCCTCCTATAGCTACACATACACACAGTTATCATATCCCTCCTAGCTACACATACACACAGTTATCATATCACTCCTAGCTACACATACACACATACCTCATATCCCTCCTAGCTACACATACACACTGTCCTCATATCCCTCCTAGCTACACATACACACAGTTATCATATCACTCCTAGCTACACATACACACAGTTATCATATCACTCCTAGCTACACATACACACAGTTATCATATCACTCCTAGCTACACATACACACAGTTATCATATCACTCCTAGCTACACATACCTCATATCCCTCCTATAGCTACACATACACACAGTTATCATATCCCTCCTAGCTACACATACACACAGTTATCATATCACTCCTAGCTACACATACACACATACCTCATATCCCTCCTAGCTACACATACACACTGTCCTCATATCCCTCCTAGCTACACATACACACAGTTATCATATCACTCCTAGCTACACATACACACAGTTATCATATCACTCCTAGCTACACATACACACAGACCTCATATCCCTCCTAGCTACACATACACACTGTCCTCATACAGTGGCGAATCCTTATGGAAGCCAACGGAAGCCATGCCTCCCTAATATTAAAATATGAATTAATATCAAATATGAAATATAAAAAAAAAAAAAAAAAAATTAATATAGTTTACATTCTTTTTCATCTGTGCATCTGTGTTATAATTTTTTTTTCTTTTTTTTAAATGTCTCCCTCTTCTCCTTCTCACTCCCTCTAACACACTGTCAGCATCACTATGCTCACTGCAGCAGGAGGGGAGGCAGATGGTAGGTCTCTTTCTCCTGGCTTCCAGCATTATAGAGTCCAAATCCAATCCTAGCCAATCAGATTCGAGCTGACTGCCACACCCTAAAAGTTTAAAACGGGGCTGTGAGAAGAATCATGAGTGTGGAATCCCCTCTGCACACCTCCCCTCTGCACTCTGAACATTGTATTAACCCGTAACTGTTCCCACGGGCCGAATATTGCCCCGATCCTTGCGAGATTAAATCCACGGGGACCTCTCGGCGTGCCGAAGCTTTTCCTAAATCACTTCCATCATCGAAAACGAGGGGAAAAGGTCGGCTCGCGACCCTGAAAATGTTGCGTGATTTTAAAAACGCTGTATTAAGTGAGCCTATTATGGGATCCACGCGAGCTTTCTATCGTGGAAACATCTGGGTGTCCCGCAACTTTTACTGATTCACATGTAGCCCCTAAAATGCTTAGAAAAGGAAAACAGAACGCGTGGAATAAACTCGCCGAAACGGAAAAGTGTCCCACGGGGGCGCCGTGATTCCGATCCGCGTGAAAATATTCACGGCCATGGAGGAGACCGTGGGACACCTTTTTGCAACCGAATATGTGTCTCGAATTTGCTCCCACGCGGCGCGCAAAATCGCGCAAGGAAAAATCGGACCAAAAATTAACCAATGCTCCAGCAGTATTAATGACCCTGATGTAAACAAGACAAACGTCTTTCTCTGGTCTGCATCCCCTTATACAATTGTGTGTATTGAGCCGTACTGTATTGTACCCATTCTGCAATCTGTTAAATAAATAAAAAGAACGTTTGACTGGCCGCCGAGCCATACTGTAGTGTACATGGTGACTGCTTGACTTAAAAAAAAAAAAAAAAAATATATATATATATATATATTAATAAAAATATTTAATAATTTTTTTTTTAAGATTTTTTTTTTGGCTTCCCCTGTTATTTTACCCACGCGACGCCACTGTCCTCATATCCCTCCTAGTTACACATACACACTGTGCATGTTATGTAGCTCTCCACCTTGCTATCTGAAACAATAGCTATCAATATAACGTTAGCAACTTTAACTTACATGGCTGTGTGGCTAGCTAGCTAGCTAACGCTAACGTTAATGTAGCATGAGCTCGTCGTAATAACACAATAAACGTGACATGGTTGGACTTGTGGTCGGCAGAAAAACTTGGTGTAGTTTTATCAAAGATGCGGAATTGTAAACATGCTACTGTAAACATAAACAAACATTCTTAAACTTACCCATGCAGACGCATCTCGACCGATCTCATAGTTAATTCTGTTGAATAGCGCGGTGTTTTCACCGGTGAGCAGAGACTGAATCAACTGGTTTAACAAAGTTCCTGTACTCGTTCATTAGATCCAATGCATTCATCTCTTTCTGATCCAGAGTGCAACCTGATGATAATCCCATTGAAAGTGTAAACAGCCAGTGCGTCGCTTCAAACACTCCCCCAATGTAAATCTCTGCGGGCTTGATTCACATGCAAATACAGTAAATACGCCCCCGTTTCATTGAAATAAAGTCCGTGAACAACCTAAATTTAAACACAGGATTGACACTATTTTAGATATTCTAACTGTTCGTTTTTATAGTAAACAAGTACTTATACATTCAATTTATAATAATATGAAGAAAAGAAAAATACACATAAAAAAAAAAAAAAAACTCTAGAACGTCTAGCCGAGTTGTGGTCACTACCCAGATAGCAAAAAATGAGTGAATCAACGTTGAAATAGGGTTCAGCAGAAATATTGAATCTATGTTGAAGCCTGACATCTAAATTATATAGATCGTTGTCTATGACCCTAACGTTGAATCAACGTTAGGTGTCAACCATAGCTGATACTATATCAATGTTGATTCAACCATCATCTAAATGGTAATATACATGCACATTTTAGTTGATTTTATATTGAATCAATGTTAGACATCAATGTTTATTCAACCATAATCTAAATGGTAATCTACATGCACATTTTAGTTGATTTTGTATTGAATCAATGTTAGACATCAATGTTTATTCAACCATAATCTAAATGGTACTCTACTTGTACATTTGTAACTTGTACATCTACTTGTAACTTGTAAAGTTAAGGAATCAATACTGATTAATGTACATTTTACATTAAAATATTGCTGCTGATATGTATACATCATAACATTACATGTTTTTTTCCTGCTGTTAAACACACTATTGTTAAATAAATAATAATAAAATTCTTATATGACCATATTTCCAAAAATGTGTGAACAAAAATGACAACATGGCTTTAATATGAAAATTAATTTTTTTCTAGGGTATCAGAACTTAGTGACTAAAACGTTTTACAAAAAACAAATAACAGACCTTATAACAGGCTTTCATTAACAATATAGCCACTGCCAGAATAGTGACACACATGCACAACGAAGACAAGATTGCAATCATTTTAACTATAAACTTATGAGCTCAAAGTATGAGCTCACTGACTGAAATGTCCAACAAAAAGCATCAATTGTCAAGATGTTTGAGGAAAATAGAAAGGAATAGGAAATAGGAATAGGAAATTAGAAAGGGAACAACAACTTAACCCTTGTGTCTGATCAGATTCGTATTTGTTTGATAACTTTGCAGTGATGAGCCAACATAATATGTGGCATAATCTTTTAATTATCTTGTATTTTTTTTTTTACTCTTCATAAATTGTTTATTCCACTTCAGCCCGATCATAACCACCACATATTATTTTTTTTGTCATATTTAACAACTCTTTTCAGAAAAGTGGGAGTATTTCATTACAAAAATAATATAAAAAATTGTTATGATCAGGGCTGAAGTTGAATAAAATATTTATGGAAAAGAAAGTGGGAAATTATTTCAACATAATCTTTTTATGGAGTTTTTCAATTTAGTCCCCTAATAAGAGTATAATACTTTAGTTTTCAGACACAAGGGTTAAATATAAACAATGGCATAGGATTTGAATTTAAACACAGTGGAGCTTAGATGATCTACAGTTGTCCACGACTTATCCTCCAAGGCATCTGCTATATAATAATCTTCAGATTTACTTAAGTGTTATTAGTAGGTTACAGCAGTAAGCATTAGTTTGCTCAGTCAATTATGGCCAATTCGTTTTATATTGTTTAATACAGTTAAATAAATAGATAAATGAAGCAATTTTTTTGGGATTACCCCCCCCCCCCCCCCCCCCGTTACACCCCTAATGTTTCTATAACTCTCTCCCATATAACTCTCTCCCATAACCTTAACACCAACCGCTGAAGTGCCCTTGAGCAACCCCCAACTGCTCCAGTGGAGTTGCTCAGTGGCCAACAGTGTCAGACTGTGGTTGTACTGGGGCCTAACAAAATTAATAGTTGGTTTCAGGTTGGTTGTCAGTTTGGCCATGGGTAGGTAGGGAATTTTTTTATTTTCAAGAATTTTATTCTTTCCCACGGCGACTATGGATAGGGAATTTCTTTATTTAATTAAAATGTTCACAACAACATGGATGCATGTACTCTGCCAGCATGTTTAATATCCATAATACTAAATGTTTGACTAAGATTTCTATGAAACTTTATAAAAAAAAAAAAAAAAAAAAAGGTTTTTTATAATTTTTTCTAAAAACTCATAAAATATATTGGGTCGCACCTAAATCGGCAGGGTCGGTCGGCAACCTGAAACCAACTATTAATTTTGTTATGCCTGGGCAGCACAACTCTGTGAATGTGAAGCAGGGCGTAGCTGAAAAAGAGCATCTGTGCTCAGCGAACCTACCCTGGGTAAATAAAGGTTAAAATAAAAAATAAAAAAAATAAACACTGCAAGAACAGGCTGAAGCATAAGTCATTCAAGTAGATGCCGTCCATGGAAGAACAGTGTCCAGGGTAATTCCTTGTACTGTATGAACCAGGGAAACAGTGTGCTGGGGCACCCCAAGTTTGACTCTGGTTCGCTTGACAATTAAGTTTGGGTCACTTCGGTTCCAAGAACAGGCTGAAGCAGCATATTCAAGTAGATGCCGTCCATGGAAGAACAGTGTCCATCAGGGTAATTCCTTTTACTGTATGAACCAGGGAAACAGTGTGTGCTGTGCTGTGCTGGGGTAGCTGTGCTGTGCTGGGGTACCCTAAGTTTGACTC
This sequence comes from Notolepis coatsorum, assembly GCF_963971535.1. Classification (NCBI taxonomy): domain Eukaryota; kingdom Metazoa; phylum Chordata; class Actinopteri; order Aulopiformes; family Paralepididae; genus Notolepis; species Notolepis coatsorum. The sequence continues at coordinate 197,022,341 of NC_140169.1, read as the reverse complement.
TGGTTCGCTTGACAATTAAGTTTGGGTCACTTCGGTTCCAAGAACAGGCTGAAGCAGCATATTCAAGTAGATGCCGTCCATGGAAGAACAGTGTCCATCAGGGTAATTCCTTGTACTGTATGAACCAGGGAAACAGTGTGTGCTGTGCTGGGGTAGCTGTGCTGTGCTGGGGTACCCTAAGTTTGACTCTGGTTCGCTTGACAATTAAGTTTGGGTCACTTCGGTTCCAAGAACAGGCTGAAGCAGCATAAGTCATTCAAGTAGATGCCAGGGTAATTCCTTGTACTGTATGAACCAGGGAAACAGTGTGTGGTGTGCTGTGCTGTGCTGGGGTACCCTAGGTTTGACTCTGGTTCGCTTGACTTAAGTTTGGGTCACTTCGGTTCCTTGAGATGCCTCCCTCCCGGTCTGGCGCATAACGAAGCCACTTCTTGACAGTTTCGCTGTAGTCCTGGTCGGTCAGCTTGGGGTCAAACTGTCGAGCAGCAGCTGATAGACACAAAAATAAAAAAGGGAGGAAGAGAGGTGGGTGAGATGATGTACGATGAGATAAGAGCACCCGGCCCTCACTTCACACGAGTGCGATTTTTTTTAATCACTCAATTACTCACTCTGTAGGTCTACAGTAACAAGCTACAGTCAGCATCCAGTTAGACTGGACAGGAAAGAGAATTAAGCAATCGCCTAGCCTGACACCATCTAGGCAATACAATGTGTATCCATGCACCTCTAAAGCTCAATTACGTTGTCCATTTCTTATAGGTTGCACTTTCATCACTTTATTCCAACATAACACTTTTTTTTAAAGTTTTTGCAACAGCATAATTATATTCTGAATCACCAGCATCACCAGCATCACCACCTCACTACCTAAACTTAACCTATGAAGTAGTTTGCAGGGGAGGAAGCTCACCAAACATGCAGGCTTGTAGTGTGGTGTGCTTGAATGGCTTCTTGCTTTCTGAACAACGCTTGTCTTTCTTTCCAGCCCAGTTGAACCCACTGGCCAGGGCGTTGGTCATAGCAGTTTTCAACATCAGTCTGATCAGGTTCTCTGAATTGGTGCCTCCTACCAAAGCCAGGCGAGAAATCTAAATCAGAGAGAAGAAAATGAAGGCCCTGCGTTAGAAACAGCATAACGTTTATTTTATGAACACAGAGCAACCAACTTGTTTATACACACACTTTATGCATGCACTGATATTCCAGCCCATGCCAGTCATTAGGTTTAACCACATTAACCCTCCTGTCCATATGTAAACGGTATATTTGAACAATTTCAAAACGTTTCATAAATAGCAGATATACAAGCTCTAACACGTTTTGAACTAGAAAGTGCTAAACACATTTTTCCCCTGAACAAGACCACACTGAAACGATCTACATTTGATAAATGAATGCAGTTCAATAAATTACCATCTTTTGACGGACTGATTGCTCCATCAGTAATGATTCTGCCTCATTGAAGTCTTGTTCACTGGCGATTGGCAGCTGGAAGGGGAGCGTAGTGGTTGTGGTGGCCACGCCGTGTCCCCTGGTCCCACCAGATATGTTGCCCTCAGCCAACTCGGTCTTGATGAACTGCACATCTCTCGATAGATCCTTCACCACGACAAGTAATTCAGCCAGCATTGAATTATTCTTCTGGATGGTAAGGTCTTCAGAAGAAGAGTTAAAATCATTAAGTGAGAAATAAAAATAAGCAGCAAATCACACGAGGAATTACACCATGTCCAATAGACTTGCCTTTCATAAGCTGCCCGTCATCGCCGGCCATCTGTCTACGCTGTGAAACACCAGATGGGGTGTTGTAGTTCTCTAAAGAGTGATGGTTTGTCCTTGAATTAGCAGCAACAATTAACTTATAATCAGTGAGGATAGCCTGCTCTGTCTCTCTCAGTAATTTGTTGACTCTACGTCTTTTAGCCCGAGAATAAGATGACATAGTGATGAGGTGCTGTAGTCAATGTAATGGTACATAAATTGTGGTATTTACTTGGCTAGAACAGGTCTTTGCTTCAATTGCTGCAACGTGCGGCTTCTTGAAACTGGTACGTGATTCTGGAAAAAGAAAGAAAAAAGGGGAGAGGGTCCTGATTAATGTGCTGGATTGCAATGTGCAGGGTGAAACACTTGCATAATTCTACATTTTGATCAATATCAAGAGAGTCCATTATTATATTATTGTTATATTGTTCATTAGAAAATACCATGCATATAACCAAACGTCTAACTATATAGTCAATGTAATGGTACATAAATTGTGCTATTTACTTGGCTAGAACAGGTCTTTGCTTCAATTGCTGCAACGCGCGGCTTCTTGAAACTGGTACGTGATTCTGGAAAAAGAAAGAAAAAAGGGGGGAGGGTCCTGATAATGTGCAGGGTGAAACGCTTGCATAATTCTACATTTTGATCAATATCAAGAGAGTCCATTATTATATTATTGTTATATTGTTCATTAGAAAATACCATGCATATAACCAAACTTCTAACTATATAGTCAATGTAATGGTACATAAATTGTGGTATTTACTTGGCTAGAACAGGTCTTTGCTTCAATTGCTGCAACGTGCGGCTTCTTGAAACTGGTACGTGATTCTGGAAAAAGAAAGAAAAAAGGGGGGAGACATAAATGTCATCATGTGTATGTCATAAATGTCACTATGAATTGAAAATGGGGGACCCTGATGTAAACGAGACAAAAACGTCTTTCTCTGGTCTGCATCCCCTTAACAATTGTGTGTATTGAGCCATACTGTATTGTACCCCTTCTGCAATCTGTTAAATAAAGTTTTCATTCATTCATTCAACATTAGCAGGACCAGTGGCACGCCAAACAGCCTGCAAACTACCTGGCGTTCTATCGCCATGCTCTAAGACAAACTCTAACCTTAACCAACTTCGAAAGAGTGCCTAAGCTTAAAGGGGAGATGAAGCATATAGCGATATAAACATAGTCATAGCATCAAATTCGTATTTAGATAAGCCACAGAAAAAAATCACGTTATAAAAATAAGCAATAGACACAATATTTCTGACCATGTGAATACATTCCCTGAGGTCCATAGATGTCCCTAGATACCAATAATATGCAAATGGTCTTTCGATTTTGATTACTATTATTGTGAAATAATAATTAAATGTGAAATATTGCTATGTTATTGTGAGATTACAAAATCTGATGTGATATTACAGAGGATTTTGATTACAGCATTTTATTGTGAAATAATAATTAAATTATGTGAAATCAAAGGATACTGTATGAATGTCACTGTAATATGACACTCATAACAGAATTAGTTATCAATAACCTACCTGTATAAATGTTAAAAGTTGTTGCAAATATGCTTTCCCCTCATAAATATACCACTATACATTAATTTCTTATATTAGTTTTAAAATGACCATTTAACAGTTTAACCTGTTCCACCCCAGGTGAAAATCAGTAAAAATGTATACCTAGGTAAATGGAATATTGCTCCACTTCTACAAGGGCTATTTGCATATTCTTGGTATCTAGGAACATCTATGGACCTCAATGAATGTATTCTAAGTGTCAGAAATATTGTGTCTATTACTAGGCTTGCTTAAATTCTGATGAAACAAAGGAAAATATGAATTATGATTTTTCTTTTCATCTTTGACAGTGAATAAAACCATGATAATAATGACCAAACTTAAAAAACTGCCACTGAGCTCATTCAGTACCCTCTTGAGATCATGTGTACAAAAGATCTAAGGACATTAATAAAGGGAATATGATCAAATTGAAGGTTTTGTATATACAGCACTGAATTCTCCCATCCGGACCAATGCAATTTGAAATATTATTATAGAATATAGAATATATGCTTATACATTACCTTATTATAGCCAATTCGCACATTTATATATATATACATATAGTATCTTTCAAATGGCCGAGTTCAATTTGGATATAGTATCACCAAGCGTGCATAATAACTAGTGCTGTCAAACGATTAAAATATTTAACTCGATTAATCGCATGATTGTCCATAGTTAACTCGCGATTAATCGCAAATTAATCGCATTTTTTTTTTTTTTTTACCTTAAACAGATCTTTTTCAAGTTCCAAGTTTGAATACTCTTATCAACATGCGAGTCAACAAATGCTTGCTTTGTGCAGCCATTTAACACAAAAGGATGACCCTCATGCATTGCAAATTTGCATCAAATTCAAAACAGAGTGATGCACAAAATAACTTAAAAGAAAATAATAATTTAAAACAATGAATAAAGTGTGCATGAAATAATAGGGGAAAGAAATCGTTAGGAACTTGTTACATTCACACACACAAGGGCTGATTAATCACACACCCCCCTCTCTCCCTCACACACACACTCTCCCAGCTCTTTTTCTCTTTTGCCCCTTCCTCATCTCTCTCACCCCCCTCTCTCTCTATATCTCACACACACACACACACACACACACACACACACACACACACACACACACACACACACACACACACACACACACACACACACACACACACACACACACACACACACACACACACTTCAGAAACAAACATAGTATCAATGAGAGCATCAATAATACACCTGAGTGAAGTCTAGTAAAAAAAAAAAAATGTTTTTTTTTTTTTTTTTAGTTAATCTTGAGTTAAAAAAATTAGTGGCATTAATAGAATCGGGAGTTAACGCGATATTAACGCGATATATTTGACAGCCTTAATAATAACATATACTGATATTTAATGTAATCAACGGTACTTTTTTATTTCTCCCACAGTGTAATCATTTTGTAACTAATTTCAGATCTAATTATTCCTACATGATTACAATAGTGTGGAGAAACTGACTGCGTTTCAATATTTGTCAAAAACGTTACCTTTTGTAGCTTATTATCGCGAATCATAACAATTATTGATATGTTTCATTCAGAACGCCGAACTTTGAACGACCATAGCGGACCACAGGAAGTGTAGTTTGGTGAAATTTCAACACTGGCAGATAGCTAGCGAGGTCCTCTTGAAAATGGCCGCAAAAAGATTCCAATTCTAATCGTTCAACATTTTCATTTCCGCTTCCGGGTCAAAAACGCGAGTTGAAAAAAAAACTTAAAATGATATAAACTCACTTTTAACCTATTGCTAAACTATTGCCAACCTAACGTTTTACATTCTACATGTATTTGTGACATAGTAGTGATAATAATACTTGAAAACGTTTGATTTTAAAAACGTTAATTCAATGTTGCCACGATAGCCAGTTAGCCGGGAGCTAACGTTGATACCTGGCTGGTGCTGGCTGACTGGCTATCGTTCCGGGAACTAACGTTGATACCTGGCTGGTGCTAACTAACTGGCTATCGTTCCGGGAGCTAACGTTGATACCTGGCCTCTTATATTCTTATATGCAACAGGTGGATATCACTAAACACCAAAATCAAGAAACATTATAGCTAACTGCTAACGCTACTAGCTAAATTAGCTTCAGCTAGCAGGCATGCATAATTAATATAATATTCTCTACCATGTAAAAACGAACACGGCACTACTCCACTGGCGTTTGCAATCGAAAGCATACATACAACATACAACATACAACATAATCGACATTATTGCCATGCAGTACTCACCATGCAGAGAGACAATGGAGACATGAGGTAGCTAGCTGCCAGGAAGCTGCCGCACAGGTGCATTCTGGGAGGCGGGGCACAAGTGCAGTGCAGTCTGGGTGATGAGACAATGACGACAGCATACGTTGAGCAGCAGCCATACGTTGATTCAACATTTATTAGATATTGGCATTTCAATCATTAAAATGCAACCACAAAACAATATTGATTCAATGATATGTTTTCGACATTAGTCAATTGCTTTAGCGGTTAATGGGTGATTCAACATCAATCGTCGACCTTAACCAAAAATCAAGCATTGTGACCATAAATCAACATTGAATTAACACCTTTTGCTATCTGGGTAGCGCTGCCAGGTGACACATTTATGAGAGGGCTAACTTGTTGCAAAATAATAATGATAATAATAATAGCCTCATTAAAATACTATTGTTGCTTCGGTTGTTTTCAGCGTTTTATGTGCATAATCTGTTATTTAGTTTGAAATGTTCGTTGAAATAAGTAGATTTTTCGTTTTTGTTTATTTATTAAGTTAATATAAAACCATATAGTCACATTTTAGAATACAATAGAATATAATTTTAGAATACAACTAGAAACACTGTCCTGGCCTGCTTCTAAGTTCAGTGGCCTGACAAAAAAAAAAAAAAAAAAAAAAAAATTATTATTATTATTTTTTTAATCATCTCGCGGCCCACCCGTGGCTGCTCGCGGCCCACCTTTGGGTCGCGACCCCGACTTTGGGAACCACTGATCTAAGGCAGCAGTTATCAAACTACAGGTCGTGACCCAAAGTGGGGTCGTGGGTAGGTGACAGCGCATTGGCAAGTAATTTTTTTTTATAAAACATCGATATATATATTATATATATATTTGTAATGTTCTGGCAACATATTTTGGCTAAATATGCCTCGTTTTATAAATGTGTATTGATAACATACTGCTGTAATAAAATGTTCTAATAAATATACATGATCAAGTTCAACAACGTGTGCTTTTACGCAGGGCGGTCGGGTGGCATAGCGGAGATTGCGCTCGTCACCAATGCAAGAGGCTGCGGTCTTGACTCCCGGAGTCAGCATTGCCTGCGGCTTGGGCCGATTGTCATACTAACTCGTTTGGCTGAGTTAGGGGGAGGGAAGTCGTGGGTGGTAATCTAGCGTTGTGGACAGCGACGCCTACAGGTCAGGTCTGGGCGCGTGTAGCTTAATCCCAGCGGAAGAGTGCAAGAGCGCTTCCGCATTCTTCGACATACGCCAGTACGGTAATGCGCATTTCCTTTTCCTTCGCCCAGGTGCTCGCGCGCGCGCATGCGCATGAGATCCCCGCTTGGTTCGAAGCTTTGGTTCATATTAATCACATATTAACACGCTTTGGTTCATATTAATCACATATTAACGCTAACGCGCCATATTAGCACACATATATACACGCGATGGACGCAGCAGGCGATCATATTAATCACATATTAACACGCTTTGGTTCATATTAATCACATATTAACGCTAACGCGCCATATTAGCACACATATATACACGCGATGGACGCAGCAGGCGATCACTGCTACTGTTATTCAGCCGCACCGAGGTACATGATTGATTGAGTAGTTCATACAAGACATTATCCTCTAAGCCAAGCTGCACTTTAACATAGGCCTGGGTTGTTTTTATTTGTTAGCGCTGCCACTCTGCAGTAAACAGACATCACTGATATAGAGTGTCTGGTCAGTAACATGGGTCTAGAACCCACCTCACCCCTGCCCACTTTGACAACCTAGGATGGCGTAGAGTAGACGACAGAGTACATTTTCCTTTTTGAAAATCATCTGACATGAAGGCGTAACACATTTTTGTTGTTAATATGATTTATATTACTGGTAGTTCATACAAGACATTATCCTCTAAGCCAAGCTGCACTTTAACATAGGCCTGGGTTGTTTTTATTTATGTTAGCGCTGCAGATATAACAAAGAGGTCTAGTTGAGTCAATGTTGGCGGTTTTGTTGAACATTTACGTCACAGGAGAGAAACCGTGTATTCAAAGAAAGCTATTAAAATAGTCTTTGAATCTAAATATACTTTCTTTGTAAAATTTGTCATAATGTAGCTTTTGTGTGTGTAACGTACTGTAAAAAATAAATGTTTTTTCACAGGAAATTCACTATTATTTTACAGATTACTTTTGTTTTTCTACGTTAAGTGTAAATGCCATACAAATATAGTATATTACCTTTTATCAAAATATTAACCATTAAATAAAGGTTGTAATTAGGGCTGTCAGTTTATCTGTATGTCATATATGTCCTGATGAATTGAAAATGGGGGACCCTGATGTAAACAAGACGAAAGTCTTTCTCTGGTCTGCATCCCCTTAACAATTGTGTGTATTGAGCCGTACTGTATTGTACCCATTCTGCAATCTGTTATTTTCATTCAATCAATTTCATTCAATCAATTTTATGAATGACCGAAAAAACAATGTTACAAAGTAAAGTTGACAGCTGCGTTGTGTTATCGTTACAATGTACAGGGAAATAACATTATGGCGTTGCGAGTGAATCGCGTCGCGATAATATACATGTATTCCATAATATGTAAAGTACAGTTGACAGCTGGTTGTGTTAACGTTACTTACAATGTACAGGCAAATAACATTATGGCTTTGCGAGTGAATCGCGTTGCGATAATATACATGTATTCCATAATATGTAAAGTACAGTTGACAGCTGCGTTGTGTTATCGTTACAATGTACAGGGAAATAACATTATGGCTTTGCGAGTGAATCGCGTCGCGATAATATACATGTATTCCATAATATGTAAAGTACAGTTGACAGCTGCTTTGTGTTAACGTTACTTACAATGTACAGGCAAATAACATTATGGCGTTGCGAGTGAATCGCATCGCGATAATATACATGTATTCCATAATATGTAAAGTACAGTTGACAGCTGCGTTGTGTTAACGTTACAATGTACAGGGAAATAACATTATGTGGTCCTCGTTTGGATAATATGTAAAGTACAGTTGACAGCGAGTGAATCGCGTCGCGATAATATACATGTATTCCATAATATGTAAAGTACAGTTGACAGCTGCGTTGTGTTAACGTTACAATGTACAGGGAAATAACATTATGTGGTCCTCGTTTGGATAATATGTAAAGTACAGTTGACAGCTGCGTTGTGTTACGTTGCAATGTACGCGGAAATGCTGCGTTGTGTTGCAATGTACTACATGCATTCCATTTCGGCGTCTGAGCGGGGGGAAAGAAAATGCGCATTTGGAGGGTGTTACCGCGGCCAATCAGGGCAAAATGCGGAAGCGCTCTTGCACTCTTCCGCTGGGATTAAGCTACACGCAGTCTGGGCGCCTGGTCAGCGAAAGGCAGGAAATGGTGAAGGCAGCGTGACCTCCCACGCGTTACACTTCACTAATGAGAGTCCTCGCTGCCAGGTGAAAAGAGAGCCATTGGCTGTCTCCGCATGTGTTGGAGGAAGCATGTGGTAGACTTCAGGGTTCCCTTGTACCGACCAGTAGGGGGAACATGTGCACAACGACCAGGTAGGGGAGGGGGGGAATTGGCATAACGACTAAATTGGGATGGGGAGAAAAGCATAGAAAAATCAGGCAGAGAAAAAGAGGAAATAAAACAAACAAAAAAAATTACGCAATACATAAAAGAAAATCGCCAAAAGAATTCCTAAATAAAATGGGGTCGTGGTATAAAAAAGTTTGAGAACCCCTGATCTAAGGCAATGATCTCCATTACCTTGTTAGTACGGGTGTAAAGGTACGCGTATCCGTACTGAACCGAACCGTTTCAGTGTGTACGTACCGTACCGAACGGCTGTGTAGTGTACCGTACGAATATACAATGATAACCACTAACGACCGCCCACCGGGGGCTGTTTTTTTCACCATCTAATATAATTATTTAAATTTTTTTGACATTTTACAGGTCCATTATTAATTTCAATATAGAATATTTGTTGACAGCCCTACAAGTACAATTAGTTACTGCACCCCTGAGTGGAACATGGAAAGCCAAACTTTCCCCCACTGTACCGAAAACCTGTACCGAACCTTGACTTCAAAACCAAGGTACGTACCGTACCGTGGTTTTTGTGTACCGTTACACCCCTACTTGTTAGTGATCCCTTTAGCTCTGGCACTGTCCCTAGTTAACTTTTGGCCATTCTCAAATGCGTCTGTTAACAAAGACTGAGTCGAGCTCTTGGGTTGAACTTTCTTAGTAGACACTTTGGCTTTCAGATACTCATTGTAGTCTGCGACATGTTTTATTTTTAAATGGTTGATGATATTTGATGTATTAAAATCCTTGCTTGAGGTGCTTCCCCTTGAAATCTCACTGGAGCCTTTGTTGCAAACAGCATATCGGTTGTTTTTTTCGGACACCTTGAAATGCGCCCATACAGCCGACATTTTCTTTGTTTGTGTGTAAAAGAAACAGCACGGCACCGTAGATACTTCACAGACACCCCCACTTTTCTTTCGTTGAAATATAAATAAAATATTGCTCCGTTTGGCTATATCTCACCTCGGTGACTCGCGGCTAACAAGTTTATTCAGAAATGTGGTAATGTTACACATTAGGCTATTGGTTGAAAATCTGTGGACTGGACAACACGTTAGCTTAACGTTACATGTAAGTACTAAGTAGTAGAAAGAATTATCTAATTCAGACGATTGTTATTGTATTTTAATCATAGAAGCTCACAATATGATTAAATTATTGCTTTGTTTGTTGCGTGAAACCACAAGTTCACAATATGAAATATAAATAAATGACTCCGTTTTAAGTTTGTCTCATCTCTGCAGGGTTGAAATAGACTATGCCAAGTTAATTATCAGTAGGCTATTATTTCCATCAGATAGACCGTAGTGAAAACATTAACTAGGCTAATGATACAACTTTTTAATAAATAACAATGGATAAACTGCAAGTTCCTAAGGTGATTGAATGTAACACAAACAGTCAGTGGCGTCGCGTGGGTAAAATAACAGGGGAAGCCAAAAAAATTATTAAATATTTTTATTAATATTTTTTTTTTTTTTTTTTTTAAGTCAAGCAGTCACCATGTACACTACAGTATGGCTCGGCGGCCAGTCAAACTTTCTTAACAGATTGCAGAATGGGTACAATACAGTACGGCTCAATACACACAATTGTATAAGGGGATGCAGACCAGAGAAAGACGTTTGTCTTGTTTACATCAGGGTCCCCCATTTTCAATTCATAGTGACATTTATGACATACAAGACATCATGACATCAAATATACAGTACTGTTACCCATAGATCCTGACAGAGTATATATATACATATGATGGGGAGGGGACTGTACATTAGGAGGGGGTGGGTGGGTGGGAGAGAAATATACATACGGCCGGGAGAGAATATGACTGTCTATTAGACAAACGTGACAAGACAAACATATTTCTCTGGTCTGCATCCCCTTAACAATTGTGTGTATTGAGCCGTACTGTATTGTACCCATTCTGCAATCTGTTAAATAAAGTTTTCATTCATTCATTCATTCATTCATTCACGTGTCTGTTGCGCGGCGCGCCCAGCCATCAGAGCGCTCCTACTGTAAAATGCGGAAGCAGCCATTTCAGCCTCAGTTTTACTCGTTTATAAAAATGATTTAAAATGTTTATTAGCAACGCCGAGCTTTCAAACCCCGCCGCATCTGTGTGTGAAACCCTAATGGAACGCTGGGTACCTTTGACATTTATATCCGATATATTTTGGACCCACCGCTAGCTTTTAAGCAGTGCTTGATGGTGCACATTAACCTGGCTACTACAGAGGAATAAGTGACTGCGTATTCCAGCCCCTGGCTTGCATTGCAGTCATGAAAGGGTCTACAAGCTTGCCTGATAACGTTAGTTAGTCAGTCAGGCTGCTCAGTGCTTACCTGGTCAATAATGTGGTCCTCCTCTTGCCAGATAGATTTGTTAAATCATAATATCCACAGTGGTGTGCTCTGCTGGTCCTCAGTAAATGTCCCGCCGGCGAAAATAAGTTGCTATTAAAGTGCTAAATGTTAGATACACTAATAGAGGATTCGAACGTGCCCGCTCTGTTAATAACATTTTCAATCAATCCCGCGAGGGGATGATGTTCAGACATGTTTGTAGTAGACTACTAGACTGAGTGACGCCAGACAGTTTTATACTACTAATGGGATGTCACGTTAGGTAGTCAGGTGGAAACGTGAACTTCTGACCTGCCCCGCCTCCAGGGGGGAAAATATGCTGAGTGTTTTCCTCCCAGCTCCGTTTTAAACTTTTAGGGTGTGGCAGTCAGCTCGAATCTGATTGGCTAGGATCGGATTTGGACTCTATAATGCTGGAAGCCTGGAGAAAGAGACCTACCCACTGCCTCTCTCCTATACTAGCTGCAGTGAGCACAGTGAGTCTGACAGTGTGTTAGAGGGAGTGAGAAGGAGAAGAGGGAGACATTAAAAAAAAAAAAAAAAAAAATAACACAGATGCACAGATGAAAAAGAATGTAGACTATATTTAATTTTTTTTTTTTTTTCATATTTCATATTTGATATGAATTTATAGGGAGGCATGGCTTCCGTTGGCTTCCATAAGGATTCGCCACTGCAAACAGTATGCATTTTGTGCAAGACTGCATGGAGTGCCAGAGTGCTTGTGACAGTTTGCAGACTGTTGGAGGAGTAGGCGGGGTTTCAGTGTTCTGTTCGACACTGTATTTCTGTATTTGGAAATCTGGTATGTCATAAATGTATAGATGTAGCAGTACTGTCTATCTGTATGTCGTGTATGTGTTATGATGAATTTAAAATGGGGGACCTGATGTAAACAAGACGAAAGTCTTTCTCTGGTCTGCATCCCCTTAACAATTGTGTATTGAGCTGTACTGTATTGTACTCATTCTGCAATCTGTTAATAAATCAATCAATCAATCAATCAAAGCCTAGCTTAGTGTCATTCACTGGAAGTAGGTGTGCCAGTGTAGCCTAGTTCCCAACAGTCACGAATTACACTCCAAATACAACTCCAAAACGTTCCTGTAAACATGTTGTGACCGGTGTATTTAACACGTGATTGTTTTTCAAAAAACAACAGGGCTTTTGAGGTGATGCAATCACTGCGCCCAGGCAGCAGTGGTTCGGCAAACAATTGTTCCGAGTATATATCTGCTTAGAAAACGAAAATGTCGGGCGGTCAGGTGGCGTAGCGGAGATTGCGCTCGTCACCAATGCAAGAGGCTGCAGTCTCGACTCCCAGATCAATCAATCAATTGACGCAACACAAATTGACGGATAATTATCGGCCACTGCCATTGGTAAATTTTATCTTATCGGCCGATAAGCCGATTGAAGTCAACAAGGCAATACCGATACTCGACCGATATATCGGTGCACCCCTAGTCTGTAATCATTGGCTGAGAGCTGGTGTTGGAGCTTCTCTGAGTATTGTCGTTTACCTTCTCTCACCACCTTGCTAAACCTGTACTTTGAAACTGCCTCTGTCCCCACTTCTGCAAGCCTTCTCCTTTTCCAACCTGAGCTGTCTGAGCTTTATTGTAAACCAGGGTTTGTCATTGTTATAAATTAACCCGAGTCCGTGTTGGTATACAGCTGTCCTCACAGAAGCTGATGTAGGATGTTACAGCATCTGTGTACTCATCCACACTATTTGTAGTAGTCCTGAAAATACCCCAATCAGTAGAGTCCAGACATGCCTGAAGATCTTTCACAGCTTCACTGGTCCAAAGTTCTGACAAACAGATTTAGAGAGTCTTCCTTGTCTATATTACTACCTACTATACTATACTGATATATCTCTACTACTATGCACTCAACACTGCAGCACCCAAGTTTCAACATTGTTTGATGGACATTGTTACTCAGCTGAAAGAGTCGTACCCTTCCTGCTGACTTAAATGACTAAATGTAAATGGTGTAAAATATCCGAGAGGGCTGAATGAATGAATGAATGAATGAATGAATGAAAACTTTATTTAACAGATTGCAGAATGGGTACAATACAGTACGGCTCAATACACACAATTGTTAAGGGGATGCAGACCAGAGAAAGACGTTTGACTTGTTTACATCAGGGTCCCCCATTTTCAATTCATAGTGAAAGAGAGCGGTTTGCCCCTTATGTCACTGTGAAATGAACATGCTCACGCGACCCAGGCCTATAGGCCTATTCTTGGAATTCTTTGTTCGCACAGGGCTCAGAGTCCCACCCGCTCTGCTGCAACGAACCCCTGGACCAGCCGTGAAATATAGGGCTATCTATTATTGAGGTGAGATATGGGTTATCTATGATTGCTGGGGCCCGGAAAGACAGCGGTGCTTTCAATGGCGCCAGACAGTTGGTGAGAATGTTCCTTCATTAAGCGCAGGGGGGGGGCTCCACGAGAGGGTGACAGTGATTACTGTTGAGCTCACACAGACTTGATTAGACTGAAGTATGGTATTAGCTACTGATATACTGAGGCATGAGTTTGGAAGTGGGACAGAGTGCACCCAGACTCTCTCTCTTCCTCCTCTGCTCTCCAACAATAGGGGCAACGGAGTGGAAAATCTCTGGATTACGGAGGGGAGTCCGACCCGGGGGAATATGCACGCGCACGCACTCACACACCTCCACAAACACACCACGCGCACGCACTCACACACCTCCACAAACACACCACGCGCATGCACTCACACACCTCCACACCTATGACTGTGTCTCCCGCCTCCCTCCACCCAAAATTTTGTGTTGACAGCTACGCCTGTGTTCCCATGTATTATACACAATACGCTGATCAGACCTAATGTGGGTTTTGTCAATATTGCAGCGTTACTATTATGGGATAGCGATGCTCCCAGTCGTAAGGCTGCTCCCCTGTCCTCTACCTCCTCCTCCTCCTCCTTTCCTCCTCCTCCTTCTCTAACTCCTCCTCTTCTCCTCCTCATCCTCTCCTCAAGATTTCAAGATTCAAGAGGTTTATTTATCACCTACATACCAGGGCATACAGTGAAATGCGGTTGGCCTCCTCCTCCTTCTCTACCTCCTCCTCATCCTTCTTTTCTACCTCCACCTCCTCCTCCTCTACCTCCACCTTCTCCTCTGCCTCCCCCTCACATCCCCTTCCCCCCCCCCACCCTCTCATGTACAGTATCAACCCCTACTTACCAGCGGTGAGTGGGGGGCCTGAGGCAGCTAAGCTCTGACACTATTAGTGGGTCCATTTTATCATCCCCCGCCCAATGGAACTACAGACATCTTAGTGCTTCCTGCTGGGAGACGTGCAGATGAGACAGGGCAGGGAGAGATCATACCCTGCAATCACCACCACCACCACTAGTACCTACATCACCACCACTAGTACCTACATCACCACCACTAGTACCACCATCACCACCACTAGTACCACCATCACCACCACTAGTACCACCATCACCACCACTAGTACCATCACCACCACTACTACCACCATCACTACCACTAGTACCACCATCACCACCACTAGTACCATCACCACCACTACTACCACCATCACTACCACTAGTACCACCATCACCACCACTAGTACTACCATCACCACCACTAGTACCACCATCACCACCACTAGTACCACCATCACCACCACTAGTACCACCATCACTACCACTAGTACCACCATCACCACCACTAGTACTACCATCACCACCACTAGTACCACCATCACCACCACTAGTACCACCATCACCACCACTAGTACCACCACTACCATCACCACTATCACCACCACTACTACCACCATCACCACCACTAGTACCACCATCACCAGAACTACTACTACCACCACTAGTATCACCACTAGTAAGGAGGTGTGTGTGTGTGAGTAGGGGCCCTATCCGTCACAGGGACACTATCCATAATATAACACAATGTATGGCCCTGTCGTCGCCAGGCCTAAGCATACAGAACTGCGTTCCCCTCTGAGAGCCTCTTCCCAGGGCTTTTAGAGACAGGGCGCTGCTCACATCTTTTCCCCCCATCGGATAAGCAAAAAAATTATAAAACCTCACAGCATCTGCCAGAGTCGGCTTCTTGTTCTACACTTCCCAGCTGATTATAGGATGCAATTAATCACAACGTGTTATCTTGTCTCGTCTAAACCACAAAACGTGTTGCTGTTTTTTTTTTTTTTTTTGCATTCTTACTTTTCTATCCTAAACAGTATTTATTGTCTACTGACTTTCTTTGTGCACCACAAACCACCTGGGCCGGTCCTTTATACCGGCAGCCATCAGGCTCACACAACAAAGGGCTTGGACGGCTGGCTCTGCTGCCAGAACTATCACTGTCAGAACTCGGGACTTGAGAACTAGAGACCCATATCTCAGGACTATCTGTATTTGTACTTTTTGATATTATATTGTATTTGTATTTGTATTTATATTTTATATTTTATATTGTATATGTAAATGTAAATAATATAGATACTGGACTGTATACCCCCCCCCCCCCCCTGTATCCCCCCCCCTGGCTGCTTTGACACCCGAATTTCCCCAAGGGGATTAATAAAGGGTCATCTTATCTTAAGATGATTTTTGGGGCAGGCCGTAAAAAGATATAATACAATAATACAAATACGGTGTCATGTTTAGAGCCCTAAGGGGGCAATTCACCAAAAAAAACATTTAATCTCACTCTAAACAGTTTTGCACACATTCATTTAGTTATTGAGAGTAAATTAGTTTGGATATGGCCACCAGTGATGTCACCTGGGACATTGAGTCCTTGTGTTGCTGTTTAATTACCGCTCCATGAAATGATAAGGTACAGTAGCAGTCTCCCTATAAGACAAGGTATTGCAATTTCTTTCATCAACATCAATTCATAGAGCTGTAATCAACACGACACAACTGGTGGCCATATTCAAACAAATGTACTCTCAATTACTGTCAAATTAAATTAATGTGTGCAAAACTGTTTCGAGTTTTTGGATGTGAAAAATAAATCAGCATTGTTGTTGTTTTTGGTGATGTGCCCCTTTAAGTATAGGTTTTGCATGTGTGTGTGTGTGTGTGTGTGTGTGTGTGTGTGTGTGTGTGTGTGTGTGTGTGTGTGTGTGTGTGTGTGCTTGTGTGTCAGAGAGACTAACATGCCACTCTAGTGAAGGAAAGTGTGTCTGTGTTTCCATGTATCACACACAAAAAGGGGATTTTAATTTTCAATATTAGCCGGCATTTCAGCCAAAATCAACTCCTAATTTACAGAACAAGTTAAAAAAAGCTAATAGTTTAGCATAATTTGTTTCTTCATATGGTGAAGTATAGATTGTGAGTGTGTATACTGTATTTGAAGTATACAGTAAATCCCTCCTCAAATAAAAAAAAAAGTCCAATATCCTGAAACTAACTAACTACTAAATAACTATCTGGAAAACATGCTACCAGAATGGAGAGTATTACTTATATAATATATTATTATTACTGTAATTTCTTTTTTATTATTATACTTTTTTTGTATTTTTTATTTGATTTTTTTAAATATTTTTATTATTTCTTTTAATTTTACTTAATTTCTTTTTCATAGTTTTTTCTGGCACATCTGTATTTATGTTTAATAATTTGTATTTTTATGTTTATTTACGTGTATTATATGTATGTTTGTTGTCGCTCTCCTTGGGTGGGATCGGGTGGGGTTAGGGGATAGGAATGGAGAATGGGGAATGAAATGGAAGATGTATAATTTGAATGTATAATTGGAATGTACACATTTGCATAAATTCTTCTAATAAAAAAAGATAAACCATAAAGTCAACATTCTGTATAATGCTGCACCTCTCTCTCTCTCTCTCTCTCTCTCTCTCTCTCTCTCTCTCTCTCTCTCTCTCTCTCTCTCTCTCTCTCTCTCTCTCTCTCTCTCTCTCTCTCTCTCTCTCTCTCTCTCTCTCTCTCTCTCTCTCCCCTGAGCCCATTAATAACTAAACAAGCTTGTAATTGGCCTTCAATTAAATATAAAAATTATATGGCTGTTTACTAAAATGATATAGTCATCATTGAATTTGAATCATCAGCCACCCATCATGATGTGACATGTGCCTGTGTGTGTGTGTGTGTGTGTGTGTGTGTGTGTGTGTGTGTGTGTGTGTGTGTGTGTGTGTGTGTGTGTGTGTGTGTGTGTGTGTGTGTGTGTGTGTGTGTGTGTGTGTGTGTGTGTGTGTGTGTGTGTGTGTGTGTGTGTGTGTGTGTGTGTGTGTGTGTGTGTGTGTGTGTGTGTGCGTGCGTGCGTGCGTGCGCGTGCGTGTGTGTGAATACGTGCCTGTTTCCTCTTTGTGTAATACATGCAGATTTGGTGTGTATTGGTGTTATTACAGTTTAGTCAGCAGGGTAGGACGTATAATTTATTATGTACTGTAGACCTCCAGCAGCATACAACATGCATGTAGTTCACAGTATGTGTGGCACACGTGTGTCTATGTGATGTGGTTCTCAGTGTAAGCTGCACACTAACACAATCATTAAGACATAAATGAGCACGTCAGAATGTATCTACAGCCCCACAGACAGCAGAGAGAGAGAGAGAGAGAGAGAGAGAGAGAGAGAGAGAGAGAGAGAGAGAGAGAGAGAGAGAGAGAGAGAGAGAGAGAGAGAGAGAGAGAGAGAGAGAGAGAGAAAGAGAGAGAGAGAGAGAGAGAGAGAGAGAGAGAGAGAGGTTTTGATAGTTTATCAGTGAGCTGGATGCAATCCTACCTTGAGGGGAGAGAACAGATGGTGCAGGTGAACGGTACCCTATCCCCCCCCCCCCTCCCAGTGAGCTGTGGTGTTCCACAAGGAAGCATACTAGGACCGCTACTGTTCCTAATTTATGCAAATGACATGTCGTCAGCTTGTGACTGCAACTTGTTCTTGTTCGCGGACGACTCAGCCCTGCTGGTCTCTGACAAGAACAAGTTACAGGTTGAAAAAAACCTCAGCTCTGAACTCGGCAGAATCTGCACCTGGCTCGCTGATAACAAACTATCATTACACCTGGGTAAAACAGAGTCCATTCTCTTCGGATCAAATACCAAACTCAGCAAGACCGACGGCTTCTCAGTTACAGTGGGTGACAATATTGTCACAAGGAAAGATGAAATTACATACCTAGGTTCCATCCTAGAGGCAAATCTTTCCTGTGACAAAATGGCATCCAAGGTAATAAAAAAAGTCAACCAACGAACTAGATTCGTGTACCGGATCTCCTCTCTGGTAAACAAGAATACCCTGAAGACTCTGGCAGGAGCACTCATTCAAGGGTACTACGACTATGCTTGCATCTCATGGTACCAAAGCACCTCAAAGGCGCTAAAAACAAGATTACAAACATCACAAAACAAACTGGTCAGACTTCTACTTGACCTTACCCCTAGAACCCACCTCACCCCTGCCCACTTTGACAACCTAGGATGGCTTAGAGTAGACGACAGAGTACAACAACTTGCAATGGGCCTGGTCTACAAGATACACTATACGACTAAGGTTACCCATGTACATGTCAAAATACTTCCCAAAGGTCAGTGAATACCACAACCACAACACCAGAGGAAGCTCAACAAATCATGTTAAACCCAGATTCGGCTCAAACAAGGGACTAAACACGTTTCGCAATTATGCCACATCAATGTGGAACGCCCTACCCAAAGCTGTAAAGGAATGTGAATCCCTACCCACATTCAAAAATCGCTCTTAAAGAGCACCTACGGGAGGCTGCAATTCTAAACTGGCCACCGTAAATGTCCAAACCCCCCCACCCCCTCCTAATAGACGGTCTCCTCCCCACCGCATGTATTCTCTCCCCACCGTATGTATATTTCTCTCCCACCCACCCACCCCCTCCAAATGTACAGTCTCCTCCCCACCGCATGTATATATTCTCTCCCCACCATATGTATATTTCTCCCACCCACCCACCCCCTCCTAATGTACAGTATCCTCCCCACCGTATGTATATATTCTCTCCCCACCATATATGTATATTTCTCTCCCACCCACCCACCCCCTCCTAATGTACAGTCCCCTCCCCATCATATGTATATACTCTCTGTCAGGATCTATGGGTAACAGTACTGTATATTTGCATATCGTATATGTCACAAATGTAACAGTACTAAATACCTGTATGTCATGTATGTCCCTATGCCATAAATGTCATGTATGTTGTGTGTGTCATAAATGTCACTATGAATTGAAAATGGGGGACCCTGATGTAAACAAGACGAAAGTCTTTCTCTAGTCTGCATCCCCTTAACAATTGTGTGTATTGAGCCGTACTGTATTGTACCCATTCTGCAATCTGTTAATAAAGTTTTCATTCATTCAGAGAGAGAGAGAGAGAGAGAGAGAGAGAGAGAGAGAGAGAGAGAGAGAGGGGGAGAGAGAGGTGGGGAATGGCTCATTTATCCTCAGTCCTTCCCTCCTCCCTCTCTTTCTCTCTCTCGTTGTCCATCTCTTGCCTTCCCTCCCCATATCTCTCTATATCTCTCATCCTCCCTCTGTCTCCCTCTATCTCTCATCCTACCTCCATCTCTCTCTATATCTCTCTTTTCCTCTCTCCCTCTCTCTTCCTCCATCTATATCTCTCCACCCCCCTCTCTCTTTCACACTCACACTCTACACACTTTACATCAGCAGTTTGTTCAGAATGATGAATAGAAGACTAAATCGGTAGTTAGGAAAGTCAATATGGTGCAAAAACATCACCATGATGACCGATTGTCACCAATAGATGTCGCCAAAGCAAACGGGAACGAAGATCTTGCGGATCAGAGTCAAAATCAGAAAGGTCTTTATTGCCAAGTATATTTTTCACATACAAGGAATTTGCTTTGGACGTTACTGGTGCGACATTAGCGGACAGACATTAACAGACAGACAATACAATAAAGTGGTGGAGTAAAATAAAATGAAATATATGAGCTAAGTTAAGCACAATAGAATAATATATTTATGAAATAAAATATAGGCCAGGGCTGTACAGTTAGGGTTAGGGTTGAATAAAATGATGTGGGATATAAACTAAATTAAATATAGCTCAATAGATATATATAGTACAATTATAAGTAAAAAGTAAAATAGGAGTAGGAGTAGGCCAGGGCTGTGCAACTGGGCAGATGTGGTCGATTATACAATTATATACACTAGTTAGAAGTAGGGATGCCCCGATCACGTTTTTTTGCCACCGATACCGATCACGATCGTCTATGAGCCATATTGGCCGATACGGATACCGATCGTTTTTGGTTTTATATAAAAAATTCAAAATAAATTAATATATATTTTCTTTTTTATAAAATATATATTATATAATTATACTTGTAGTTGCATTATCTGCGAGACATCGCCACCACGCAACAAGTCAAAATTATCGCTATCTGCAAACAGCTCCACTGAGTGTGTGTATACTCTGCTTTGGTCAAATCACATTCAGCATGCTCTCAGCGTCCCCAGTCAGAGCGATAGTTCAACTTGACTAACAGGGTCTGAAACGTATGTGTTCAGTTATGAAGCATGATAGCTAATTAGCCAATGTTCAGCTGCAAAAACGAATAATGTCAATTATGTTATAAGACATTGATATCAGGAGCTATCTGTAGCTACTGCTAGCCGGCTAGATGACGTTAGACAATGCATCCTGTATTAAAATGAAGTGAACTATTTAGTTTACTGGGTAATTTCGTTAAAACAGTGAGCTAACATGAGCTAACGTTAGCTACCTAGCTAACGGAGGTCTCATGCTGGCGCATCCCTATCATTCTTAAACTGAAATGCGCATTTGTTGATATCAGGAGCTATCAGTAGCTAGCCAGTTAGACAATGCATCATGTAGTAAACTAAAGTGAATAGTTGACTGTGTAGTTTTGTTTAAACAGTAACGTTAGCTAGGTAGCTAACGTTAGCTCACGAGTGATAGCTAGTTAGCCAACGCTAGCCAGCACTTGCGAAAAACGAATACCAAACTGATGATATCAGACGTAGCTGGATAACATTAGACAACGCCTCATGTATTAAACAAAAGTGAATAGATGACTGGGCCATTTTGTTTAATGCTTGTTATGTTGAAAGAGGAGCTCTGAGGTGCTGATCCACTCGACTCTTGCGTGGTATGGGTTTGTTGACATGCCATGGGTCTGGGAGGAGGAGGAGGAGGAGGAGGAGGAGACGGAGGAGGAAGAGGAGGAGGAGGAGGGGCAAGACGTGCAGCAGCAGAGCTCTGTGTGGCTATGAGAGAAGAGCGAGTGAGAACTCCACAGAGAATTGGATCATGTTTTCCGTGTCATCAATCGGTTTTCACGATCGGCGAAAATAAAGCATTATCGGAATTCACCAATCTCATATTTATACTGAATATCGGCCGATACCGATCGCTGGCCGATCGATCGGGGCATCCCTAGTTAGAAGTAACAATACAGTGGGCAAGTATATAGTCCAGTAGGGTGTGTTAATGTAACACAGTGGGGGGTGTCAGTGAGGGTCCCGAGCCTTGTTGATGAGGCTCACTGCAGAGGGGAAGAAACTGTTCTTGTGGAGTGAAGTTTTGGCCCAGAGGGGAGTGACTCAAACAGGTTGTGACCGGGGTGGTAGGGGTCGGCCACAATCTTACCTGCACGCTTCCGAGTTCTGGCGGTGTACAGGTCCTGGAGGGATGGCAGATTTCAGCTGATCACCTTCTCAGCAGAGTGGATGACATGCTGCAGCCTGCCTTTGTCCCTGGCTGTGGCTGCAGCGTACCATACTGTGATGGAGGAGGTGAGGATGGACTCAATGATTTTTTTCCCGTAGCCTCTGTTTGCGAAGATGCTCTCTGATTGGCTAGCCCGCGTACAGCGAATACCCTCTCTGATTGGTTTAGCTCCGAAGGGCTCTGGGATAGAAATGCCTTGTACATATATATTCTCTGCTTCGAAGTGGTTATGCTTTGGCCCTCTTTCGAAGTGGGTTATGCTTAGAGTTATGGTTAGGGTTAGCCCTCACCCTAACCCTAACTCTAAGCATAACCAACTTCGAAAGAGGGCCAAAGCATAACCACTTCGAAGCAGAGAATATATATGTACAAGGCGGAAGAGACCCTTCGGAGCTAAACCAATCAGAGAGGGTCTTTTCTTCTTCGCTGTACGCGGGCTAGCCAATCAGAGAGCGTCTTTGCAAACAGAGGCTACGGAAAAAGATCACGCGGCCAAGAGACAAAGTAACAAGCTGTATCTTCCAAAAGCTTGATGATCACAATAACATGTATTGCTAATACCACCCTTAACTGCGTGTGATTTGCGCCCTTTATGTGCTCCGTCTTAAGGACCTATTCACTGAAGTTATTAGAGCAAATGCTATACTAGGGCAAACACGCCCATACAGTGTGCTATTTGCTCCTGATATCTGGCAGCGCAGTTGGCTTGCGGAGCAGTTTGCTTCACAATTAGTAATTTGCTCCTGATATAGTAGAATAGTATAAACACTGCGTGTGCAACAGTATGCATGTCCTAGGACAATGGCAGACAGAAACTAAAAGCTTTGACTTCTCTGATCGCAAATTGAAAGTCCTGACGGATCAATAGCTCTTCATTTCTATAACAGATAGAGATAACAGTATTTCTCACCATTTGTATTTTGTTTATTTCGTAATGTACTATAGAGCTTTCTTAATTTGTATTTTCATGACACAATTGCATTCTTTGTTTTTGTCATTGCATGTGTTTGTCATGTCATCCTCAAAGGAATTTGTTTTAGCAGACCTGTCCATGGTGCTGAATCTTTAGGCCAAAGTTAGGCACTGTGCCAGTGAAAATATTTTCAGACTTAGGAATATTGAGAACAATTTGAAATTAAGCTGTACTTAATGTTTAGTTAAGAGAATAGAACCCGCATTCTCATAATACTCCAGAATAAACATTTCATTGACCGTTAAACTACTCCTACTCCTCATGGACCCGACGAAACGTTATAAATTAAAAGTTTATTCTGGAGCATATGAGTGTGCGGGTTCTATTCTCTTTATTGTGATTATTACCTAACCCACCGGATCACCGGAGACACCCCTTGTAACTGCGCTTAGTTACCACCAACTCTCTGAAGACGTAATAACGTTAGGTTATGACTATAACCAAGTTCTGTTAGTATAGCGACGCTCGGCATCGCTCTCTGCACTATCTCGCATATGTGCACGCGCACTGAATAAAGACCACAAATGTACCTTTAATCCCAATATTCGTCTGACCACACCCCTATCAGCTTACCCATATAAGCAGGGGTGGGGCCACCCACTCGCCTCCTTCCCAAGCTTTCGCCACAAGGCGAGGTCAAAGGCTGCAGCGGCGTCGGATGCCGAGCGTCGCTATACTAACAGAACTTGGTTATAGTCATAACCTAACGTTCTGTTTCGTATACGCTCTCGCTCGGCATCGCTCTCTGCACAAGGGAGGCCGAGCGAGAGCCAACGGCCGACAAATACACCCCGCTGACAGCCCCCCACAACCATCAGAACAGGGAGGGCCGAGCCCCCCCGACCCACCCTAATGGAGGGCACCCCCCCTATTAGGGGCTTCTCGGGAGGGCGACGGACCCGACCGTGCGAAGAGGCACTCAAGCAACTCAACGCACAGGGTGAGCAGACCGTGGCTTGACCCCACGACTACACACACGCACAACCCGCATGCCACCCGGGAACGAACGGAGGAACAACCTCGTTACTGCCCCCAGAATCACGGGGTCAAGGGCAAACCCAACCCCGTGGCAAGGCCGTAGCAGCGGAGCGCGAAGGAAGACCCAGACCCACCAAAAGGACTGGACTCCCTGTAATGGGGGCCCGGAGAAGTCCACGATGCCAGCATCAAGACCCCACCAGGTG
>NC_140169.1:196975419-196997640 GCF_963971535.1 Notolepis coatsorum | reverse complement strand
TCTGCAAATACCAAAAGGAAAAAACATCATCTTCTTCCTCTTCCTCTTCCTCTCACATAATATTATGAGTCATGATAGCGGTTTTTGATTGATTGATTGAAAACTTTATTAACAGATTGCAGAATGGGTACAATACAGTACAGCTCAATACACACAATTGTTAAGGGGATGCAGACCTGAGAAAGACTTTCGTCTTGTTTACATCAGGGTCCCCCATTTTCAATTCATCAGGAGTCCCCAAGTGTCCAGATGCTTTCTTTCACAGCAGTCCTGGTACTGTGTGTGTGTGTGTGTGTGTGTGTGTGTGTGTGTGTGTGTGTGTGTGTGTGTGTGTGTGTGTGTGTGTGTGTGTGTGTGTGTGTGTGTGTTGTGTGTGTGTGTGTGTGTGTGTGTGTGTGTGTGTGTGTGTGTGTGTGTGTGTGTGTGCGTGTGTGTGTGCGTGTGTGTGTGTGTGTGTGTGTGTGTGTGTGTTTTCCAGAATCATTGTGAGAATATACTCACATCAGTGTTATATATGACTCCTTAACCCTTTCACTGATAGATAGATAGATAGATAGATAGATAGATAGATAGATAGATAGATAGATAGATAGATAGATAGATAGATAGATAGATAGATAGATAGATAGATAGATAGGTAGGTAGGTAGGTAGGTAGGTAGGTAGGTAGGTAGGTAGGTAGGTAGGTAGGTAGGTAGGTAGGTAGGTAGGTAGGTAGGTAGGTAGGTAGGTAGGTAGGTAGGTAGGTAGGTAGGTAGATAGATAGATAGATAGATAGATAGATAGATAGATAGATAGATAGATAGATAGATAGATAGATAGATAGATAGATAGATAGATAGATAGATAGATAGATAGATAGATAGATAGATAGATAGATAGACGGACGGACGGACGGACGGACGGACGGATGGACGGATCTGCATTACTGCCACTTGGTGGAAAAGGTGATGGGTGGTCTGTATAGAATAGAATATAAATACTTTATTCATCCCGAGGGAAATTTTGGCACTACAGACAGACAGACATAGTTGTACAATGACATTCACTTGTATTTATTTGTAGTAAAATAGCTAAACACATGGGCTGTTGTTGTAATGAGGAAATGCATGAAATAAATAGTCAGGGGAAGTGATCATAACTACGGTCGTTCTCAACATTAGTCTTGAGTCATGTGGACCGCTGATCCATTCTGTGATCACATTCGTCCGCTGATGTTGTTGTGGCGCGTTGTTGACCCGGCAACTGGCATCCGCGGAAAGACGGCTCATCACCGCGAAACGCATCGCAACTGTGATTTAATCCAAAATGTGTGAGGTTCGCCTTTCCCTGGACCTTTAATTCCCTGTTCTCCTCACTTCTCCAGCCCCCACCCTCGCGCTCGTTTAGCCTCGTCTGCTCTTCAGCAGCCCACACCCTTGGACTATCTGTCAGTATCTGTTTGATTGGTTCGTGCCGAACACACTCTTCTAGTTCAAGTATCAATTACCTTCACGCACCTGATGTGTATTCTAATTAGCGCCCCTGTGGGCTTTAAATACCTCGCTCTTCCCCTCAGTCCTTGTCGGGTCGTTCCGTATCATATCTCTATCAGCAAACTCCTACGGGAGGTTCTCAATCTGTAGGCTCCTACGGGAGTTTCTGTTTCTGTCTGTTATGCTGTTTCATCTCCGGCGTGAGATGCGCTCAAGCCTTCGCCACCTGTCGCCGTTTGCCTGGAGGGAGACACTGTACTGCGCTCTCTAATCCTCTACGGGAGGTATTCCAGTGTTCCACTCCAGACCTCCGCGCCAGATGCGCTCTCCGTACCGGCGCGTACTCCAAGCAGACGCGCACCACTCAGACCTCCGCGCCAGATGCGCTCTCCGTACCGGCGCGTACTCCAAGCAGACGCGCACCACTCAGACCTCCGCGCCAGATGCGCTCTCCGTACCGGCGCGTACTCAAAGCAGACGCGCACCACTCAGACCTCCGCGCCAGATGCGCTCTCCGAGCCGGCGCGCTCTCCTCCAGACGTCTAGCCTGCGCCCTCCTACTCCTCCCTGTAAGCAGCTCCAGCCCTCGCCCTGTCCAAGGCCTTAACCCTGTTTCTCTCTGTCCCTGTCCAGTCCTTCTAGTCCTCCTAATCCTCCCTGTCCAGTCCTTCTAGTCCTCCTAGTCCTCCCGGTCCAGTCCTTCTAGTCCTCCTAGTCCTCCCTGTCCCCAGCCCGCCTCCGCGGGCCTCTGTCCCTGTTTCCCCTCTCTAGTCCTCCTAGTCCTCCCTGTCCAGTCCTTCTAGTCCTCCTAGTCCTCCTTGTCCAGTCCTCCTAGTCTTCCCTGTCCAGTCCTCCTAGTCCTCCCTGTTCCTGCCCTGTTCCCTTGCCCTGGCCCTGTCCGTTAGCCTTTCCCTTAGCCTTCCCTTTAGCCAGCTCGCCTCTTAAAGGCACTGTGCCTATTTTTCCCATTTCTTGTTTTCCTGTAATTTGTGTTCTCCCTTAAAGGGACAGTGCCGTTTCTGTTGTTTTCAATAAATGCCCAGTTCTTGGCTTACTCTCATACCTGTCTTGTGTTGTGCGATTGGGGTCGGTTACAAACCATAACAGTACGACCCGACCAGTCGACGACCCCAGCCAGCACAGACGGTGTATGTTGAGTTTGCCTTTTTTTTGTTCCCTCTAGTTAGCTTCCCTGTTAGCTCCCCTGTTAGCCTGTTAGTCTCCCCTGTTAGCCTTGTTAGCTCCCCTGTTAGCTTGTTAGTTCCCCTGTTAGCTCCCCTGTTAGTTTCTCCTGTTAGTCTCCCCTGTTAACTCCCCTGTTAGCTTCCCTGTTGGCTTCCCTGTTAGCCTCGTTAGCTCCCCTGCAGCTTGTTAGGCCTCTACTACCAGCATGGCCCCAGTTCTGCTAGCTTAGCCCCGGCTGCTAGCACAGCCTCTATGTTAATGCAGCCCTTGCTGCTGGCATAGGCCCTGTAGCTAGCCATGCCCAGGCAGCTAACCCGGTCCCTCTGCATGGCCTCCACTTTTTGTGTAGCCTTCCCACTGCTAGGACTGCCCCTTCAGCTAGCAAGGTCAGTTTTCTCCCACTGCTAGGACTGCCCTTTCAGCTAGCAAGGTCAGTTTTCCCACTGCTAGGACTGCCCTTTCAGCTAGCAAGGTCAGTTTCCCCACTGCTAGGACTGCCCCTTCAGCTAGCAAGGTCAGTTTTATCCCACTGCTAGGACTGCCCCTTCAGCTAGCAAGGTCAGTTTCCCCACTGCTAGGACTGCCCCTTCAGCTAGCAAGGTCAGTTTTCTCCCACTGCTAGGACTGCCCCTTCAGCTAGCAAGGTCAGTTTTCTCCCACTGCTAGGACTGCCCCTTCAGCTAGCAAGGTCAGTTTCCCCACTGCTAGGACTGCCCTTTCAGCTAGCAAGGTCAGTTTTCTCCCACTGCTAGGACTGCCCCTTCAGCTAGCAAGGTCAGTTTTCTCTCACTGCTAGGACTGCCCCTTCAGCTAGCAAGGTCAGTTTCCCCACTGCTAGGACTGCCCCTTCAGCTAGCAAGGTCAGTTTTCTCCCACTGCTAGGACTGCCCCTTCAGCTAGCAAGGTCAGTTTTCTCCCACTGCTAGGACTGCCCCTTCAGCTAGCAAGGTCAGTTTCCCCACTGCTAGGACTGCCCTTTCAGCTAGCAAGGTCAGTTTTCTCCCACTGCTAGGACTGCCCCTTCAGCTAGCAAGGTCAGTTTTCTCTCACTGCTAGGACTGCCCCTACAGCTAGCAAGGTCAGTTTTCCCCACTGCTAGGACTGCCCCTTCAGCTAGCAGGGTCAGTTCCCCACAGCTAGGACTGTCCTTCCAGCTAGCTTGTTCTCTCATGCTGGTCCAGCCCTGTCTGCCAGCCTAGCTCCGGCAGCTAGCGCAGCCTCTATGTTAATGTAGCAGTACAGCTAGCATAGGCCCTGTAGCTATCAGTGCCCTGGCAGCTACCCTTTCCCTCTGCTAGCCCCTTCCCTGTTCCCCTCTCCAGTGCCCCTGTTCCAGCCCTGTCTGCTAGCCTAGCTCCGGCAGCTAGCGCAGCCTCTATGTTAATGTAGCAGTACAGCTAGCATAGGCCCTGTAGCTATCAGTGCCCTGGCAGCTACCCTTTCCCTCTGCTAGCCCCTTCCCTGTTCCCCTCTCCAGTGCCCCTGTTCCAGCCCTGTCTGCTAGCCTAGCTCCGGCAGCCAGCGCAGCCTCTATGTTAATGTAGCATTACAGCTAGCATAGGCCCTGTAGCTATCTGTGCCCTGGCTGTTACCCTTCAGCTACCCTAGTTACCCCTCAGCTCCTCTGGTTACCCCTCAGCTCCTTAGTTACCCCTCAGCTCCTCTAGTTACCCTTCAGCTCCTCTAGTTACCCCTCGGCTTCCCTAGTTACCCCTCGGCTACCCTGCCCCTTTGCTAGCGCCGCTTTTGGTGTAGCTTCCCCGCTAGCATGGCCCAATTTTTTTGTTTGTTGCCTTGTCATTTCCCCTGCCCCTCTGTCTGTATTCTTGGGTCGCCCGGTGGCTCCCGTGGAGGGGGGAGTACTGTGAGGTTCGCCTTTCCCTGGACCTTTAATTCCCTGTTCTCCTCACTTCTCCAGCCCCCACCCTCGCGCTCGTTTAGCCTCGTCTGCTCTTCAGCAGCCCACACCCTTGGACTATCTGTCAGTATCTGTTTGATTGGTTCGTGCCGAACACACTCTTCTAGTTCAAGTATCAATTACCTTCACGCACCTGATGTGTATTCTAATTAGCGCCCCTGTGGGCTTTAAATACCTCGCTCTTCCCCTCAGTCCTTGTCGGGTCGTTCCGTATCATATCTCTATCAGCAAACTCCTACGGGAGGTTCTCAATCTGTAGGCTCCTACGGGAGTTTCTGTTTCTGTCTGTTATGCTGTTTCATCTCCGGCGTGAGATGCGCTCAAGCCTTCGCCACCTGTCGCCGTTTGCCTGGAGGGAGACACTGTACTGCGCTCTCTAATCCTCTACGGGAGGTATTCCAGTGTTCCACTCCAGACCTCCGCGCCAGATGCGCTCTCCGTACCGGCGCGTACTCCAAGCAGACGCGCACCACTCAGACCTCCGCGCCAGATGCGCTCTCCGTACCGGCGCGTACTCCAAGCAGACGCGCACCACTCAGACCTCCGCGCCAGATGCGCTCTCCGTACCGGCGCATACTCAAAGCAGACGCGCACCACTCAGACCTCCGCGCCAGATGCGCTCTCCGAGCCGGCGCGCTCTCCTCCAGACGTCTAGCCTGCGCCCTCATACTCCTTCCTGTAAGCAGCTCCAGCCCTCGCCCTGTCCAAGGCCTTAACCCTGTTTCTCTCTGTCCCTGTCCAGTCCTTCTAGTCCTCCTAGTCCTCCCTGTCCAGTCCTTCTAGTCCTCCTAGTCCTCCCGGTCCAGTCCTTCTAGTCCTCCTAGTCCTCCCTGTCCCCAGCCCGCCTCCGCGGGCCTCTGTCCCTGTTTCCCCTCTCTAGTCCTCCTAGTCCTCCCTGTCCAGTCCTTCTAGTCATCCTAGTCCTCCTTGTCCAGTCCTCCTAGTCTTCCCTGTCCAGTCCTCCTAGTCCTCCCTGTTCCTGCCCTGGTCCCTTGCCCTGGCCCTGTCCGTTAGCCTTTCCCTTAGCCTTCCCTTTAACCAGCTCGCCTCTTAAAGGCACTGTGCCTATTTTTCCCATTTCTTGTTTTCCTGTAATTTGTGTTCTCCCTTAAAGGGACAGTGCCGTTTCTGTTGTTTTCAATAAATGCCCAGTTCTTGGCTTACTCTCATACCTGTCTTGTGTTGTGCGATTGGGGTCGGTTACAAACCATAACAAAAGGTCCGTTTATAATGACATTTGCCATTAAGCAGATGTGTGGTCACCAAAGAGATTGAAGCTAGAGGGGCACATCCTGTCTACACCGTGCTGCCGCAGCGTTCCCATGGCTACCGCTGCATCGGAGGCTGTTCTCTATCATCATCACCTATTCTGCTTCCTCATCCCAGATCCAGTGGTGGTTGGAAGAACGCGGCATTTTCTGCATTACTGCCACTTAGTGGAAAAGGCGATGGGTGATCTGTATAGAATAGAATATAAATACTTTATTCATCACGAGGGACATTTTGGCACTACAGATCGCTCACAGTAAACAGTAGACATTTGGATAGACAAAAACAAAAGTCACGAATACGAATAAAATACAGTCCGGGATATACATTTCCTATGTCACATTCTAATATAAAATATACGGTAAAAATATACAGAAATATAGAGTAAGTGTACATTTGTAAATGTGAAAAGTCCAGGAAGGTAGTACTGTCACCCTGTGCTCAATGATCAGTAATCAGTAACCTCATTACTAAATAGATCAGAGCCTCAGTCTAGGTGACGGTATACTACACATTTACATTTACATTTAGTCATTTAGCTGACGCTTTTATCCAAAGCGACTTACAAGTTCTGTACGACAAGCCATCAGGAAGGGCACAACTGAGTAACAATGTTCATCAAAGTGTTGCGTGTTACAGTGTAGGTTAGTTTATTAGGACAAGTGCATGACAATAAGGTTAGTTAGGGTTAGATTTTTTTATTTTTTTTTAATTATTTCAGATAATGGTTGAAGAAGTGTGTCTTTAGTCGACGGCGAAAGATTGGACAAGATTCGGCTGTCCTAACTGGGATGGGTAGTTTATTCCACTATTGTGGGGCAAGGACTGAGAATAGGCGGCTTCTCTTTGATGACCCTCCCGGAGCTCGGATAGGAGTGGGTCTGAGGCGGCCAGAAGATGCAGAGTGTAGGGGTCTTGAGGGTGTGTAGTTAGAGACCATTGACCGGAGGTAGGCGGGAGCGGTTCCCTTTGCCGCACGGTATGCTAGGTTGAGGGCCTTGAAGCGGATACGTGCAGCAATGGGGAGCCAGTGCAGGTCCCTAAGAAGTGGGGTGACATGGGCCGACTTCGGTAGGTTTGAGATCAGGCGGGCTGCTGCGTTCTGAATGAGTTGAAGAGGCTTGGTGGCAGTGGCCGGGAGGCCAGCGAGCAGTGCGTTGCAGTAGTCGAGGCGGGAGATGACTGTTGATTGGACGAGGAGTTGGGTGGCTTCTTTTGTCAGGAAGGGGCGGATCCTTCTGACGTTGCTCAGGAGGAATCTGCAGGTTCTGGTTGTCGCTGCGATGTGGGCAGAGAAGTTCAACTGGTCGTCGAGAACAAGTTTCAAGTTTCTTTAATAGTTGTCATACAGAAGTACAGAATACTTTTATACAAAATGCTTCTTACTGTTACGCTCCAGAGACTGTGCTAGACAAGATAAGTATGAAATAAAATAGTATAGCATGTAAAATAGAAGTAAAAATAGAGGTCACAGTGTTCAGTATAGACATATGTACAATGTTCGATGCAGAATAGAAGTAACTGAGTTACCATACAATATACAATATACTATGCAATGTACTAATATACAATACTATATAGTGCAAAGCAGAAATGGGATGAGGTACAATTTAGGTACAATTTACAGTAAGGTGTACGAGTTGTAGTGCAAATCCTTTACCAATAAATATAAAGTGTGTTTAGGTGATCTAAGTGTGGAGAGTGGGTGCTGCAGTGTGTTGTTTGTTTAAAGTGAGTGTGTGCGTGTGGATGTGTGTGCTGTGTGCATTTGATGGTTGTTGCGGTTCTTGGCGGACGCGGTCACAGCTGCATTCTCGACTGTGATGGAAAGGTCAGTCAGGGGAGAACTGTGAGTTTCTGGAACAGTCAGTTTTTTGGAACGGTATATTTCAGAAGTGCTCACTCTTATCTATTGTTGTCGCTCATCATTCTTGGCGTTTGCATGTCAAAGGAATCAAGTTTTATCATTTTTATTTGTATTGTATTTATGTATTAAAAGACATTTTAACATTTGGTTAAAAAAATGTGAGTGGTGTGTGAGTGAATGAGTGAGTAAATGGGTGCATGTGTGAGTGAATGGGTGATTGTGCGGCATATGTTGTAACACGCATTGGATAAAAGCTGCTATATAAATGCAGTCCTTGAATGTACACTGCGAATTTGAAAGGATGAAAGGTGTTTGAGACACAGTGCACTCATTCTAAAAGGTCAAGTTTGGCTTGATGGTGGCACTAGAGGAAAGGTCATGGGGTCACCAAGGTCAACAGAGTTCATCCTGAATCATGAATCCATCATGTGCACAACAAACATTAGAACAGTCAGCCTTCTAGTTTGCGAGATATAGCTGCAGACAGACAGGCAGGCAGGCAGACAGACAGACAGACAGACATACATACAGACAGACAGACAGACAGACAGACAGACAGACAGACAGACAGACAGACAGACAGACAGACAGACAGACAGACAGACAGACAGACAGACAGACAGACAGACAGACAGACAGACAGACAGATGCATGCACAGGCAGACAGACATACAGACAGACAGACAGACATACAGACAGACAGACAGGCAGACAGACAGACATACAGACATACAGACAGACAGACAGACAGACAGACAGACAGACAGACAGACAGACAGACAGACAGACAGACAGACAGACAGACAGACAGACAGACAGACAGATGCACGCATAGGCAGACATACAGACAGACAGACATACGCACGCACAGGCAGACAGACATACAGACAGACAGACAGACATACAGACAGACAGACATACAGGCAGGCAGGCAGACAGACAGACAGACAGACAGACAGACAGACAGACAGACAGACAGACAGACAGACAGACAGACAGACAGACAGACAGACAGACAGACAGACAGACAGACAGACAGACAGACAGACAGACAGACAGACAGACAGACAGACAGACAGACATTGTGTGACTCAGACTTCAGAACGCACTGCGGTGGATGGAAGAAATGGACGCTTTTCTTTTTGGTGTTGGTTTACTAAAACCTCTCTCAAAGACTAATTTCTGAACGGATCTTTATAAAATGTGGACCTCTAATACATAAGATGTCAGGCTATGGAATCGCTGTGTTTTCCAGTTCATACCTCTATGCTGGAATAATGGAATATGGAATCTTGCAATCACTAAAGAAAAATGTTAGTACACAAGTTCAAGTTCAACTCAAGTTCAAACCTCTGTTACTCTATTTCATTAGCACTAAAAGTGATTCTCCTTTTTCTTTCAAAAGAGACCAGGCTCATGCATGTCCTATAATATGATCCTCTCTACGTCGCCCCCATACCTCAAATGGATCTGTCATTAGCTCTAATTTCAATCTTTCAAAATGTTCTTATGTACCCCAGTTGCTATCGCATTTACATATGTGTGTTTCATTACACGTATATGTACATACTTACCAACTGTTTCGCCTGTTTTATAGCAAGACATCTAAGAAGGGAGATCCCCCATTGAACGGGCCTTCTAAGGTTTCTCCCCTCCACATTGCCTGTGGTGCTTTTTTTCCTATTGCTAGGTTTTTAGTGAGTTTTTCCTTACCTTCGCGTGCAGTATGTCTGGGAGTGTTGCATTTATTTATTTTACATTTTATTTTGGATTTCAAGGTGTTTTCTGTTTTGTTCTTGATTTATTGTGATGTTTCTTCTTGACTTGTTTAAAGAAGACGTGTCCGGCCCATAATAATAATAATAATAATAATAATAATAATAATAATAATAATAATAATAATAATAATAATAATAATAATAATAATAATAATAATAATAATAATAATAATAATAATAATAATAATAATAATAATAATAATAATAATAATAATAATAATAATAATAATAATAATAATAATAATAATAATAATAATAATAATAATAATAATAATAATAATAATAATAATAATAATAATAATAATAATAATAATAATAATAATAATAATAATAATAATAATAATAATAAAACTTTATTTGTATAGCACCTTTCATAAAATGAGCACATAAAGTGCAGACATATAAAATCACAGTTTTTCACATTAGGATCTAACATCCCAACAGGCCACCTTGTTTATGGTTTGATTCAGGTTTAAAAATAGACAATAATAAAAAGAGCAAGATAGAATAGACAGAGTAAAATAGAATAGAATAGAGATGAAATGAGCACATAAAGTGCAGACATATAAAATCAGTTTGTTTACAGACTTTGACCCTTCAAACCTCCCACTCAGGGCAAACCTCCCTCTCAGGGCAAACCTCCCTCTCAGGGTGCAGTTCCCTCTCTCAGGGCACAGTTCTAGGCCTGGGTCCCCCACACAGTTTTAAAGCCTGACAGTATTTCTTGTTTGATACCCATACAGTTTAATACATGACAGTTTTTAATTTGTAATAAAAAGCAATAGACAGAGTAAAATAGTGCACTGCAATAAAATAGTAGAATTAAAATTAGGCAACAGTGCAGTGCAATAAAAAGTTAAGTAAAATATAAGTGCAATAAAATAGAATGGACAGAGTAAAATAGTGCTACAGTGCTACAGTACAATCAACAGCGGAGTGTATTAAAAGGCTATGGTGAAGAGGTACGTTTTTAGCTTATTATTTTTTAAATATTAAGAGATCTAGCTTCCCTAATGTCCATATGTAGTGTGTTCCATAACTTTGGTGCATAATTTGCTGATACATTCACAGTTCTGGAGAAGTACCATAGGAACTGGGAATTAACGTAAAATGAGCACATAAAGTGCAGACATATAAAATTGCAGTTTTTCACATTAGGATCTAACATCCCAACAGGCCACCTAGTTTATGGTTTGATTCAGTTTAAAAAATAGGTCCCGGCCCATGGGGACATTAACGTGTGTTGTCAGGCCTTACACATAAATTTGATTTGATTTGATTATAAGTATAAAGTTAAGCTTAGCAAAAAAAAAGTATGCAGTCCTCAAGTTCAAGTAAAACAAATTGCCACTTTTCTGCCTGCCTGTTAACACTTTGAGCGCCACGCCGGGTTTTCCTTTTTACCCGCTGAATGCCACCATCGGTGCCAATGTTAACGCCTAATCTATGTTTTAAATTATGGCTATGTGTCTAATCTGCCCATCGCATTATCAAAGACTATTTTCCAGTCAGTGCTGTCAAGGCAGATTGTTTTTTTATCGCGTCATTTCCGTTTCAGAGCATTTAGAAAAGCACCCGTTTTCAGATAAAAAACAGCCCATTCTGGAGCATTCTATGAAAATCGTCTTTTACTGGAATATTCCACAACGTTGATATTCGTCTGCCTTTTTATGAATCGTTTTCAAATAAACGCTAGATGATCAATATTATACGTGCACGCAAGCACATTCGGGCCGCGCACGGATAATCGGCCCGTTGATTTCCTCTCGGACTTTTACAGTGAAACCGAAAGAGGACATTTCACAAAACAGCATATAACTTCATCAAAATTAGTCTGATTATCCTAACACTGATAACATAGAGTCCTTACCTGACATCAGATGGTATCCAACTGGTATATTCCAATTCCTGATCACCATTCGAAAAAATCGATAAGTGTATGGATCCAACGCGATACAGTAGAACTCCATGATCCGCGGGGCTCAGAGGATCCAGAATGAACTCTGATAACCCCGGCTGCATCAGTGGACTGGAAAATGTGGAGTACCGGATTTTTTTCCCCATTCATTTTCATTGAGTCCATTCCAAAATCCCTTATGTCATCTGGGAGACGACAGGGGGCGCTTTTTTCCACAATGATCGCCGGCGCCGCTCGGCTATACTCGGGTAGGCTCGGGTGATGCAATATGATTTCAGATCGCAAAAAAAAATAAAAATCCGAGAAATCTCGTGAGTGGCTTTCAACCACCTATTAATAAACCAGAGTATTCTCGTGTGTGGCACGGAAAGTGTTAAGAGGTTAAGTGGTTCAATTCATCAAAAGTAATCCGATTTTTACTGCCGCAAGTTAGCTTGTAGTGTATTCCTGGAAGAGGGAGTGGAAACAACTCTGGCCGAGGGCGGACGGGCGGCAGGATCTACAAGCCATCTTACCTAGTTCTGTGAGGACCTTGAGGTTAGTTAATAGATACAGGTCAGATGAGCCTAGTTCGGTGTGACCTTGAGGTAGAGCTAATATATACAGTACAGGTCAGATGAGCCTAGTTCGGTGTGACCTTGAGGTAGAGCTAATATATACAGTACAGGTCAGATGAGCCTAGTTCGGTGTGACCTTGAGGTACAGATAATAGATACAGGTCAGATGAGCCTAGTTCTGTGTGACCTTGAGGTACAGATAAAATATACATGTATATTATGTAGGCTACTATTAGGGATGCTCCAATACCAGTACTTATACTAGGCTTGAACAATTTTAAAATCCAATACCAAAAAGAATTTGTGAAATATCTAAATGTTGTTTGTTTTTTTGCACACAGGGGAATATTAGATCTTTCTAATGGAGAAAAATGTATTCTTGTCTGAATAATCTTTGTCCGATGAATCTGATCCTAAACTAACACTCTCATCCAATACTCTGGAGTACTGGATCAAGCATGCATGTAATGCTGAGCGGAGACTCGAGAGAAAATAATGACTTGAGACGTGTATGTTTATAAAATATGACTTGACTTGAGACTTGGCTGCTAAAGACTAAACGAGACTTGCCACAGTGAAACATTGTTCAATATCCAACTATAATTAAACAAAACTATAATTAACTTTCCCAAGAGGGTGTGTGGGCAGCAGAGAATACACTGTGTGCTAATATTCCGGTTTGTTTGTAACTAGGGATGCTCGATATTGGCTTTTTTACCGATACCGATATTCCGATATTGTCCAACTCCAATTTCCGATACCGATACCGATATCAACCGATACCGATATATGCAGGGTTTCCCCCCCAAAAAACGGAATAATTTCAGGTAACTAATAATTTCACTGGATGCATTCAAAAGGCTTTCTAAATGTAAGCATTATCTGTGCAAAATATGATCATTAAAAAAGTAAAAATGAACATTTTAAACCAACATGCATACTTTTGACAATAAATAAAATAAGAATTGGTTCTTACTTGCTTGCCTGGGTAAATAAAGGTTAAATAAATGTTAAAAAAAAAAAAAAAAAAAAAAAAATTGTTATTGTTTTTTTTTTTTTTTTTACCGATACCGATATTTTCCGATATCACATTTTACTGCCGATATCGGCCGATAATATCGGTCGGCCGATAATATCGGACATCCCTATTTGTAACTGTAGTCCACAGTGTATTACATACATTACATTACAATAGATAACATACCAGTTGATGGTCTGATAAGCTCAACAGGCCTATCTACTTTAGGTTACAATAGAATAAATATAATTAATTGGTATAGCCTCCATCTTATCAGGGCATTAGCCTTGAATGAACTAGCCTTGTTTTATTCCCAACAGTCCAAAATCATGCTTAAAACCATTAAGCATGCAGTAGGTACAGTAACTCAGGGTTTTTCCTGGCTCAGAATCTGCCAGAGGTGATTCCTCACCACTTGTCCATCAGTTGTTATAGTCAGTAAATTGTTAGAGGGGCACTTCATCGGAAAAACACTGCTGATTTATTTTGCACATAATCTCACACACACATGCTTTTTGTAAACTTCATGTATACCTGATATGTCTTTATTCTTATTACTTGTATTATTGCACAAATGTCTTATTCTCATCCTATTGAATTCTTATTATTGTATTATGGCATTATTGTATTATTGCACAATCGTTGCGGGCAAGACCCCCCGCATTTCACTGTATACTTGTATGCCATGACAAATAAAACTCTTGACTTGACTTGACTTGACACACATCCAAAAGTTCTAAACCATTCAAGTTTCAAGTTTCTTTAATAGTTGTCATACAGAAGTACAGAATACTTTTATACAAAATGCTTCTTACTGTTACGCTCCAGAGACTGTGCAAGACAAGATAAGTATGAAATAAAATAACATAGTATAGCATGTAAATTAGAAGTAAAAAATGAGGTCACAGTGTTCAGTATAGACTTATGTACAATGTTCGATGCAGAATAGACGTAACTGAGTTACCATATAATATACAATACTATGCAGTGTACTAATATACAATACTATATAGTGCAAGGCAGAAATGGGATGAGGTGCAATTTAGGTACAATTTACAGTAGGTGTACGAGTTGTAGTGCAAATCCTTTATCAATAAATATAAAGTGTGTTTGTGTGATCTAAAGTGTGGAGAGTGGGTGCTGCAGTGTGTTGTTTGTTTAAGTGAGTGTGTGCGTGTGGGTGTGTGTGCTGTGTGCATTTCATGGTTGTTGCATAGTGTTTATTGTTCGTTTAGCAGCCTGATGGCCTGGGGATAGAAGCTTCTTCTGAGTCTTTCTGTGCTCGCCTTAAGACTCCGGTATCGCTTGCCTGACTGCAGCAGTTCAAAGAGGCAGTTGTTCGGGTGGCTGGAGTCCTTGATGATTCTCTTAGCCTTCCCCCTGCACCGCTTGTTGTAAATGTTCTGGAGGGTGGGAAGCCCCCCTCCAATTGTGCGTTCGGCTGAACGTGTCACTCTTTGTAGTCAGCTACGGTCTTGTGCAGTGCTATTCCCAAACCAGGAGGTGATGTTGCCAGTCAGGATGATCTCTATTGTACATGAGTAGAAGTTCCTAAGGATCTTCTGACTGACTTGGAACTTCCTTAGGCGCCTGAGGAAGTAGAGGCGTTGTCGTGCCTTCTTCACAACACTGTCAATGTGTGTGGTCCATGTCAAGTCCTCGGATATGTGGGCTCCGAGGTACTTGAAACTGTTCACTCTCTCAACCGGTGCCCCGTCGATGCTGAGGGGGCTGTAATCCTTGACCCCCGACCTCCTGAAGTCCACAATCATCTCTTTTGTTTTGCTGACATTCAGGGAGAGGCAGTTCTCCTGACACCACTGTGACAGATTCTCTTCCAGGTAGGCCCTCTCGTCGTTGGCAGAGATCAGGCCCACCACTACTGTGTCATCAGCAAATTTGATGATTGTGTTGTTGTTCCGCTGTGCCACGCAGTCATGTGTGTACAGGGAGTAGAGGAGGGGGCTCAGAACACAGCCCTGGGGGGCCCCTATGTTGAGCGTGATGGATGAGGAGGTGCAGTTGCCTGCTCTTACCACCTGGGGTCTGCCCGTCAGGATGTCCAAGACCCACTGGCATAGGTCATAGTTCAAGCCCAGGTCCCTGAGCTTGGCTATGAGTTTGGAGGGGACTATGGTATTGAATGCTGAGCTGTAGTCGATGAACAGCATTCTCACATAGTTCCCCTACCTCTTGTCCAGGTGTGATGCTGCTGTGTGCAGCACATGGGCTATGGCGTCCTCCGTGGACCTGTTGGGGCGATATGCAAATTGCAGGGGGGTCCAGGTTGATGGGGAGGGAGGAACAGATGTAGCCCTTCACTAGCTTCTCAAAGCACTTCATGGCTATGGAGGTGAGGGCTACAGGGCGGTAGTCGTTGAGGCAAGCGGGCGTAGATTTTTTGGGTACAGGGATGACAGCCTGTTCCAAGGACAGGTTGAAGATGTCAGTGAATACCGGGGGCCAGTTGGTCGGCACAGACTTTTAGGACGTGGCCGGGGATGCCGTCCGGTCCTGCTGCCTTCCTGATATTCACTTTTTTAAAGGTCCGCCTCACCTCATGCTCTGTTACCCTGAACACTGAGTCTCCATCAGCAGTGTCCCCCCCCTCCATTGCCGTGGTTTGTAGGCTGGTGTTGTTATTCACAGCCTCAAACCTCGCATAGAAGGAATTGAGATCATTTGCTAAGGAGATGTCACTGTTCAGTTTGAGGGAGGTGCCTTTGTAGTCTGTCATTGTTCTGAGGCCCCTGCCACATACTCGTCCTCTAGAGTCAGCCTGTTCAAACTGAAGTTCAACTTTATCCCTGTAACGCCCGTTTTGCCTCTATTACTGCTCTCCTGACGTTGTATCTTGCCGTCTTGTGTTCTTCCATGTTGCCTGTCACCAGCCCGGTGTTGTAGGCTGATGTGCGCACTTTCAGAGCCTCACGGACGGATTTATCTACCCAGGGCTTTTGGTTTGGGTATATTCTAATTGTGGTAGAGGGGATTGTTTCTTCTACCAGAGTACAGACAAAGTCAAGCACCGTTTCAGTGTATTCGTTAATATTGGCTGTGTTATCACGGAATACACTCCAGTCTGTGCATTCAAGCGCAGCTTGGAGTGTCTCCTCTGACGTCACGGTCCAACGCTTAACCTCTCGCGATACTACCGACGTTTCGCTTGAGACTTTGTCTATACTTTCGCAAAAGAAAGATGGCGGCGTGATCGGACTTACCGAATGGACTAAGAGCATGTGACTTGTACCCATTCTTAAATTGCGAGTATACATGGTCTAATATGTTCTCGCCTCTGGTGGGACAGGTCACATGCTGATAGAAATTCGGCAACACCCTTTTTAAGACGCGCGCTGTTGAAATCGCCCAGAACCAAAATGGCAGCGTCAACGCTAGCTATCTGTAGTTTGTTTACCTCGTCGTGTAACTTTGAAAGTGCGGCCCCAGTGTTCGCGTGTGGTGGAATATACACTCCGATGAGGATGATGGACGTTAACTCCCTCGGGAGAAAGAAGGGTCAACATTTGATCGTGATAAACTCCAGGTTCTGGGGAGCAGTGGTTAGACAATTCCTTTGCGTTGCCTAAATCGCACCACTCCTTGTTTATCATGAAGGCAATGCCGCCTCCTTTCGTCTTTTCTGACTCTTCTGCCGTCTGGTCCTTGCGGAGAACGAAGAAGTGGTCTGCCGGTTCTATTGCATGATTCGGGATGTCTGGAGACAGCCAAGTTTCTGTGAAACAGAGGACATTGCAATCCCGAATGTCCCTCTGGAATTGGATCCGTGCTCTGATGTCGTCCAGTTTATTTCCTAGCGATTGCACATTGGCCAACAATATGCTGGGCAATGTGGTTCTGTGTCGTTTGGACCTCAATCTATTCCATTTTGCACACATTCATTTAGTTTGGCGAAATTCTAAAATGCTAAATGCTAAATATATGCAATATATAATCTAATAATCCAATCATCTAAATCTAATCTAATATATAATCAAGAAATGCTAAAATGCTCAATTAAATTATAAGGTAGCAGTCCTTATAAGACAAGGTATCTTTCATCTACATTATTCCATGGAGCTGTAATTAACACAACACAAGGATTCAATGTCCCCCGATGACATCCTTGGTGGCCATTTACTCATAGCCTGAATAAAATAGGCTTTAAACGACATCATGATCTGGAGATTTAGCTTCTAATAATACACCTACAGTATCTGTGCTGCGACTCCCTCCCTAACCACATCTATTTAGCAGTAGAAAGACTCTCTTTCTATGTCCAGTACCCTCTCTCTCTCTCTCTCTCTCACTCTCTCTCTCTCTCTCTCTCTCTCTCTCTCTCTCTCTCTCTCTCTCTCTCTCTCTCTCTCTCTCTCTCCTCATCTCTCTCTCTCTCCTCTCTCTCTCTCTCTCTCTCTCTCTCTCTCTCTCTATCTTCTCTCTCTCTCTCTCTCTCTCTCTCTCTATCTCTCTCTCTCTCTCTCTCTCTCTCTCTCTCTCTCTCTCTCTCTCTCTGTATCACTTGCTCTCTATTTATCTCTCTATTGTTATCTGTATATCTCGCTCTCCCTCTCCATCTCTTACTCTACTTCTCTCTCTCTGTATATATCTACATCTCTCTCTCTCTCGCTCTCCCCTATCCATCTCTCACTCTACTCTCTCTCTCTCTGTATCTATCTCTGGTCGTTCACCCTCTTAGAAAGACTCTCTCTCTAATCCAGTACTCTCTCTCTCTCTCTCTCTCTCTCTCTCTCTCTCTCTCCTCTCCTCTCTCCTCTCTCTCTCTCTCTCTCTCTCTCTCTCTCTCTCTCTCTCTCTCTCTCTCTCTCTCTCTCCCCTCCTGGCTCAGGCTGAGCTGGGCACCCGATTTTAACATATATCTCTGTACTGTACTTCTTGTATTGTTGTATATTGTTGTATGGTGCTATATACCATGGTATGTTTTGTTTTTATTGACCTGTACATCACTACTTTCACGTTTGAAATTAATATGAAGTCTTGTAACAAAATATTTCCTGGTGGGGACCCCCAGACCCCTGCTTAAAAAGTGGCCTGACTGGGGCTATATTCTGCACTATTATTTCTTGCCTGAA
Source organism: Notolepis coatsorum (assembly GCF_963971535.1). Classification (NCBI taxonomy): domain Eukaryota; kingdom Metazoa; phylum Chordata; class Actinopteri; order Aulopiformes; family Paralepididae; genus Notolepis; species Notolepis coatsorum. The sequence continues at coordinate 196,979,566 of NC_140169.1, read as the reverse complement.
TGATTTCCCCAGTCCGGCCCTGGTTAAAAGCCTCCAATGCTTATTAGTGTGTGTGCGTTTGAACGTTTGCATGTTTCAACCATACATTTCCATTTATAAAAAAAATATATATATATTATAATATTGTATTTAAAAAAAAAAATTACCTCCTATAATGGTCTCTGACACCGTTATTTGGGGGTCGCGGCCAGAAAAGTTTGGGAACCCCTGCAATATAGTACGGCTCAATACACACAATTGTTAAGGGGATGCAGACCAGAGAAAGACTTTCGTCTTGTTTACATCAGGGTCCCCCATTTTCAATTCATAACATTTATGACATACGTGACATACAGATATACAGTACTGTTACATCCAGACATTTATGACATACAAGATATACAAATATTATACAGTACTGTTTTTTTACAGACAGAGTTTCTAAAAGAGAATATATACATTTGAGGGGGAGGAAACTGTACATTGGGGGGAATTGCAGCCTCCCGTAGGTGCTCTTTGAGAGCGGTTTTGAAGGTGGGTAGGGATTCACATTATTTTACATTGTTGTGGCATAATTGCAAAACGTGTTTAGTCCCTTGTTTGAGCCGAATCTGGGTTGAACATGATTTGTGGAGCTCCCTCTGGTGTTGTGATCGTGGTATTCACTGGCCTTGGGAAGTATTTCGACATGGGTACATGGATACCTTAGTGGTGTAGTGGTATCTTGTAGACCAGGCCCATTGCAAGTTGCTGTACTCTGTCGTCTACTCTAAGCCACCCTAGGTTGTCAAAATGGGCAGGGGTGAGGTGGGTTCTAGGAGTAAGGTCAAGCAGTAGTCTGACCAGTTTGTTTGTGATGTTTTGTAATCTTGTTTTTAGTGCCTTTGAGGTGCTTTGGGTACCATGAGGTGCAAGCATAGTCGTAGTACCCTTGAATGAGTGCTCCTGTTAGAGTCTTCAAGGTATTCTTGTTTACCAGAGAAGAGATCCGGTACAAGAATCTTGTTCTTTGGTTGACCTTTTTGATTACATTGGTTGCCATTTGTCACAGGAAAGATTTGCCTCTAGGATGGATCCTAAGTATGTAATTTCATCTTTCCTTGTGACAATATTGTCACCCACTGTAACTGAGAAGGCCGTCTGTCTTGCTGAGTTTGTTATTTGATCCAAAGAGAATGGACTCTGTTTTGCCCATGTGTAATGATAGTTTGTTATCAGCGAGCCAGGTGCAGATTCTGCTGAGTTCCGAGCTGAGGGCTTTTCAACCTGCAACTTGTTCCTGTCAGAGACCAGCAGGGGCTGAGTCGTCCACGAACAGGAACAAGTTGCAGTCACAAGCTGATGACATGTTATTTGCATAAATTAGCAACAGTATGCTTCCGTGTGGAACACCACAGCTCACTGGGAGGGGGGGGGGGGGGGGGGATAGTGTACCGTTTACCTCCACCATCTGTTCTCTCCCCTCCAGGGCCCCATTCCCCGTACCTGGATAACTGAGTTAGCCGGATAACTTTCGGTGAAGTCTGACTTAAGCCGGACTTTCCGGCTCCCCGTACCTGGATTGTCCAAATCACCATGACAACAGGATCCAAAAGTTTGAGCCTGGTCGAAAGCAGGGTTTAAGTTCAAGTTAGCCGGATCAACCATCGCCACGCCCCCGCAAAGAAGTGACAGCCCGTTTCCTGAAATTATTCCCACAGTCTACGATCTGCATTATACCATTCTGAATTACGTTTTTGTGCTCCATTCTTCCAAAGGGGGCTTTTGAAATGTAAAATAGACCCAAATGCTGATACTAAATTCACTTTGTCCTAAATAATGCACGTTATATATACCGTGGCGCTCGCTCGGTGCGATGTACACATTATGTGGTTATTTAATTGTAACTGGGATTAAGATGTCTGATGAGATGCGCTGTTTGACGGATTTGAGAAATTGAATGAACCGTTGACGTCACATTAATGAATGAGGATAAAGAAATAAAACTTCATTCAAAATAAAGAATATCTAAACACGGGTCTCTCGTTCATTAATGTATAAACAATGAATTTATCCCATCTGGCACAGTGGCGCAGCAGTAGTGCTAAATCCTGCCAACCCAGCGACTGGTACAGGATCAAAATAGCCTGTGGCACTGTTTCCAATCTGGGCCAATCAGGAAAGATAAAACATTTTAAAAGAAGAGCCCCCCCATCCATCATAGATCGTCACAGATTAAAGATTTCACTATGATGGTCACGTGCCTTCATAGGGAGATCGTGGAGATATTCTTACAAAAGCCACACTTAATTTCTACTCATAACTTTCACCACAGCCGCTCTGACACTTTGTCAGCTAAGTTACACATTAACGTGCAGAGAGCAAGCCGCGCTACCTTGTGTGTACAGTGGATGTTCTCCTAGCATAGCAACCAGTAGCTACTAGCTAGCTGCTAAGGCTAATCACTGATGATAATGGTTATCTAATGTTTTACACACAACGAGAACCATTTTTACATGTTATAATCCAGCTTTAAATAAGTCATGATGACTCTAGCACAGCTATTAATGTCTGGAGTCGTGACCCTTAGCTTGTGCTTTTTCTGTGTACCGGAGCCAAGGAAAGTTATCGGTCCATGTTTTTTTTATTTTTTTTATTTTTTCTCTTTTTCTCCGCCTGATATTCAATTTTTTCTCCCCATCCCAATTTAGTCATTATGCCAATTCCCCCCCCCCCTCCCCTACCTGGTTGTTGTGCGCATGTTCCTCCTACTGGTCGGTACAAGGGAACCCTGAAGTCCACCACATGCTTCCTCCGACACATGTGGAGATTCACGTTAGTCACGTCTTTCTTGAACTTTGTTAATAATAATAATAATTAAAAAAAGCCATAGTGGGGGAGGAGGGACGTCCAGCTCCTTATCTACTACTGTATGTGTTCAGCCGCGGGGTCTGTGTGACAAACAAGGTGTGGCTGATAAGCGTGCAAAGTTCTACTGTAGCTAATGGTTACAGAAATGGGGGAGAGCGAGACAGAGGAGACTGTGTGTGTGTGTGTGTGTGTGTGTGTGTGTGTGTGTGTGTGTGTGTGTGTGTGTGTGTGTGTGTGTATTATTAGGTTTGTGTACTTGTACTTTTACTCAATTACATTTCAGAGAAAGAAAAAAAACTTTACATTTAAAAGGCAGACCTACAAAGTACAAATCTCGCAGGTCCAACCATTTTAATTTGTATATTTGTTTCTCTGGCTGAACTACGCCTAACGTTATTATCCTGCTGCCGCATTTTATTTAAAAACAGCCAATCAAATCCCCATCAATGGAAAATGAACCCGCACATACCCATGCTGATTGGTCCTTGTGCATGACTAGAAAGCGGGGATCTTTGATTTGATTAAACACCTGCTATCAGAAGAATAGACAGTCAGAGTGACAAGCTACAGAAGACGGCCACAAACGATATAGTATGAGTGATGAAGAGGACGAAACGGAACATTTCATTGCCCGGACGGAATAAAGGGTTGAGTGTCTTGCCTGCTGAGCTGCAGTAGGCATCAGACCACAACGGAGCCCACACAAACCAAAATAATATGAGGCAAAATAGAGCGAGATGCATGTTGTCACCTACACTTATCACATAGTGATGATTATAGTTACAGTGCCTTTCTGCCATTTAGCTAATGCTACACTCACTCAGCATCGCCAGCGACTTGGAGTAGCTTACTATCAGTCGCTTGCAATGGACATAAATTCCTGGCCGCTTTCACTGCTTTGTTTTCTTTTGCATCATTCAGCTATTTTGTGATCTGTACTCCCACTAAGGGTTGGTGACTGATAAGGCAGTCTCTCTACGCTCTCTCTCTCTCTAAGCCTAACCTCTTGACCTTGTGACCCGTGTTTGTGTGCCGCGTGTTTGTGTGTACTCAAAGAGCTGAAAGAACAACCCCCCCCTAATGAGGAAGTCAGAGACACGAGCGTATATGTACTTTCATATGTATGTACTCTCTCTGGCACATGGCTCAAAGTGTGCCCTGCTACACATGAAGTCACACTAGAAGAACAACCACGTTGCCTCAGAGAGAAAAAGGGATCTCCCGTCACAGAATCTGCTGAGTGAGCAACCGGTGTTCTCTGCAATGTTTGTTCGCCCCTTATTGCAGAGTTGCGGGTCGCGGGGGACAGCAAGTCACA
>NC_140169.1:196966192-196975219 GCF_963971535.1 Notolepis coatsorum | reverse complement strand
AGCTGATCAATTGGACTTTTATTAACGGACTTTATCAAATGAACTTAAATCACTGGACCTTATCACAAGCTGCGTATGTCAAGGAAGACCACTTTATTCCTGTAAAACTACCCTGTCTGGTTGAATAAAGTTCTCCTTGATGATTGTCGACTGAATCGTGTGAGGTGTTCATTCCTGCCTGGGATTATCAGATGTTTCCGTGAGCACACCAGAGGGATCATTAAAAAAGTACACAACGCAGGACACTATCGTCTATCCATCACTCACTGGGATTATCGGAACATCTAACAAACTTATGGTGGTAGAGGCGCTGTTTCGCCTTCTTTACTACCGTGTCTATGTGTGTTGACCATGTCAGGTCCTCTGAGATGTGGACCCCCAGGTACTTAAAGCTGCTCACCCTGTCCACGGTGGCCCCGTAATCATCAGTGGTGTGTGCGTCTCCCTGCTGTCCTCTCCTATAATCCACGATCAGCTCTTGGTTTTACCAATGTTCAGGAGCAGGCTGTTGTCCTGGCACCAGCGTTCAGTACCTCAACCTCCTCCCGGTAGGCCTTCTCGTCGTTGTCCGAGATCAGCCCCACCACCACCGTGTCGTCTGCGAACTCACTATGGAGTTGGAGCTGAACTTGGCCACTTGGCTGAACTTGGTTTTGGGTCATTTTGTTTACTCCTCCAATCAAGATAGAAAGATATAGCGGCTGGGTGGCGTAGCGGAGATTGCGCTCGTCACCAATGCAAGAGACTCCGGTATCGAATCCCAGTCTCAGCATTGCCTTCGGCTTGGGCCGGCCGTCGCACTGGCTCATTGGGCAGAGTCAGCGGGTGGAAGTCGATGGGTGGGGATTGGACGTTGTGGACAGCGACTCCTACAGGTCGGTTGGGGAGACGCCTGCACAGCAGAGACAGGAAATGACGGGGTAGTGTGAGCCTCCCATGCGTTACACCTCGCCACTGAGAGTCCGCGCTGTCTGGTGAAAAGATGCGACAGGCTGCCTCCTCGTGTGCCGGAGGGAACACGTGATGCAAGGCTTCTATCCTCTCTACAACTGACCAGTGGGGGGCATAGTCGAGCAACGTTCAAGACAGGGAGGGGAGAATTGGATACACGAAATTGGGATGGGAAAATAAGGAGAAAAAGTGGATAAAAAAAAAAGATAGAAGGATATAGTTTAGTTCGACTCTGGAAGAGAGTTCAAACATTATGTCTCGTATTATTGAATAATCAGAAGGAATAATTACATAAATTATCGGGTGGTCCGTGGATCACGACAGGCTTGTTGACAGCAATGCAGCATAATAAGAGGGCAAGAAGCTTTTTTCTACCTCTATTCCAACGGTCTGATGTACGTGTCTGACCTAGGGTTCTATTAGGGATGTCCGATCGCCTTTTTTTGCTTCCGATCCGATCCCGATCATATGATTTTAAATATCTATCGATCCGATCGTTTCCGATCCGATCTTTCACATTAGTAATCAATTTTGACGCATTTTTGTCAGAAACTGGCAGAGTGAGACAAGCCCATCTGTTGCCTATAATAGGGCGCGAGAGCGGAGGCTTTTGTTATTACATTCACCCTGAGAAATGTGCTTCTGCTTCATATGAGAAATTATAAAAAGTTTCAATTATGTTTGCACATTAGTATACATTCAGTGTTCGACTTACGTAATGGTCCATTCTGGTCTGAAACGCCGACGATAATCCTCAGTCACGTAACGTTATCCTCCAGTTGAAAAGTTAGTCTGAAAACTTCGCCTCCAGCCTGCTGCTTCATGAGTTTTCTCCACGCGGTATCTCCTCCTTGCAAACATTGCAACTGGCTTGACTTTCTATTTTTAAATGCTTAGTTCCAAACCTCTGACATTAAGTCTAGCTGCTCAAGTCAGTGGATATTAACCGTGTTCGGGAGCGACGTGTTGTGTGTGTGAGGTGGTCGCGACTCGCTGTAGCGTGTAGCGTCTAAATTAAAGGAATGTTTGTTGCAACGGTGAAATTAAAGGGGAATGTGTTTGTTGTGGATAATTATTCTGCTCTGTGTGACAATAAATACATTAATGATGATATATTATATGTAATTTAAAACCAAAACTAAGGCCTCCGTATGAGTTTAAGACGTGGACATGGTCATGTTTGTTGAATAAAAATTTTCTTTTTTTGATGCCGATTTTTATTATTATTTTTTCCCGATCCCCGATACTCTGAAAGCACGTGATCGACGCCGATTCGATCACGTGATCGGATCGGGACATCCCTTAGTTTCTATGCTTGCTGACCAATCCAGTGCGAGACACCTGTCTCCTTTCCCATAATGATCCAGCTCGGACAGGGTCCTCGAGGATGCATAGAGTTATGGAACAGGAAATGCACCGGTGTCCAGTAGGGATGCACCGATCCGATATTGGTATCGGTATCGGCGCCGATATCAGTAAAATAGCTGGATCGGGTATCGGTAAAAAAAAGAAAAATATATTGGATTATTATTCTTTTTCTTTATAAATAAGATAACCATTCAGTACATTTATATCTATATGTTAATTTGTTACATTAGTTTCACTAAGTTAGGAAAGTAATGTTTAAGTCAAGCCTGATGTTGCCTTGCACAAAAGAATGATCCCAGTCGCTTCCACACAGTGACAGTGAGGCATACAGTTTATTAATTGAATGAATGAAGTTTATTTTCTGTCTTTGTTTACAACAAATCAAAAACACACTTGTGATCCTTTACAATTCTTAAAAAAATATATATTTTAAAGGGGAACTATCTTATAAATGGCCTTTTTCACTGTTTAGCATTGTTTCCTAGCTATGTGGACATTATATTAATATGATCTATGTCTCTAATTCTCATATTGGCGCATTCTTCCAATTCTCCTCTCACAATATTCACCCTCACTGAACTGAGTCATCTGAAAATGTGATGATTTGATGTCAGAGAGACTCAGCTGCATAATAAGGTGGCAGATGCCACCAGGCCACATAGTGGTTTAGGAGCCCAGCCTCAAAACGGCTCGAGATCTTGAGGTAGAAAATGCTGTTTTGAGGACTTGATTAGAAATACAAAACAATTAATTAAAAAAATTATAATTACAGAGGTGTTCCATAAACTCACAGGAATTGTGTAAAAGTGCCCAAATAGTGAAAGAAATAGTAAAATAGTTCCCTTTAATATAAAAAAAAAAACGTGGGTATCGGATCGGTATCGGGCGATACCCAAACCAGTATCGGTATCGGGACTGAACAAGTCGGATCGGTGCATCCCTAGTGCTCAGCCCTGGACCGACCAGCCTCCTTTCTGGAGATAAAGGGCCCCTTTAACCTTGGCCTAAAAGCCTCTCGATGTAAAAAGAAAACCGACTTATATAATGTCCTCAAATATATATGATAATGATGTACTGTAACCTATTTATCGATGACCTTTAACTTAATCAATGTTCCCAATTAACTAATATATAATATGACATAAGTCTAAAGTCAGCCTGAATATTTCTCAAGTCTGACGTTAGTTTCCACAGCGTGAGCCGCTCCACAGGTGTCACTGCTATACTGTAGCCCACTAGACCATTAGCCCACCAGACCATTAGCCCACCAGACCATTAGCCCCCCCACCAGACCATTACCCACCAGACCATTAGCCCACCAGACCATTAGCCCACCGGACCAGTAGCCGCCGGATCATCAGCCCACCTGAGACAGTTAAGGAAGTTCAGAGTATCGGGGAAGATACTCCAGTCCTTCTACTCAGGAGCTGTAGAGAGCATCTTGACTGGAAACATCACTGCCTGGTATGGAAACAGCACGGCACAGGACAAGAAGGCCCTACAGAGAGTGGTGCGCTCAGCCGAGCGTACCACGGTATTGCACTACCTCCCTGCAGGTTCTATACAACAAGAGTGCAAATCCAGAGCCTGCAGAATAATGAAAGACCCCCACCACCCCAATAACAGCCTGTTCCAGCTGCTGAGGTCAGGCAGACGCCTGCGAACCCCAGCTACTAGGACAGAGAGGCTTAGGCTCAGCTTCTTCCCCAGGCCATCAGAGTCCTGAACAATGAACATTGAGTACCACAGAACACTGAACTATCCACACATAAGCACACATGAGCACACACGACACGCACGCTGTGCACGCTCACACACTAGCAGCCACTTAAACACTTCAACATGACCGGCACACACTCATGCGCACACACTCACACTTATTGCCAAAAGAAAAGCCACTTTAAATTAGTATTAGCAACAGTAACAGTGTATTGCACTACCAAAGCTACCTAGCATGTCCTATATGCTCTGTAAATAACTATGTACAGATACCGATTTTGATGTCACACCATGTTACCTGTTACCTGTTATTGCAAAAAAAGAATTGTATTGGCTTCTATTATATGTTGTACCCACTGTATTGCACATTGTTGCGGGCAAGACCACCCGCATTTCATTGTATACTCGTATGCCGTGACAAATAAAACTCTTGACTTGACTTGACATCTTGACTAGCCCACAGACCATTAGCCCACAAACATTAGCCCACCAGACCATTAGCCCACCAGACCATTAGCCCACCAGACCATTAGCCCACGGACCATTAGCCCACCGGACATTACCAACCAGACCATTAGCCACCAGACCATTAGCCCACCAGACCATTAGCCCACTGGAGCATTAGCCCACCAGACCATTAGCCCACCAGACCATTAGCCCACCAGACCATTAGCCCACCAGACCATCAGCCCACCAGACCATTAGCCCACCAGACCATTAGCCCACCAGACCATTAGCCCACCAGACCATCAGCCCACCAGACCATTAGCCCACCAGACCATTAGCCCACCAGACCATTAGCCCACCAGACCAATAGCCCACCAGACCATTAGCCCACCAGACCATTAGCCCACCGGACCATCAGCCCACAGACCATCAGCCCACCAGACCATCAGCCCAACAGACCATTAGCCCACCAGAACACTAGCCCCACCGGACCATTAGCCCACTGGACCATAGAGCGAAGGCCCTGTCTTGAAGAAGATCGAGCTCACTCGTTCCTTTCCTTTCTTGCCTTTTTAAAGTGAGCTTTTAATTAAAAGATGTGACTTTGCCCCCCCCCCCCCCCCCCCCCACCTCTGTGGTTGAAGATAGCTAATCTTTGATACCCCTCCCCTCCCCATGGTGCAGTAATAAACTTCACTCGCAGCCTTTGAAGACAACTCCATGCTCACCTCCTGTGTCACCCTGTGCTTGGACCTGATAAACATGGAGGTAATAGCCGTGCTTTTCACGTCCCAACCTATGGTCGTTAATTTTTATCGCTGGATATATGATAGATATCATCATTCATTCTAGCATTGAATTAAATCTCATAATATCAGCAGCCGACACACCAGCGCCTCCTCTCGCTGGGACAAGGAACTGCGGGCTACTGTGAGCTGTGTTGTCGGCTGCAGTTTGAGTACAAGCCTGGCACTCAAGATTCAAGAGATTTATTAGTCATGTGTGTGTGTGTGTGTGTGTGTGTGTGTGTGTGTGTGTGTGTGTGTGTGTGTGTGTGTGTGTGTGTGTGTGTGTGTGTGTGTGTGTGTGTGTGTGTGTGTGTGTCAGTGTGTATGTGTGTGCGATACCATTATTGAACTGGATGCAGATCCATTATTGATGTCTGGGACTACTCATGTTGGGTCATTATAAAAAAATAAACCCAGCCATATTTTGTGTCTCCCCGCAGAGTCAGACGAGGACGTCGATATCTATTTAATCTCTGTGAGTTGGTTTTGGAGGTGTTCGAAGTTCAAAGATAGGCTAGCTGCTCCATACTGCTTCTGGTTCGTGTGCTAAGCTAAGCTAGCTGCTCCATACTGCTTTTGGTTTGTGTGCTAAGCTATAGGCTAGCTGCTCCATACTGCTTCTGGTTCGTGTGCTAAGCTATAGGCTAGCTGCTCCATACTGCTTCTGGTTCATGTGCTAAGCTATAGGCTAGCTGCTCCATACTGCTTCTGGTTCATGTGCTAAGCTATAGGCTAGCTGCTCCATACTGCTTCTGGTTTGTGTGCTAAGCTAGGCTAGCTGATCCATACTGCTTCTGTTCGTGTGCTAAGCTATAGGCTAGCTGCTCCATACTGCTCTCTAGTTCATGTGCTAGCTATAGGCTAGCTGCTCCATACTGCTTCTGGTTCATGTGCTAAGCTATAGGCTAGCTGCTCCATACTGCTTCTGGTTCGTGTGCTAAGCTATAGGCTAGCTGCTCCATACTGCTTCTGGTTCATGTGCTAAGCTATAGGCTAGCTGCTCCATACTGCTTCTGGTTCATGTGCTAAGCTATAGGCTAGCTGCTCCATACTGCTTCTGGTTCATGTGCTAAGCTATAGGCTAGCTGCTCCTCCTACTGCTTCTGGTTTGTGTGCTAAAGCTATAGGCTAGCTGCTCCATACTGCTTCTGGTTTGTGTGCTAAGCTATAGGCTAGCTGCTCCATACTGCTTCTGGTTTGTGTGCTAAGCTATAGGCTAGCTGCTCCATACTGCTTCCGGTCTGTGTGAAGGTCCTTCTGACTCCGAGGAGAGGGCAAATAAGTGTAGAGTGTTTCTTTAAGTTGTTGCAGGAAAGCAAGTCTTTCTCTGGTATGCATCCCCTTAAAACACTAGCACAGCCATGGAGAAAATGTCTCTAATTCCCGCCAGGAACGGGTCAGATGACCCGACAGCTTATATGAAAAATATGAGAAAATAAGCAGTGTAAACTATATAATTATCTCTGAATATAAAATATGAGGTTTACCACAATGAAATGTAGGTTTAAGTGACTTTTTATTTTTTGATGGAAGAGCCACACATTGACGGGCAAAGAGCCACATGCGGCTAGCGAGCCACGGGTTGGCCACCCCTGCACTAGATGCTCGCAAAGTGCTGTACTTTCGTCTGTTCCAACGGCTCATTATGTGGAATAACGTTCTAATTACATTTTCCTGAAGCCATTTTGAAATTTCAGAAACTGTGCCAGATAAAACGGGTACTTTTAGGAAAAGTCATTGAGTGACAGAGCTGGAGCTCGACCGAGTGATGAGGATACATTGAAAATGCCTAGGGGTAAATTTGACCCCTTGTCGGCTGTGCTAGTGTTAAGTTGTTGCAGGAAAGCAAGTCTTTCTCTGGTCTGCATCCCCTTAACAATTGTGTGTATTGAGCCGTACTGTATTGTACCCATTCTGCAATCTGTTAATAAAAATGTCATTCAATCAATCACATGCGCAGTGTTGTTCGTCTGTTTACATCAGGGTCCCTCATTTTCAATTCATAATGAATTGTAAATAAGGGTGCAATTAGCACCGTGCATCCATTCTTTGTGGATCTAGCCCACAGTGTCACAAACGCAGGGCTATAGTGGTCTTAGACACAAAGCACATTGCCGTGTCTGCACCTCACATTACATTGATCAACGTAACAGAAGTAAATCAATATGGCGGTGAAGTGAACGAGGCGAACAGAGGTGCTTAGCATCTAAAAGAATAATGTGATCGCAGTAACGACGACCCCGCGAGCATCACTTAAATCCTCCGGCCACGTTTCGACCGATCAAATGCCCTTGTGTTCTCAGTCTCATCACTTATCTGAGGACCATTCAGAATGTGTGTGTGGCCTGGTGACTTTTGAAAACTGTGAGATTAACTCAACCACACACAGACACGGACACATTGATTCTCGGGGTATGATTCATATAGGTGAATATGGGGTGGGGGGCTGGCGGTCGGACTGGGAGCTCTATTTCTAATCATCCCCACTTTAGAGGCTTTGTGCGGGGGCTGACGGAGCTAGATGTCGGCTGGCCTGGCTGGGTCACAGCCACCGGGTGGAATGAGAGCACAGGGATAACAAGCCACATCCTATAGGTCTATTAATAAGCTGCAGACAATGCTCTCTCTCTCTTTCCATCTCTCTCTTTAGCTCTCTCTATCTCTCTCTCTCTCTCTCTAGCTCTCTCCTCTCTCTCTTTCCCTCTCTCTCTCTAGCTCTCTCTCTCCTCTCCCCCTAGCTCTCTCTCCCTCTCTCTCTAGCTCTCTCTCTATCTCTCTCTCTCTCTCTCTCTCTCTCTCTCTCTCTCTCTCCTCTCTCTCTCTCTCTCTCTCTCTCTCTCTCTCTCTCTAGCTCTCTCTCTCTAGCTCTCTCTCTCCCTCTCCCTCTCTAGCTGTCTCTCCCTCCCTCTCTCCCTCTCTCTTTCCATCTCTCTCTAGCTGTCTCTTCTTCACTCTCCATCTCTCTCTATCTATCTCTCTCTCACTTATTCTCTCTCTCTAGCTGTCTCTCCCTCTGTGTGTGTCTCCAACTGTCTCTCTCTATCTCTATCTCCCTCTCCCTCTCTAGCTGTCTCCCTCCCGCTCTCTCTTCTCCTCTCTCCCTCTCTCTCTCTAGCTGTGTCTCCCTCCCTCCCCCCCCCCCCGCTCTCTCTCTCTCTCTCTCTCTCTCTCTCTCTCTCTCTCTCTCTCTCTTCTCTCTCTCTCTCTCTCTCTCTCTCTCTCTCTCTCTCTCTCTCTCTCTCTCTCTCTCTCTCTCTCTCTCTCTCCCTCTGTGTGTCTCCAACTGTCTCTCTCATTCACTCTCTCTCTCGCTCTCTATCTCTCTCTGTACTCTGTTTCACAGAGGACATGGTTGAAGCCATCAACACCGGATCATAACATCATCCCATCTGATTCCTTCTCTGTCTTCCACGCTGATCGTTCTAAAGAGTCGGGAAAGTCTATAGGTGGAGGGGTCTGTTTCTTGACAAACAACGGCTGGTGTAGCCCCAAGGAGGTAAAGATTATTTCCCGCTCCTGTTTGCCGGACCTTGAACATCTATCCCTCCTATGTCACTCGTTTTATCTCCCCCGGGAATTCACAGCCATAATAATCACAGCAGTATACATCCCACCGCAAGCAGATACCGCCAAAGCTCTGGCAGACCTACAGGACTCTTTGAACCAGCACCAAAACAAACATCCAGATGCGGCTATAATCGTAGCCGGCGATTTCAACAAGGCTAATTTAAAAAAGGTTATGCCAAATTTCTAC
>NC_140169.1:196876192-196961192 GCF_963971535.1 Notolepis coatsorum | reverse complement strand
CCACACCTGCCGGGTCCCGCCCATATGGAGGCGTAGCCTATAAGACACTAGGCATGGTCACCAAACACTCTTCCTCTATTTCGTTTCCATCATAACGGTCGCAGTGCGCCTTATGTAACTAGTTGTTATGAAAAGATTAGAGAAATTGCGTAATGTTGAAAGCTTACCGGAGGTTTGCTTACCCCTGGAATCTTCGGGGCATATTTCAGCGACACGTCGGGCCTATGTTGATGTTTCCTCGTCTGATGGCAGCAGACCAAGGAGCAGCGTACAAGGTTTGGCTATCGGGCCAGCTTGTACACAGGTAGGCCCTGTGTCATCAGGCATTGATGTTGGTGTTAGTAATGCTGTGAAGTGTGTTTCGGCGCCAGGGCCGGAGTGGCTTGGTGAACGTTCCACTGCAGTGGACGATTTCCTGGCTATCCTGGAGCATGCTGCTTACACTAATGCTACTAATGCTACTGCTAATGCTAATGTTGATGCTGAAATGGGTCGTTGTTCTGATATTCCCCGCCGCGGGACGTTGCCACTTTTCCCTCCTCTTGCCCGGTTCATTGATGAAGGTCAGTCGGTTGCTAATGTGGGGGGTTTCGCTGAGTCTTATTTACCTTTTTTACGGGTAAAAGGGCTAACAACAGGGTGCAGGCCGAGTGTACCGTGGCTGCGTAGCCAGGTAGCTTTGATCCTGTGTCCCGGCGGGAATGAACGATGTCCCACCCGGCCGATGCTTGAGAGCGAATCGGCTCGGAGGGTGGCAGTATGGACGGATGAGTGGTATACTGCTGCAGGATGGTTTGTAGCGGCGGCCAGTGTTATGGCTCAGCTGGCTAGTTTCCTATCCACATTGGCGTCGGGTAGTGGGGCTATGGGTCCAGCCGACATTGTAAACATGTTGCATTTTTGTGGTGTTATAGAGATCTTGACTCAGTCGCAAGCTATAACTGCGGGGATGATTAGGATGCTATCAACGTTGTTGTTAGGCATGTTTGGTTGGAGCACTCTCCTCTTGGGGAAGAGGATAGGTTTTCTCTCCTCACGACTCCTTTTTCCACGGAAAGTCTTTTTGGTCATTCTGTGGAGGCACAGGCGGTTGTTGATCTGGGTCCCACACCGCCTCACGCTGTGCAGCCAGAGGTGGGAGCACAGCCTCGTCAACGACTGTGGCGAGGCCCTCGACAGGCGGCCATGTTTCCCCCGCCAGTGGTGCCCTGGGCGGAGAGTCAACAGGGATCCACAAGGCCGACAGCCTTGGCGGGCGAGGGATCGGCCATTTTGGGTGTATGCGGCTTGGATAAAACAAGCCGTTGTCATTTTGGCACGAGCAGCCCGCTCCCCGTTCAATCCTCTCTCTGTTACCCACGGAAGCGGGGCTCTGATCGTTTTCCTTTGGCTGCGGGCCGCGAACCTTCTTTGAAGCGCATGCGGCCCCATTCTTCACTTCTCATGGGGACAGGGGCTGACACCCAGTTGATGGCTGAGCCTGGGTCTGTCCGTGAGAATGTTGTGCTGTCGCGTGGCTCCTGCACCACACGTTGTGTGATGGGGGAGCCTGGTGTTACGGCTGCCACTAGCTACAGTGGTCAGCAGGGGGACTCAAGGCCTCTTCTGTTGAATGCACAGCAAGGGTTACCCCGGCCTCGCCTTCGCCAGGCGGGGTATAAAGAAGAGGCGAGCGTTATTTGGGTGAGAGCAATATCACTGCAGGGCTTCGGCGTGTAGGAGCCCATGGGGTCCTCATGCCTTGCGTCTCTAGCTGTAGAACAACTCCTCAGCATGAGCTAGAGGGGTGTTCAGGGGGGGGGTGTGTGTCAACTAGTTTGCTTCTCCCGTATCAAACCGGCCCTTTCTGTCGGGGTCCCCCCTTGGGTGCGTCGCACAGCGGGAGAGACCGGGCCAACTATCTACTGTTCCTTGCGGCCCAGCGTCAGTTGACGGTGGGTGCGCTGTGGGATTATTTTCACATATGGCGACAAGAATGCCGTTTGGGGGGGTGGATAAAGAGAACGTTGAAGGAGGGGCTTGTGTTGCAGTTCGCGCAACCCCAACCTCCGTTCTCAGGTTTGGTGCCGACCCTATTGTCAGGGTCAGAAGCAGTGACAGCCCTGGCCGACGAGATCCAATCTCTGTTGGCGAAGCAGGCCGTAGTCGTGGTCCCGAGAGAGGACGCAATGTCAGGCGTCTACTCCCGTTATTTTCTGGTGCCCAAGCAAACGGGGGGGGTCGGACCTATACTGGATCTGTCCGCGTTCAATCGGTTGATTGTCGCGAGACCGTTCAGGATGTTGACCGTCAAACTCCTTCTGCTTGCTGTCAGAAGGGGAGACTGGTTCACCTCCATAGACCTGAAGGATGCGTATTTTCACATCCCGACTTTCCCTCCTCACAGGAAGTTCCTGCGGTTCCTGTTTCAGGGCGTAGCGTACGAGTACCAGAGGTTGCCGTTCGGCTATTCTCTGGCTCCCCGCACATTCACCACATGAGTAGCGACTGCGCTGGAGCCTCTACGTCGTCGGGGAATACGGGTTCTGTTCTATCTCGACGACATTCTACTCCTCAGTCGTTCGGAGGAGGTTGCCAGGTCTCATACCAGGCTGGTGGTGGAATTCCTCACCAGGCTGGGTTTTGCTGTGAACTGGAAGAAGAGTACGCCTCTTCCCAGTCAACAGGTGGAGTATTGGGCTTGACGTTGAGGTCAAGGCCCATGATTGTAACCCTCTCGGAGCAGCGGCGGGTGTCTATCCTATGCGCGCTCGGGGGTTTCCGTCTGGGAGGGACGGTCACGGAGCTACAAGTGATGCGCCTGCTCGGTATGATGGCATCTGCTCACATGGTGGTTCCTCTTGGCCTCCTCTTCATGAGGAGGATACAGAGGTGGTTTTTCTCTATGGGAATAGATCCGGTGAGGGACAAATGGAAACGGTTGACGGTTCCTTTGTCGATATGGGGAGATCTCGCCCATTCAAGTCAAGTCAAGTCAAGTCAAGAGTTTTAATTGTCACGGCATACAGGTATACAATGAAATGCGGGTGGTCTTGCCCGCAACGATGTGCAATACAGTGGTACAACATATAATAGAATCAAAAAATGAAAAACAACATTGTGCAGTAAACAGGTAACAGGTAACATGGAGTGACATCTCGGTATCTGTACATAGTTATTTACAGAGCATATGGGACATGCTAGTTAGCTTTGGTAGTGCAATACACTGTTCCTGTTATTCTAATTTAAAGTGTCCTTTCCTTTGGCCATAAGTGTGCGTGTGTGCGACATGAGTGTGTGCCCGCTCATGTTAAAGTGTTAAGTGGCTGCTCGTGTGTGAGCGTGCACAGCGTGCGTGTCGTGTGTGTGTTCATGTGTGCTTGTGTGTGGATAGTTCAATGTTCTGAGCACTCAATGTTCATTGTTCATGGCTCTGATGGCCTGGGGGAAGAAGCTGAGCCTAAGCCGCTCTGTCCTAGTAGCTGGGGTTCGCAGGCGTCTGCCTGACCTCAGCAGCTGAAACAGGCTGTTATTGGGGTGGTGAGGGTCTTTCATTATCCTGCAGGCTCTGGATTTGCACCTCTTGTTGTATAGAACCTGCAGCGGGGGTAGTGCAATACCCGTGGTACGCTCGGCTGAGCGCACCACTCTCTGTAGGGCCTTCTTGTCCTGTGCCGTGCTGTTTCCATACCAGGCAGTGATGTTTCCGGTCAGGATGCTCTCTACAGCTCCTGAGTAGAAGGACTGGAGTATCTTCCCCGATACTCTGAACTTCCTTAACTGTCTCAGGTGGTAGAGGCGCTGTTTCGCCTTCTTTACTACTGTGTCTATGTGTGTTGACCATGTCAGGTCCTCTGAGATGTGGACCCCCAGGTACTTAAAGCTGCTCACCCTGTCCACAGTAGCCCTGTTAATCATCAGTGGTGTGTGCGTCTCCTGCTGTCCTCTCCTATAATCCACGATCAGCTCCTTGGTTTTACCAATGTTCAGGAGCAGGCTGTTGTCCTGGCACCAGCGTTCCAGTACCTCATTGGAGGAAGCTGGGTATCCTCACCATTGGGGTCCCCATGGGCAGCAGGCGCTCACACGTCACGGTCTTTACCGACGCCTCTCTCATGGGTTGGGGAGGGACGTGTCGGACCCACGCAGTGGGGGGCAGCTGGAGGAAGGTCCATGCTGGCCCGTCTACCCCGCACATCAATGTGTTGGAATTGAAGGTGGTCCTCCTGGTCCTCAAACGGTTCGACCACCTGGTGGTAGGCGAGCACGTTTTGGTCAGGACGGACAGTATGACGGCATCGGCGTATATCAACAGGCAGGGTGGGACTCGTTCCATCCGCCTGCACCGGGTGGCGGTCGAACTTTGGCTATGGGCATCTCGCAGGCTGCGCAGTCTGAGGGCGCTCCACATCTCTGGTGCAGAGAATGTGGGCGCGGATATGATGTCTCGTTACGACGAGTGGGAACTCCGCCCCGACATAGTCAGACAGATCTGGGATCGTTTCGGGGAGGCCTCAGTAGATCTGTTTGCGAGCCGACGCTCTCACAAGTGCCCCTTGTGGTTCTCGGTCAGTCGAGCAGATCATCCCCTCTTGGGGGTGGATGCCTTCTCGATCTTTCCATGGCCACCCGGTCTTCTGTATGCCTTTCCTCCTGTACAGCTGTTGGGTCAGCTGTTGGAGCGGATACGGAGGGAGCGCAGGACGGTGATCCTGGTCGCGCCGGACCGTGGCACGGCAGTGTGGTTTCCGGTCTTGATCCAGCTACTGGTCGCTCCGCCTTGGGTTATTCCTTGGTCGGCGACGGCCCTCTCTCAGCAACAAGGGTCGCTGTTCCAGTACCCGGTGTTGTGCCAACGCCTGTTGGTGTGGCTGGTGGGAGGGTAGGTCTGGAGAGGATGGACCCTTCTGTGGTTAATACCATCCGGAATGCGCATGCTCCCTCCACTGTCGCGCTTTACACGGGCAGATGGTGTATGTTCCAAGAGTGGTGTAAGACGGGGGGCCGGGACCCAGTCTCCTGCCCCCTGGATGCTGTCCTTAGTTATCTCCAGTCTCTCCTTGGTAGACTGTCGGCTTCGACGGTGAGGGTATATGCAGCAGCTATATCATCCTATCATGAGGGGTTTGAGGGGGATGTCTTGTTCAGCCACCCTCTTGTGAAGCGTTTCCTGCTTGGCGCTCGACGCGTTAAGCCGGTGCAACACTCTTTGGCTCTGAGTTGGGATCTTCAATTGGTCCTCGGTCGGTTGTCCTTGGCCCCGTTTGAGCCACTTGAGCAAGCGCCGTTGGGACAGCTGTCTTTCAACACCGCGTTCTTGCTGGCTGTCACCTCCGCTAAACGCGTGGGTGAGCTCTGTGCTCTTTCGGTACGTCCAGAGTGCCTGTCTTTTCGTTCCGATTGCGGTGCCACTCTGCGGCCTAATCCTGCTTTCGTGCCTAAGAATATCCGGAGTTCCTTCTGCTCCAGGGATATTGTGGTTCAGGCGTTTCGTCCGCCCCCTCACGCTAGTGAGTTAGATGCAGGCCTTCACCTGTCATGTCCGGTCCGTGCTTTGGGAATTTACCTCAGCCGTACTCAGGACCTCAGGGTTACCGATCAGCTTTTTGTCTGTCACGGTGGTTCTTGTGCCAGTAAGGCACTATCGAAACAGCGCCTGTCCCATTGGTTGTGCGAGGGCATTGCCCTCTGCTACACGTTGGCCGGGCTGGATCCCCCTGGGGGCGTCAGGGCGCACTCCACTCGTGGGGTGGCTGCCTCTGCCGCTCTGCTGGGTGGGGCCTCGGTGGAGGACATCTGTGCTGCAGCTTCATGGTCCTCCCCGGGCCCCTTTGTAAGGTTTTACCTCATGGACATGACCGGGGGTTCTGTCTCCCAGGCGGTTCTGGGGTCTGTGGCCTTTCCTGCTTCCCGTCCTTTGGTAGGGTAGCAGGAGTGTGTGGGTATGGGCCACAGTGTGTTAGGTCACACATGGTTCCGCCTGTGCTGTGTGTTCAAGGGGTTCTAGTTCCCTCTTGCTCGCACTCAGGTGGAGTTGACTGCGCCCCCCTTTCATTAGGAAGGATGGGGTGACGGGACTCCCCAACCCCTTGATGTGGGCTTACGGGTCCTCAGGGGGTGCATCTGTCGGGCCTCGCGTCCGCTCTACCCCATATCTCGATAGGCTTAAGAGCGGGACGCGATGGCCAAGTACGATAATATAACGAAAGGTTATGTATATAACCTAGTTATATGAGTACTGGCTAAGCGTCCCGCTCTTAACGGCCCTGAGTCCCTTTTTGAGGAATATTTTCCTAGAAACGGGTTTTTTGGCGAGGAAGAGTGTTTGGTGACCATGCCTAGTGTCTTATAGGCTACGCCTCCATAGGGGCGGGACCCGGCAGGTGTGGGCGTATTTGTTTTTCGTTAGTGGAGTACAGTAGGTACATGAGATGAGGTATATCTCGATAGGCTTAAGAGCGGGACGCTTAGCCAGTATTCATATAACTAGGTTATATACATAACCTTTCGTTAACCTTCTGTATTGTCGCAGTGCAAGGGTTAACCATTTGGTAGTGTGGTGGTGAAAGGTTAACCTTCTGTCGTGTGGTGGTGAAAGGTTAACCTTATGTAGTGTGGTGGTGAAAGGTTAACCTTCTGCAGTGTGGTGGTGAAAGGCTTAAAGGAAAACTCCAACATTTTGGGAAATTAGCTTATTTGCCATCTACCCTGGAGTTAGACAAGAAGATACATACCTTGTTCTTCTCTGTGCATGCAGTAGGAGTAGGAAGACGTTGGGAACTAGGCTAATGGAGGAACCTATTTCCAGTGACTGACGCTAAGCTAGGCTAACGGTGCGCGTCTTCCTACTCCTACTGCATGCACAGAGAAGAAAAAGGTATGTATCTTAACACTCCAACATTTTGGGAACCCTGGAGTTAGACAAGAAGATGCATACCTTTTTCTTCTCTGTGCATGCAGTAGAAGTAGGAATACGTTGGGAACTAGGCTAATGGAGGAACCTACTTCCATTGACTGACACTAAGCTAGGCTAACGGTGCACGTCTTCATACTCCTACTGCATGGGGGGGGGGGGGGGGGTATTCAAGTTTTTTTTTAAATCATATCTGTTGTGCAATACCGCATTTTCCCAGACGGTGGCGCCATTTCTCCATGTAAACGACTGTGCACTGGTGTGGGACTGGTGTGGGATGTATATGCTCTTAAATGCTGAAATGTGTACAGGGCGAATTAAAGAAATAAAAATTAAAAACTATACATAATATAAATATAAACCTCACTGTTACTCATTCTACTCTGTATTGTATATATGTAGTATATTGACTGAACATTCCTTTACAGAGAGAGAATACAGAGGCACAATGTGTCACATTATGCAAAACACGCCCATTTTAGTTTGATTGATTGTAGACACGCCCCCTTTTTGGAGCCCTCTGATTGGTCGAGAGGTTTAAGGGGGCGGGACTTAGGGGTATGTCATACCTTATAAGGGCATATAGCAAAGTTTGATGGATTGTAACCACGCCCCCTTTTTGAGATGCTTTATGACCCCTAGGGCTTCTCTGATTGGTCGAGAGGTTCAAGGAGGCGGGACATCCGGTTTAGGATGCGGGACATCCGGTTTCGGAAGGGAGGGGTTGTAATGGCGGGGACTTCCGTTTTTAGAAAAAAATATTCAAAATAAAAGTTTTTAATTTTAATTTTTTCAAAATAAACGTTTTTCAAAATAAAAGATTCAAACGTTTTTTTTTATTTTCAGATTGTGTGTATTCCAAAGTTTTTTTTTCAGATTGTATTTGTGTATTCCAAGTTTTTCAAAATAAGTTTTTTTATTATCAGAAATAAAAGATTCAAACGTTTTTTTTATTTTACAGATTGTATTTGTGTATTCCAAGGTTTTCAGAATAAACATTTCACAATATGTATTCCAAAAGTCTTAAGAATATAGTTTTACAATAAGTATTCCAAGGTTTACAGATTAAACATTTAAACTGTGTGTGAGAATTAAGTTACAGAATTAAGAATAAAATACATTTTGTGTATTCCAAAAGTCTTAAGAATAAATGTGTTTATTTTCAGAATGTGTGTATTCCAAGATTTTCAGATTAAACATTTCACAATATCTTCAGAAGGTATTTAGTGTGTATGTGTATCTTCAGAATATAGTTTCACAACAATCTTAAGAATAAATGTGTGTGGTTTAAGTTACAGAATTAAGAATAAAGTTTCAGAATAAATGTAAAATACAATGTATTATTCTTCAGAAAGTGCTTTATTCCAAGTGGTGAGTGTGTGTAGATTTGTGTGAGTAGAAAGAAAATGTGTGTGTAGAAAGCATTCTCCCTCTCAGTAGATTGTCTCCACTCAGTAGACTGAATATTTCTCCCTCTGTCAAACTGCAGCTTCTCTGAAGTGACAGCCCCCTCAGCTGTCATAGAAGGAGGGTGTTTAACGATAGCGAATGGGATGGGTCAAAACTGCCATATGCAGCTTCTGTCACTGGGACCAGATTTACGACCCTCCGACTTCCCCCTTTCTGCAGAGGCGTGTGTGGCTATGTGTGTATGTGTCTGTGTGTGTGTGGGTGATTAGGCCCCTAGGTTTTAACGCTCACTGATGGAGAAAAGGCCATCAGTTTTAGGGGGAGGGCATGCATAGGGCCCTGTTAGAGTTAGAGCAAAACTCTGACATCTTTTTTCAGGCATCATTCAATGACAGATACAAGTGGCTTTGTATTTTTGTAACATGAAGGTATTGTAGAACGTTATAGCCATAACATAATTTGAGTTCACACAATGGAATGGTTCACATAACATAATTCTGTATAAAAGAAAAGGAGCCTACAAATTTATGATGAATATTGTTTATCGCTGTAACATAATCTGACCATTGAAGCGTAAATAGCATCTGATAGTTTAAGAGAGAGTAAGGGTTTTGGATCGAGGTCCTAACTAGAATAACTGATAGACTAGCACTGGCCTCTCACAACTCTGTTCCCCGGAGTCAGTGAGAGAAAAAAAGGTGATATAGATAATGGTAATTTCTTATCTATCATAGAACTTATGGAACGTTATGAACACAATTTAAACCAGGTACTAAAAAATTAACGGATTAGATTCCAATTCCACTATAACCTCTATCCTACTCACAGTGATTGATTGATTGATTTTTATTGTGGAGTAAAAGACAGCATCCAAGGGATAAAAACATGAGAAAGTGCAAGCACTTATTTCCATCATGGTCCCTGATTTTGGACATGGACAGACATCATAAAACATAGAGCATCATAATAAAACATACTAAAACATAGAGCATCATAATAAAAAACAGAATAAAACATAATAGCAACCCCTACAATAAAAACACTCCCTACCCTCTCCTTCCTATATTCTATACTTCACTGGCTAGCCATTTCTTTGTGGCACGTCTAAAACTTCCCCCGTCTTCAATGTTTTTCAGGGCCACTGGAAGCTTGTTCCACTCCAGTGCTGCAGAATATAAAAAAGTATTTGTGCCCATTAGGGAGTAACATTTTGGCAGAATAAAATCCGTACTGCTCCTTCTAGTGGAGTATGAATGATTGTCACGGAATCGATTAAAATAATTAGATCGATATTTCGGACCTGTATTTTGAACTATCTTGTGTGTGAGACCTAATTTGATGTGAATTACCCTTTTATTGACCGGAAGCCAGTTTAGTTGCCTAAAGAAAGTTGGCCCTAGGTGAGTGCCTGGAGGTAGTTTAAGGACTACTCTCATTAATTTGTTTTGACCTGTCTGAAGTTTGTTTTTCAGGACCTGTGGAGTGCCTAACCAGTGGTTATGGCTAATAAAACGTTCTATTATTCTAACCAGTATGGGCTGTTGTAGCGTGGCTGGTGTCCAGGGGGGAGGGATGTCGGTCTGATGTCAGCCTGGACGCGGTGCTGACCGGGGGGTTGCCAACGGTGGCAGGGGCAGGGTGGGGAACTTACAGCCGAAAGGGCCTCCCCTACGCCAATGTGTGTATGTGTGTGTGTGTGTTTTGATTGATTGATTGAAAACGTTATTAACAGATTGCAGAATGGGTACAATACAGTACAGCTCAATACACACAATGTTAAGAGGTAACAGATCAGAGAAAGACTTTTGTCTTGTTTACATCAGTCACCCATTTTCAATACATCACGGCATACATGACATACAGATAGACATTAATGTTACATCCAGACATTTAGGACATACCAGATTACAAATACAGCACTGTTTGTGATAACTTGTAAGGGTCTGTCTGCCCAA
Source organism: Notolepis coatsorum (assembly GCF_963971535.1). NCBI lineage: Eukaryota > Metazoa > Chordata > Actinopteri > Aulopiformes > Paralepididae > Notolepis > Notolepis coatsorum. The sequence goes on along the minus strand of NC_140169.1, from coordinate 196,950,935 downwards.
ACTGTTTCAATAGGGTATTTCATCCATCTTTAATTAAGACTTATTTTTGGATATAGATCACCTCAAGGCCTGAATGTCCATACACTGTATCAAGTTCAAGTTCAAGTTTATTTTATTGCCACACGGCCATCCCGGTGGAATTTGTCTTCATACTCCTACTGCATGGGGGGGGGGGGGGTATTCAAGTTTTTTTTTTAATCATGTCTGTTGTGCAATACCGCATTTTCCCAGACGGTGGCGCCATTTCTCCATGTAAACGACTGTGCACTGGTGTGGGACTGGTGTGGGATGTATATGCTCTTAAATGCTGAAATGTGTACAGGGCGAATTAAAGAAATAAAAATTAAAAACTATAGATAATATAAATATAAACCTCACTGTTACTCATTCTACTCTGTATTGTATATATGTAGTATATTGACTGAACATTCCTTTACAGAGAGAGAATACAGAGGCACAATGTGTCACATTATGCAAAACACGCCCATTTTAGTTTGATTGGTTGTAGCCACGCCCCCTTTTTGGAGCCCTCTGATTGGTCGAGATGTTTAAGGGGGCGGGACTTAGGGGTATGTCATACCTTATAAGGGCATATAGCAAAGTTTGATGGATTGTAACTGTAGACCTAAACCTTCTACCAGAGGGGAGGAGTTGGAAGAGGTGATGAGCTGGGTGCAGGGGGTCACTGATGATTTTGTGTGCGTGTGTGATGGTGTGATGTTTGTGTATGGAGTCCAGGGTGGGGAGTGTGCAGTTAATGATTTTGGATGCCCTAATGATGATCCTGTCTAGTCTGTGTAGTGTGTGTTTGGGTGTGTTGCCGTACCAAACAGTGATGGAGAGTGAAATGATGTTTTGTATGATGGCTGTGTAAAATTGAATCATTAACGTCTTCCTAACCTTATACTTCCTGAGTTGTCTTAAGTGAAATAATCTTTGGTTGGCTGTTTTAAGTAAATTAGTGGTGTGATGATCCCAGTTGAGTTTGTTGCTGATGTGTGTTCCTAAGTATTTAAATGTGTATTTAAATTGCTTTTAAAACATGCTATAGCTAATAAAGTCAACGATGCCCACTTGTACACTGTAAACGGAAATGTCAATAGCCTGCGCTTAAGGCTTTTTGAAAATATGTTGAAGCTGGTGAGAGAGAAAGGCTTGCTAAATAATTGGCAATATATGATAGAGACACTCTCAGAGGATGAAAGTCTTCTATCTGAAAACGGCTTAGTTACTATTTTATATCATATGAATGGTCATTTTAACAGAGCACACCTGTTATGTTTATACACCGTAATAGTGGATGTTACAGCTTTTAAACTGACAAATCATAAGTGTTTAGAAACTTTAGATATTAATCACATTATCGCTGTTATCCACGCTTATATTATTGATAAAAAAGATTACAGCATGATCTGCAATATTCTTTAATAAATATTTTATAATATAACCAACTGCGTTTCTTTCTACCTCTAAAGTGTAATAATTGTTTTGAATGATTTTAAGTGCATCCTAGTAATAATACAAATATTATCCAGTTGTGCAACTATATTCATGTGGATGTGATCCATTTAAAATGTAATGCTTGAAAACATTTTTAACATTTGTTAGGATCAAATCATATTTATTTGTAAGGTCCTACAATACATGAATGCCCCCTTGGGTCATACACATCTTCTTTAAACAAGGCAAGAAGAAGTATCACAATAAATCATAAATAAAACATAAAATACCATAAAGTCCACCAAATAAATGAATGCAACACAGTCATACATATCCTTGCAAAGGTATGGAAAAACCTATCGATAGGACTTAAATGCATCTCAGACCTAGTGTTGAGGAGATAACCCTAGACCCTTCTTAAATGTTGCTGACAGTCTTGCACTAAAAACAACCAAACAGTTACAATAAAGCATACCAACACATTTGCTATGTATATAAAAAGGTGTAATTCCCATAGCAGGAGTCGAACCCGCGCCTCCCTGTTGAAACCAGGGCATCCTTACCGCTAGACCATATGGGATTTGCTTGTGGTATACTGTACAGAACCTGTATACACTCCGACAGGGCTCCTGGGGTCGGATATTTATCTTTCTGTACAAGTTTTTTAAGTTAAATATATTAGTAGAACTCTTTTTACATCATTCTATATAAGACTTGTAGATATATAAGAACATCTTATAGAACATAAGACATGTTTTGATATTATAAATGAAATGCCTCATTGTTTTAAGGTGTTTCATACAAAATATAATCGATCCACTATACCCCTGGATTCACTATACAAGGAATCAGTCCGGATATTATACATTATTTTTCACAAACAGCATATTTATTGTGTGAATAAAGCAAATCTTTCATGTAGAAATAAGACATGTCAACAATAGACCTATCAACAAGACCATCACTGAAACAATATGATTTGTTTTTGTTAGTAGCCTATGTAAAACCAGTGATGGGCAAGCTACTTGGAAAATGTAGCAAGCTACACTACAAGTTACTCTCGATTAAATATAGCTCAACTACAATGGAAGCTATCCCCAGATAAATGTAGCAAGCTACACTACAAGAACATGTCAAAAATAGCTAGCTACATCGGCACTACTTTTTTTTTTTTTTTTTTACTTCATGATCAAGTTTCCATCAAACAAATAGACAGGCAAAATAAATGCTCAGTTTGATTGTTTATTATAAAACTGAAACAAGCCCTCGGTCTGGCTTTTTGTGTCATCCTTTTAACATGAACTTGTATTATGTACAACATCCAGGAAGGCAAGTTTAGCTGGGTGCAGCCTCTACAAAAGAAAAGAAAGAGACCATTTGGTTTGATACGTTTTTATAGTATACTTTGTTTACCTTTGATTCAGTAATAGTCTTTTTCTTTTCTATTCTATCTTTATGTATTATTTATCCCTAAACTCAGCATCTTCTGGCTGCCTGATACCCTCTCCTAGCTGAAACCTGCCCACTTTATCAACCAAAAACACACTTCTTCAATATCTGAATTTTAACTAATAATAACTGTCTTACTGCATTTTACTATTATGCTACCATGTCTATACTACCACCAACTATGTTAATATGTCTATACTACTACAGTACAGTATGTACTCAAGAGTATAACACTCAAGCTCGACACTGCTAGACAAACAATACTACTTATCCTTGGCTGCTAGATGTACCACTCCTGCTGACTTGTTGTACACAATTTGTAAGTTGCTTTGAATGAAAGCGTCAGCTAAATGACCAAATGTATTTAAATATGTAACTCACAAAACATTCCATGGCCCCAAAATCATGTGGGGACCCCCGCTGGGGGTCCTGACACACAGGTTGAGAACCACTGCTCTAGGTGATATTTTCCCTCTTAGTGTATGTACTATTTATGGTAGTTTGTTTTTTCTTTTCTCCACCCCCATAATATTGTTCATTTTCTGCCTACAGTGAAACATGTTAGTTAAATCTGTTGACAAAAAGTGCACTGACTTGTGTGCTGTTTGGGAACAGTTGACAATGTGTATGTAAAGCTTTTCATCAGCTTACCTGAATATGTGTTCTCAAGTTAGTGCTGGTCGTGTGGGATGTTGAGAGAAGCTTCGTTTTTGGCGGACACAATAAACACATATGTGACCAGGTATGGACTTCAGGGTCATGTTGAGGGATCTTCATTTTTTTTTTTTTACATATTATGAAAGTACAGATTCATACCTTCAAAATAAGCCATCACTTGAACATTTTGGTGGGATACTTTGCAAGCTACTTCCTATGATTCATGGTGATTATCACAAAACGTATTCAGAGATAATAGCCTTCAAGAGACGAGCAGGCTATTCAGTGACAATAGTGAAACAACTACAACACTACCCAGAAGTCATTGTAATCCATGGCCCCCCTCTCTCTAGGGCAATTAACACCTGGCAGCTTTCCAGTCTGAGGCTCTTTGTTATTAAAATGAGTCTGGTGACTGGTAGTGGTAGTGAAAGGGACCCTGATAATAAACAAGAAACTTAATCAAGTTTCAAGATTTTATTAGCATTTAAAATAACACGAGATAAAAATAGACATGCTAAAGTCAATGTTCAATGTTCTGATGGCCTCTCCAGAAGCATTTAGATGTAAATACATGTAGTGTGGTAGTGAAAGACACAACAACTAGGTTAACCTTCTGTAGTCTGGTAGTGAAAGGTTAACCTTCTGTAGTGTGGTAGTGAAAGGGTTAACCTTCTGTAGTGTGGTAGTGAAAGGTTAACCTTCTGTAGTGTGGTAGTGAAAGGTTAACCTTCTGTAGTGTGGTAGTGAAAGGGTTAACCTTCTGTAGTGTGGTAGTGAAAGGGACCCTGATAATAAACAAGAGACAAAATCAAGTTTCAAGATTTTATTAGCATTTAAAATAACACGAGATAAAAATAGACATGCTAAAGTCAATGTTCAATGTTCTGATGGCCTCTCCAGAAGCATTTAGATGTAAATACATGTAGTGTGGTAGTGAAAGACACAACAACTAGGTTAACCTTCTGTAGTCTGGTAGTGAAAGGTTAACCTTCTGTAGTGTGGTAGTGAAAGGGTTAACCTTCTGTAGTGTGGTAGTGAAAGGTTAACCTTCTGTAGTGTGGTAGTGAAAGGTTAACCTTCTGTAGTGTGGTAGTGAAAGGGTTAACCTTCTGTAGTGTGGTAGTGAAAGGGACCCTGATAATAAACAAGAGACAAAATCAAGTTTCAAGATTTTATTAGCATTTAAAATAACACGAGATAAAAATAGACATGCTAAAGTCAATGTTCAATGTTCTGATGGCCTCTCCAGATGATCACCGTGGTCTTTTTGAACCGCCGCTGGATATTTTGGCTGGTGGTGCCGGGCATGTTACGTCCTGGGCTTCCTCATCACAGAACTCTCTGATCTTGTGGAACAGATAGTGTTGTCTTGCAGAGTCCAGTCCCGGTGGTGGCAGCACAGGAAGTCCATCTATAGGCGGCAGGACACGGACGTCACGGAGCAGCTGGAATCTGGTTTCAGCGCCATCAATAGACATCTTTGCCACAACCACACCAGGTTCCTTGGAATCAAAGCTGCAATAATAAAGTGAAACGTTAGTACAGGGCACATAACAATATCAATGCATTTGTATCATTTACCAATGACATTCTTTGCACTAAAGTGTGAATAATTAATTACAGTAAATACACAACACACAGTGACCACACCCACCTAAAGTGCTGGTACTGCTTGATCTGTGGCAGTGGCTTGAAGTAAGGCCCCAGATGTTCCTGCCAGTTGTAGGACTGCACGATTACAGTGCCATCTTCCTTTCCCACTAGCTGTGGTATGTTGATTCCAGCCACTGAGCTGTCCCTTACGACTGCTGCAATCTCATCAAGAGTGTTCACCTTGGTCTTTCTGAAACGCTGCTTGAGAAGCCCAAAGAAACTGTCCGGGGAAAACTTTGTGTGGCCTACAATCAGCAGGTGGAGATTGACACGATGGTGAAGACCATGTAGCGCTCGCCACGCTAAGTACCACAACATGTACTTGTTCTTGTTTTGGCCACTGCAGTTGTCACAGTGAAGGTCAACATCTGTCTCCCCAAGACCATGGTCTTTGAAGAAGTGGTGCAGGTAGCTTATGACGGCGTTGCTACCTTTGCTGGACTCCATCCCCTCATCCACCAAATAGTTGACTTGCCGTGGAATCGCCTCACAGCAAACACCGAATATGCTGCGCTTGCCGGTGGCACATGACCACCCAGAGAAAGACCATCACCGATCTCCTTGGCGGCTTTAAGCATGCCCTTGTAGGCAGCCCGCTCGGAGGTTACATGCGCCAGATGTTGTTCCTGCTGCTTCAGCTTTGCAGACTTCTCAGCCTCTGGCAGATTGGCACTTTTGAAAATCTGAAAAAAAAAAGTTAAGTAAATGATGATTAATATTAATAATAATAAACTGTATTTGTATAACACTTTTCATACAGAAGTTGCAGTTCAAAGTTCATAACACTGTGATGTTCACTAACCAGATAATTGTTCTTCTGACACACCCAGCAAAGATCAGACATTGGTTTGATTGCTCTGATATGACTCAGTAATTGCCTCCAGAGGGACTTAAATGTGGACAGGCCCACTGCTCGCTGGTCTGAAAGATTAATAAGAACACATGTTAGCACAATGTCATTCATTTTCAAGCTTTGTTTTTATTTGACAAAGACCTATTTGACCTATTTCTTTGACAAAGATTTGCTTACACCTACCAACTGGCATTGCCTTGGTATATAAACGCCACACAGATGCCTTCGTGACGCAAGATGGTAACAGCTGACCGGTAAAGTTCTTTTGGTGTGCCTGGCGTCCAGGGAGGTGAACAGCATGATCTTCTGCATAATTCAACACAAATTGAACTACTTTTTCGATATCTTCATATTTTATGCAATGCTTGTTGTTGTGTGGTGATCGCTTTTTTGTGCGAAGACACATGCCATTTTCTGACATGTGTTTGCTTATTGCAATCAAGCGATCCTTACCTATTCTTGGGAGAGAAGAGGGGGGGGGGGGGGGGGAGACAGAGAGAGAGATAGTTAGATCATCATCATCACAAGTACCGGTACCTGTCTGTACCACACCCAGTCTACATGATTGTGGAGACAGAGACAGAGAAGTTAGATCATCATCATCATCAATCATCATCATCACAAGTACCGGTACCTGTCTGTACCACACCCAGTCTACATGATTGTGGAGACAGAGAGAGATAGTTAGATCATCATCATCAATCATCATCATCATCACAAGTACCGGTACCTGTCTGTACCACACCCAGTCTACATGATTGTGGAGACAGAGACAGAGAAGTTAGATCATCATCATCATCAATCATCATCATCACAAGTACCGGTACCTGTCTGTACCACACCCAGTCTACATGATTGTGGAGACAGAGAGAGATAGTTAGATCATCATCATCAATCATCATCATCATCACAAGTACCGGTACCTGTCTGTACCACACCCAGTCTACATGATTGTGGAGACAGAGAGAGATAGTTAGATCATCATCATCAATCATCATCATCATCACAAGTACCGGTACCTGTCTGTACCACACCCAGTCTACATGATTGTGGAGACAGAGAGAGATAGTTAGATCATCATCATCAATCATCATCATCATCACAAGTACCGGTACCTGTCAAGTACCGGTACTTTATACTATACTATGCTACTATACTCTACTATAATGTACTATAATTAGTTTTAATAAAATGGGGGACCCTGATAATAAACAAGACTAATCAAGTTTCAAGATTTTATTATCATTTAAAAAAAAATAGGCATGATGTACTATATTAGTTTTAAATAGACAATAATAATAACTTACCCGTGGATGAAGAGGAAAGCTTCACGGCAGATTTGTATCGCCCCGAAGAAATAGTTTGTGTAAGCACGTTGTCTTTTTTTGGAAAACGATTTATTTCCGATAGTCCATTCTGACTTTCGACCAAAAGCCTGGAGCTGCGCCATAATAATCAAGTCTTTATGATCCTCTTCGAGAGCCGCTATCTCAAAACGCCTTGTGTAAACTTCATCACGGTCCAATTTTGTGATACATGACCGCCGATTAAGAATGTCATTTTCTTTATCAACCTGGACGCATTTACAAGTAAATCGCAAAAGTCTTTCCATTTGGCGTTCGTGGTTCTCGTCAGATTCAACTTCCACAACGCACATTACGTGTTCTACCTTGTCTCCAAATCCGTTAGGTGTGTTGTCACCATCATCAGATTCTGGCTCTGCCTCGTCTTCAAATCCGTTAGTTTTGTCACCATCACCACCATCACCATCATTTTCTGGCTCTGCCTCGTCTTCAATAGTGTTGTCACCATCATCATCATCTGCCTCTAACTCGTCACAACTGTCTTCTTCTTCTGAACCAGAATCTGAGTTTCTTTTTGGATTTTTCTTCTGCGGAAAGAAATCCGTGATGAATGTTCCTAAAGCGCGTTCGTCTTCAACACAGTGTGCTCCGAAGTGAGCAAACCGGTTTAATGCCTCGGCAAGTGCCCTCGCTGTGGGTTGCTGACTGGGTTCCATGGTGACTGGCAAACATGCACTGCCCTGCTCTCTGTTTAATACTCACCGATCAATGGCATCAACTTAATGACGTCACCGCCTGACCAATAAGCATTTAGATGTAAATACATGTAGTGTGGTAGTGAAAGACACAACAACTAGGTTAACCTTCTGTAGTGTGGTAGTGAAAGGTTAACCTTCTGTAGTGTGGTAGTGACGGATAAAAAAACGGATAAATAGTTTTTTTCACCATATTTCTAATATTTATTTTGGCTAAATACCAATTATAAATATCTCGACGAATTACCTCTGAATATGAATCAAAAAAAATATTAAAGATTCGCTCACTAGTTCTACCAGAAACGGAGTTGAGGCGAAGCATTACTAAGCTTCTGTAGTGTGGCAGTGAAAGGGTTAACGCGCCCTCATCGCGCCGCAGCGCAGTTTACATCAGGGCCCCCACAATAATGAAAAAGCCGATGAAAAAGCCATTTTTTATCACTCCGTTTCCGTATTAAATTAATTTACTTTTAGCCATTAGGTTGGAAAAAATGCACCCTACCGAAATTCGTTCGCTCATAAAATTCGAACTGTGTTTTAATGGTTTTTAATTAAGTTAAAACACACGTTTTATAAAGGCCGTAAAGGCCTCTTTTTTTTAATCTTTTTTTTAGACACTGCGTTACGTTGCTTATAAATCATCTGAACTTATAACATTAAGATAGTGTATTAATAGTGTGTTATTCTAAAGCTAATGACGTCTGTGTGTTAACACCTATTAAGTACAGTACTTGGCCCCTGTGGACAGGCCCCACAGCCCGCGCGTGTAGTTTTTTCTCCTCACTTGGAAGAAAATTTGTGGAACTATTATAACAATAATTACCTCATTTACAAGTTGTATTTAAGTTTGCAACTAAGGGCAAATAAGGGAACACATCAATGACAATTCAAATATGTAAAAAAAATCAAGATATCGATTTTTAGGATTTTCTAAACAGCAAGACATTTTCTTCATTTCAGAGCACCTCCCCCTTTGCGGATCAAATCGGGTTTGGTCACGGCGAGTCACATATGTTGTTGTTATTGACATCATCTTCATCAATGCCATCAGCCCTGGAAACATCGAATCCTTCTGCTATTTCGCGCGGACTAACGGTTCGTTCATTCATTCATGGTCTGTGTTTAGATTTTTTTTACTGCCTGGTTTGCCGAGCTGGAGTGGCATGTCCCGCCCTATCCTGCCTCTGATTGGCCTACCCGTAATGTTTTGGTCTAATCGTGAGTCGTCATACTCATACCTAAACCAACCAACCAATCATAGTGGGTTTTCTCCAATAGCATCCAGCTGCAGGACAGAAGAACACGACACTCTCAGGACCGAAGACACTCTTTTTTTTTGTGTCTGTTTCTCCGGATATGTAGCGTGTAGCGTTTTGCTGACGCTACGGCACTACTTGATTGGAAAACGAGCTGCGCTACAGAGATCGCTACTTGATTCAAAAGTAGCGACGCTACCATCACGCTACTGGAAAATGTAGTTAAGCTATGTAGCGTCGCTACTTGTAGCTAGCTACTGCCCATCACTGTGTAAAACCCTGCATAGTGCAGGGAACTTTCGCAGAGTACATTTCACAGAGTAAATTTGACTCAAACAGAGTACATTTGGATAATTGAATGTGAATAATACATTCATATCTCAGACTTCACAAGTCTGTTCAGGGGTAGTGATGTTACTGAATGTATCCTGTAAGGCCTGTCTAAAAACCCACTTCTATTCCCTGGCCTTCAATAAACCCTGATTCTCCCACACCCTAACTCACACACTCCCATGTAATTTTATCCTGCCCCCCCCCCTCCTGTATATCTTCTTATGCTCCTCTGTCCCCTGTGTGCTACTGTACTTTGTGTTCCCCTATTCGTGTGTTGTCCTACTGTCCTACTCTCTGAATGGACTGTCTTGTCCTGCTGTGCCTTTTTGTATTTTTGTATTTGTGTATTTTATATTAGGACATTGATTTTAAGCTTTGATTGTACAGCACTTTGGTTGGCTCTTGTGCTTTTAAATGTGCTATATAAATAAATTACTTGACTTGACTTGACTTGGATACATTCCTATCTGTGAACACTATAATCACGGTAAAACCTAACATTGCATTATTTTCATGGTTATAATGAATAAAAATACATCTTTGTTTTAAGATGTTTCATGCTAAATGGTTCTTAAAGTGAATTTCCTTCAATCATCGGGACAACGATCAAACAACCTCGCCGGTAATACTCTGTATTTAGCTTTTTTCTGCTAAATTATTATGAATTATAATATTGTATCAACAACTTTCATACATGTTAGCCATACTATACACTAACTATGGTGAATGAGTTAAATTTTATTTACCTTAGAACCATCATCTTTGTGTTGATTGAATATTTCATGCTGTGTGTAACTGTAGGATTTAATGCAGATCCATAATATTGAGAGCATAAAACTCTGGGGGGCTAAAAAAAACTAGACACTGCAAAGTAATTCAGAAATGTGCTATTTGTTTAACTTAGAACAGGTTAAAGAAAATACATTTGATATTACTAAACTTCTAAAAATACATTTGTATTGTTTTTTTACCTCATCAGTGTGTAAACAGCTAAAAACTAGGTTGATATGTCTATTTTAAGTGTATCGGCCATTTTCATGATTTGATATGCTTATATTTTATGTGTATCCACGACACTCAAACCTTAAACAACAAATTCAGAATTCAATAGGATTATGTTATCATGTTTTTACCAAAATATATGTTTTTCATATAACAAAGATATAAATACAAATACACTGTATTTGTAATACACTGTTTAGAACAATGCTGTTTGCAAATATTATGGCTGAATTACTCGTGTGTACCACAATATAGTTCCAATTCTTTCACGAAAGTTGTTTACCAGGTATTCAATTGAGATCATAAACCCCTCTTTTAGCTAGATCTGGTCCAAATGACAGATAAAACATAACCAAACACCTAAAAATACACAAAAAGTAGATTGATAAAAATGAAAACAGGAAAACGAGTCTAATCACTGTAATTACAACCTCAAACTGCTTGTTTTACAAAATAGGGATGTGTCATGGGGGTGATATATGCTAACCCCTTGACAAATTAACATTATCCTTCTGTCTAATGATTCAATCTACTAAAAATCGACCTGTTTCATGATTTTAGATGTCTATTTCAAGTGTATCATTGACCCTCAGCCTATAAACAAAGAATTCAGAATTCAATAGGATTATGTGTTATCACGTAACGAGCAATAACGTTAGGTTATGGCTATAACCAAGTTCTGTTAGTTAGGGGTGACGCTTGGCATCACTACTGCACTCCCTCGCGTACGTGCACGCGTACTGAATAACATTCCACAAATATACCTTTAATACCAGTATTAGTCTGACCACACCCCTCATCAGCTTACCTTCATAAGCAGGTGTGTGGCCACCTGCTCTCCTCCTACCCAAGCTTTCACCACAAGGTGAGGTCAAGGGCTGCAGCGGCCGTCTGATGCCAAGCGTCACCCCTAACTAACAGAACTTGGTTATAGCCATAACCTAACGTTCTGTTCCGTTAGGGGCTCTGCTTGGCATCACTACTGCACAAAGGGAGGCCAAGCGGAGCCGCTGGCTGACAAATACACCCCGCTGACAGCCCCCCACAACCATCAGAACAGGGAGGGCCGAGCCCCCCCGACCCCCCCTAATGGAGGGCATCCCCCCTATTAGGGGCTTCACGGGAGGGCGACGGACCCGACCGTGCGAAGAGGCACTCAAGCAACCCAACGCACAGGGTGAGCAGACCGTGGCTTGACCCCACGACTACACCCACGCACAACCCGCATGCCACCCGGGAACGAACGGAGGAACAACCTCGTCACTGCCCCCAGAATCACGGGGTCAAGGGCAAACCCAACCCCGTGGCAAGGCCGTAGCAGCGGAGCGCGAAGGAAGACCCAGACCCACCAAAAAGGACTGGACTCCCTGGAATGGGGGCCCGGAGAAGTCCATGATGCCAGCATCAAGACCCCACCAGGTGGGCACCTAGTGACCCCGCCCCCCACATCGCCAGCGTATTCGGACAAAGGCCCCCAGCCGAGCGGGCCCTGTCCTCCCCAACAGCACACCGCCTGGAACACAGGCCCTGCAACAGGCAGACAGCATGGTCATAACACACAAGAGTTAACCAAAGGAAGCAGGCAGTGCACCGGGGAAAAAGACCAGGCAACAGGCTGTCAACCCAAGCCTGGAAACTGCGGACGAAGCAGGCGCCAGAAAGGACAGCTGAAAACAGCCGCCCCGGCGGAAGGGGCGTAAGCTGGCGTTGTCGCATAACCAAGCCTTTAAACAGCATGTCAGAAGTGGGATCCCTAGACCACTCGACCCCTGACAGCTGCCCACAGAAAAAGCCCATACGATCGGCAGACGTCATGAACGTGCAGGGGCACCCTCAACCGGAGAACCGGGAGTCGACACTGCAGCAACACACCAGAGAACCAACCACCCAGGCATTACCCCATGCAATGGTTGGTCCCATAACCCCTCAGGAAAGAAACCCCAAAACACATCTGCGGCACCGCCGCAGCCCGCGTTCCGGTTTCCAACAGGGCTATCCCGGGCCTACGGGTCAACGAGCATCACCCCGGACCGGGCCCGGTGATACGGGGAGCACAGGGTCCCCCGAGGAGGTTAAAACCACCCCAACAGGCCCCTCAGCGCCAAACGCAAGAGAAGAGCGTAAAAATGGAAGACCAGCCCCAGCACCCCGCACTTGGTATTCCCAGGAGGTCACCCAACCAAGTACCAACCAAGACCAACCCGCACAGCGGCCGAGATCCGACGAGATCGGACGCGTACAGGTCGGCACGGCCGTAAGCCATTACGACAGTGCAGAATACAACGCACCTAACAAGGGTCCCATAACGCTCAACCCTGTGACACCCGGATCGACCTAGCATTTTTCCCCCTGAAAAAACCCCAAGTCCCTCAGGGTACCAGAACAGCAGATCTGCATCCCCAGCGGACAACGGGTGCAACTGATCTGGACCAGCGCGACCAGAACCAGTCCCGTGCCCTAATCACGCCGACCTGCCAACCCCAGGAGAAGGGGCAGATATGCGCGTTTGATCCCAACATAAAAAAGAAGGCGCCACCCAGACGTGTCGGTATGAACCGCGTCCGGTGGCCCACCCCTAGGGCGTGAGACCCTTCCCCATATGTCCAGACCCATTCCATCATCATCCCCTGACATGAACGGGAACCCATCGACAACACACAGGATGTCGGAAGAGGAAAAACCCCCATCCCAATTGCTCCATAAAAACGCTGTTTCACCCAAGCAATCAAGGCGCGCTAGTCAGCCAATGGCCCAAAAGCACATCCTGAGCCAGCACTATGTGTGCGTTTGGACATACCCACATCAACAATAGGCCGTTTAGACCACCATATTGAATCCCCAAGACGCCCAGGGAAACGACAAGAGGGGCGAGATGCAATCAACTCCATGAATGAATGAATGAAAAAATTTACCCAACAGACTGCAGTACGGCAATACACACAATAGGATAAGGGGAGGCAGACCTGAGAAAGACGTTAGTCTTGTTTCCATCAGGGACCCTCATTTCCAATCCATCAAGACACATTCAACTCTTTATAAAAATAAAGAAAAGGCATCACCCGTATAACCCAACTGCACAGCTGGGAGTAAAAACCCTGTTTTTCACATGATTTCAATCCAGTCACTCCTTTTAATCAGAGTGTAAGACCAGACCCTCCCAGAAACACCTTCCCACATGAGACTATGGTCAAGAAAAAAGATATGTAAACTGTGAGACACGTGACCAACAGACTCAAGTTTGACACATAAACCGGGCGCAGCAGGCCTGTGAGCCCTGCGCCCAACCTCGACATCTTTAAGACACCAGCTCATGGAAGGCGTCGCCATAGCAACAACGCTACAACGGGCGGGGAAAACCCACCGGATCCTGTCATGTAACAGGAGTCGGTAGAATACCCCCCCCCTGTCAAGCACTGGCTTGGCCCTGACTGGCTCAGCAGAAAAGATCAAAAATCCCCTAAACCAATCAAGTGGGAAAGGAGGGGTTTATTCGACACCCCCTCCCGAAAACACACCCTTTATCCCTACACACAGAAAAACAACCGTAGCCATCTTGAAAACCTCCGGTAGAAAGCAATGCATAGCATAAGCTAATACAATGCCTGCTACCCACAAAAAGTGTAAAAGGTTTTACAACAAAACACAAGTCGCCTGTGCGTGAATCCAATACCCGTTGCCTATGTCACACATAGGAAAAAACGCTGAACGAGAGTAACGGCTAGGCCGTGAAAAGTGTGCGTACGAGCATTACTGCAACTAAACAACACAGCATTGTGAAAACACATATACTTAGTTAAAGCAATGGAATAACACCAGTTCTAATTGCATGTGGAGCATCAAGCTAAATAGAACCTATTACCGAGTGTAAGTTGCAGACCTTGCTTAACCTCGTAACACAACACAACTCACCCCACAACGTAAAACAGGGCAGATTCATATATACACAACCCCACCATATGATTTGTTAGAAGAAACACACAGTTTGTTCGGCCAAAACACAGTCCCCCTTATGTCGGGGAACTTTTTTTATTAAACACTAATAAAGTTAAGGCACAAAATCATAGAGGGGCCGGGAAGGGTGTAGGAGAGGGGATACAGAGGGGAAAAAAGTCACTCCTAACGGCGTCTGCCACCTCGCGCCGCTCGAGTCTTGCCACCCCGGGGAGCCCCGGAGGGACGGTAGGTTACAGTCTGCTGGACACGACGTTCCCTACCGTCTCCTCCGGTCTGGGATGGGCCGGCGGTGGCCGAAGCGCTGTTTCGTCCCCTGGCCCTCTTGGCAGGGCCAGCAGCGGCGGCGGAGGCAGTGGTAGCGGCGACGGAGACAGCTCGACGTCGCGGAAGCCTTCTGCCTCCACCGGCAAGGACGGGAGGCGGAAAATGGGGTTGGAGGATGGATCTCTCCTCTGCCATCTCTCTGCATGTTGAGGTCATCAACTGCAGGGCCTTCCCGAACAGGCCAGCGTCGGAGAGGGCGGCCGTCAGAAGAGGAGCTCTCTTCTTCTCTGGCACACGGGCCTGCTCCAGCCAAAGGTGACGCTGGCCCAGGGTGGCCAGGGCGCGCACTTTCCCCATGGCTATGGCCAGCACCTGGGAAAGGTGCAGAACAGCTCCCGCAGCCTGGGTGATCTGATTGCATTTTACCTCGTTCAGATCCGTGCCGCCCGTCATTACCCCTGATACTAATCTAGCCAGGTGGGCGATGTTAGACGCCGCAGCCAGCGATTGTGTACCAGCGATGAATGACTGGTCACCCCAATAAGCCAATCGCCTAGCCGATTTCCCCTGGAGGACCGGCTTGCATAGGGGTTCCCACACCATATCCAGACAGAGGAGCGCGGCCATCGGACTGTCAAGCCGAGGCACGCCCTCCCCCATACCTTTGACTAACCCTGACACCCGCGTAACTGGTACGTAGGCGGGAGTTAGTCCCATGATGTTGGACACCGCCTGACCCCGACGAACATAGGCCCCCATCGATGGGAAAAATGGGTAGACAACGTCCACCCCTCTCACTGGGGGACGCTGCCAGGGATGGCCTATGAGGTCATCAGGGACAGGTGCAGGCAATGGCAGCGGCAGCGGCACACCGTTTGCGGCGGTGGCTACCGCCATGAGCTCGGGAAACAAGGCCTGCAGTTCCCCCTGCGAACCTTCCTCCACCGACCCCGCATCCCTCGCATACAGCAGGCTGCGACTGGTCAAGGAGCCACAATCCGATGCGGCCGACAGTAGGGCATCCTGCCGATGAGGCCAAGGTGGTTCCTCGACATCCTCGAACAGGGAGCCCCATGGAGCCATTTCTCCCCCCTCCGGGGTCTCCTGAGGAGGGATACTCTCCTCCACGGGACCATCATACAAGAATCCGTCCGCCTCTTCCATGAAGTCCTCAGTTTCCATCAGAAATCCAGAGTCGGACGCATCCTCGCTGGTCTCCAGCAGCTCCCCAAACCCAGGCCGTTCGCGTCTGCACGCCACCATCTTGCGACGCGAGCGAGCAGACGCGAAAAGTTTGCGTCGCAAATCCTCCGGCTCCAAAACAATCCCCCGTTCATCAACGGGCGATTCCCCAGAACCAGAGGAACCAGAGTCGAGATCAGGCCATCGCCGGAGCGACGGCACCGAACCCTCGGCTCGTCGGTGAGGAAAACTATCCACCGGCAGTCTCCCGGGCTGGGTCGGCAACCACGAGAGTGGCAACAGCCCAGCACCGAGGCGCACGACGGAGGCGGGAATGGAGAACCGGTGGTGAAGAGTAGGTCTAGCGGGTCTACTCTCCGCGGAATACATTATGACCCAAACCTTTTCTTGTACAACAAAGTGAGAGAAGAAAAGATTAAGCACAATGTAAACCAGTCACAACTCTTTTCAACTAACAACACGTCAAGTGGGGTACTACCGAGGCACTTCCTTGTGGTGAAAGCGAGAAGGAGGAGAGCAGGTGGCCACACACCTGCTTATGAAGGTAAGCTGATGAGGGGTGTGGTCAGACTAATACTGGTATTAAAGGTATATTTGTGGAATGTTATTCAGTACGCGTGCACGTACGCGAGGGAGTGCAGTAGTGATGCCAAGCAGAGCCCCTAACGGAACAGAACACTATACAACAAACATCAAATGCACTCACAAAACACACATCCAAACGCATACATTCACTTTAAACAAACAACACATTGCATCACCCATTCTCCACATTTTAGAACACCTAAAGACACTTTATATTTATTGGTATTGGATTTGCAATGCACCCCATACCTTTGTAGACCTTACTGTAAATTGTACCTAAATTGTACCTCATCCCATTTCTGCTTTGCACTATATAGTATTGTATATTAGTACATTGCATAGTATATTGTATGGTAACTCTGTTACTTCTATTCTAGTAAAGAAGGCGAAACAGCGTCTCTACCACCTGAGACAGTTAAGGAAGTTCAGAGTATCGGGGAAGATACTCCAGTCCTTCTACTCAGGAGCTGTAGAGAGCATCCTGACCGGAAACATCACTGCCTGGTATGGAAACAGCACGGCACAGGACAAGAAGGCCCTACAGAGAGTGGTGCGCTCAGCCGAGCGTACCACGGGTATTGCACTACCCCCCCTGCAGGTTCTATACAACAAGAGGTGCAAATCCAGAGCCTGCAGGATAATGAAAGACCCTCACCACCCCAATAACAGCCTGTTTCAGCTGCTGAGGTCAGGCAGACGCCTGCGAACCCCAGCTACTAGGACAGAGCGGCTTAGGCTCAGCTTCTTCCCCCAGGCCATCAGAGCCATGAACAATGAACATTGAGTGCTCAGAACATTGAACTGTCCACACACAAGCACACATGAACACACACACACGAGCAGCCACTTAACACTTTAACATGAGCGGGCACACACTCATGTCACACACACGCACACTTATGGCCAAAGGAAAGGACACTTTAAATTAGAATAACAGGAACAGTGTATTGCACTACCAAAGCTAACTAGCATGTCCCACATGCTCTGTAAATAACTATGTACAGATACCGAGATGTCACTCCATGTTACCTGCTACCTGTTACTGCACAATGTTGTTTCCTTCTTTTGATTCTATTATATGTACCACTGTATTGCACATCGTTGCGGGCAAGACCACCCGCATTTCATTGTATACCTGTATGCCGTGACCAGGGCCGCCTCAGGGGGTGTGCGAGCAGTGCGGTCGCACAGGGCCTCGCGGGAAGGGGGGCCTCACAAAAAAATTGTATTACAGACCTAAAATCTAGTTTTGCTTATATGCTTATATATTTCACATTAGACACGTTTGTAGAATGACTTGTTCCTGGGTCTGCACCTGGGTCACTATTGGAGCTCTGGTGCTCTGCAGCAGGCATTGGTTTCAATGAGGGGAGGGGTTACAGGTAAGGTAGCGTCTGACTATTCCGTGCGTGCAGCATTGGAGTTTATGCCAGCCAAGGTGAAGAGGACATCGTTCGGCAGATGGACTGAAGATGAAAGTTGTTGCATGTTAGACAGTTCAGTCAGGCTAGCCATCCCGGCTAAAGACAGGGACAGCTAGTTAGCTTTAGCTACGTTATAATATTGAGTGCTAACGTGTGGTTCAGTCGGGATAGCCATGATGATGTCGGCTAGTAGCTAGCTTAGCTAACGGCTAACTAGCGTTAGCTAACCTATCCAGAGGAGCGAGGCGAGGCGAGTGGATGTCTTTTCAAAAGAAGGAGAAGAGAACTTGTGAGCAGATAAATCTGTTAGGCAGCAATACGCCGAAAGGTGTCCAGTCTGCCGGAAAGTACTCGAAGAAGAAGAAGAAGAAGAAATTACACCGTGGGCCAAGTCTCCTTCCAACTTTACCATTGGCGCCGGCCGCGCCGCATTCATTGATACTGCGTTATGGTGAGTCAACCTATGATTATATACCCGCCGTGGACCTGTCCTGACCTATCTATCTTTCTCTCTCTCTGGAGCCAAACTGGTCGACTAGCTAATATATAGTACTACTAGTAGCTAACTGTGTGTGCCTGGTGAGAGCACCTGGCTGTATGTAGACAGTAGCCGCATAGCTTGTTAGCTGTTAGCTAACGCAGAAGCAAGCTATGCGGCTACTACATGCAGCCAGGTGCCTGATTGAGCTAACTGTTAGCCAGTTAGCTGTTTAGCGTCAGCTGGGAACGTTCGTTTGATGCTATCAGTTAGCCTTGAGAATAGCAGGCCCTGGCACTCTGACTACGACATCATCTTTGACAGAAGATGTAGTCGGGCCTGCACCATGACAAGGCTCTGGCCATAGCTTTGTCCCGACAGCGAGAGGCCTTTCGTCAACGTGGAGACCTGTGTTGCGGCCTTTCGCCCTGCGTTCCTCGTGCAGGTAACGTAAGATTAATGAAAATGTCATGACATTACCCCACTCTTACTTCCTTCCCCTCCCGAATGTTTTGTTAATAACGATGTTTTTTTCCAGGCAAAACATATGCTACTTCACAACATTTGGAGATACGACATGTGCTGTGTGTGAATGGTCGTTTGTGTAGCTTGGGTAGCGTTGGGCCGTTGGCCAAAGCTGTGTGTCACGTGGCCTGGTGTCACAGTACCTGGCTAGCCTATTTAGCTGATGTCGGCCATTGGCTCCTTGCTGCTTTGGTTTCTCTGTTGACCCTCTTCTTGTTGGATTTAAGTGTTGATCTTTGTCCTTTTGAATCTCTCATACATGCTCTAGTCTCTCTCTTTCTAACACACACAGTCTGCCTATGGCGGCCTTTCTCGATGGCTAGGCTGTGCTCAAGGATCTTCAGTCACAGTGCTCAGGTATTCTGCCACTGTGTACTCTCTGTTTAGGGCCAAATAGCATTTCAATTTCTTTCCAATGTGTCTCTCTCTCTCTCTCTCTCTCTCTCTCTCTCTGTACACTGTATATTGACTGTAGAACGGGAGCTCTCTCTCGCTCTCTCTTTTGCTATATGTTGACTGTATCATGCCCCGCCTCGGGCAGCGCTATTATTTAAGAATATGTTGACTGTATAAAAAAGAAAAAAAAAGAAAATATATATATATATAATTTTTTTTTTTTTTTTTTTTACCTTTGGGGGGGGGGGGGGGGGGGGGGGGGGAATCTCGCACAGGGCCTCGCATTACTCCCAGGCGGCCCTGGCCGTGACAATTAAAACTCTTGACTTGACTTGACTTGATTCTGCATCGAACATTGTACATATGTCTATACTGAACACTGTGACCTCTATTTTTACTTCTATTTTACATGGTATACTATTTTATTTCATAAAATAACAGAAAGCGTAGCAGATAGAAGCATTTTGTATAAAAGTATTCTGTACTTCTGTATGAAGTTGTATGAAGTTTTTACATGCACCAAAGTACATTTACCATAGTTTCTGCAATATGTTTTCAGGTGACAATTATATAATTGTATATTGTCTACATTAGATACAAAGATTTTGTAATGCACTGGGGTAGATGTGTTGGTGAGGTCTGAACCATGCTAAAAAGGGTATTTGACCAACAAATTTAGGCTTAGCATTGATACAGTGTATGGACATTCAGTCCTTGAGGTGATCTATATCCAAAAATAAGTCTTAATTAAAGATGGATGAAATACCCTATTGAAACAGTTAGAACAGCTTGGACAGACAGACCCTTACAAGTTATCACAAACAGTGCTGTATTTGTAATCGGGTATGTCCTAAATGTCTGGATGTAACATTAATGTCATGTATGCCCTGATGTATTGAAAATGGGTGACTCTGATGTAAACAAGACAAAAGTCTTTCTCTGATCTGTTACCTCTTAACATTGTGTGTATTGAGCTGTACTGTATTGTACCCATTCTGCAATCTGTTAATAACGTTTTCAATCAATCAATCAAAACACACACACACACATACACACATTGGCGTAGGGGAGGCCCTTTCGGCTGTAAGTTCCCCACCCTGCCCCTGCCACCGTTGGCAACCCCCCGGTCAGCACCGCTTCCAGGCTGACATCAGACCGACATCCCTCCCCCCTGGACACCAGCCACGCAACAACAGCCCATACTGGTTAGAATAATAGAACGTTTTATTAGCCATAACCACGTTAGGCACTACACAGGTCCTGAAAAACAAACTTCAGACAGCTCAAAACAAATTAATGAGAGTAGTCCTTAAACTACCTCCAGGCACTCACCTAGGGCCAACTTTCTTTAGGCAACTAAACTGGCTTCCGGTCAATAAAAGGGTAATTCACATCAAATTAGGTCTCACACACAAGATAGTTCAAAATACAGGTCCGAAATATCGATCTAATTATTTTAATCGATTCCGTGACAATCATTCATACTCCACTAGAAGGAGCAGTACGGATTTTATTCTGCCAAAATGTAACTCCCTAATGGGCACAAATACTTTTTTATATTCTGTAGCACTGGAGTGGAACAAGCTTCCAGTGGCCCTGAAAAACATTGAAGAGGGGGGAGTTTTAGACGTGCAACAAAGAAATGGCTAGCCAGTGAAGTACGACAACGCCTCTACTTCCTCAGGCGCCTAAGGAAGTTCCAAGTCAGTCAGAAGATCCTTAGGAACTTCTACTCATGTACAATAGAGAGCATCCTGACCGGCAACATCACCTCCTGGTTTGGGAATAGCACTGCACAAGACCGTAGCAGACTACAAAGAGTGACACGTTCAGCCGAACGCACAATTGGAGGGGGGCTTCCCACCCTCCAGAACATTTACAACAAGCGGTGCAAGGGGAAGGCTAAGAGAATTATTAAGGACTCGAGCCACCCGAACAACTGCCTCTTTGAACTGCTGCGGTCAGGCAAGCGATACCGGAGTCTTAAGGCGAGCACAGAAAGACTCAGAAGAAGCTTCTATCCCCAGGCCATCAGGCTGCTAAACGAACAATAATCACTATGCAACAACCATCAAATGCACACAGCACACACACCCACACGCACACACTCACTCAAACAAACAACACACTGCAGCACCCACTCTCCACACTTTAGATCACACAAACACACTTACACTTTATATTTATTGATAAAGGATTTGCACTACAACTCGTACACCTACTGTGAATTGTACCTAAATTGCACCTCGTCCCATTTCCCCATTTCTGCCTTGCACTATATAGTATTGTATATTAGTACACTGCACAGTATTGTATATTGTATGGTAACTACGTCTATTCTGCATCGAACATAGTACATATGTCTAAACTGAACACTGTGACCTAATTTTTTTTACTTCTAATTTTACTATGTTATTTTATTTCATACTTATCTTGTCTTGCACAGTCTCTGGAGCGCAACAGTAAGAAGCATTTTGTATAAAAGTATTCTGTACTTCTGTATGACAACTATTAAAGAAACTTGAAACTTGAAACTTGAAATAGCCAGTGCCATCAAATAAAATAAAAAACTCAGTGAAGTGGCTCAAAGCCATGCCACCTTGTGGCTTTACTATTTGTACATACATTTTGCCCTTCTCTCTTTGAGAGATGCAAATTTCTCAATGACTCTGGTTAAGTCAGGGATGTCTTTGATCAGTTTCTTCTCCATGGAGAGCATGGCCAGTGCATTGAGACGATTCTGTCTTCGTTCTTACCAAACCAGCTTCTGGAAAACGACTGAATATATTGCCTTCCTCTTGTCTGTTGCTGGTTGCTGAATGCTGATCTCAGGCTGATGAGGTCCAAACTCTTTCACTCTGAGTTTTTCTTGCAGTGTTCGTCTTTCAAATGGTGTTGCTTGAAGGATTTAACAGAATTATCCTACCTAGAAATCAAAAATGAAAATATTCCTCGAAACGGCAAGTCTTTTCTGTTTGACGACTGGTGGTGACGAGTGACAACACAGAGTGGCGCACTAGTGCGTGACGGCTTGCTTTGTTTGAGCGCTAGAAAGCTGCGCCCCCACAGATCATATTTATGACCCTTGATAGGCAAAATGTATTTGCTTAATCCACTTACATTGGCCGCTTGCGCACAGTGACGCCGAATTAGTGTGCGTTAAGTCAAGCGCTCATCAAGATTTCTATGAGAGTGACGTCAATCACAAACGAGGGGGGAGAATAGCACGCACAAAACAATGATTTATATTTGCTATATTAACGTTATTGTGCATTTTAATAGTAATTATTATTCATTTTAAACATGTTTAGTTTATTTTTAGGGGTTCAAAATCAAAAAACACTATTTCTTCTTCTCCTTCTCTCTATCGGCCGGCTGCCACTACTATTGTGTCTGTCCATGATCCACACAGGAGAGGGTTGCAAATGGCTTGAGCATGTCTGACACCTACCACTCAAATGCCAACCAACTACACCAGTTATCAGTAAACAATGAGTAGTTACCATGGCAAGTACGTGAATAAACGAATAAGGCTACTTTTTCATTTACATGCACCCAGCCATATTTATTTTCACAAAAAAAAGGGTTGCCAATGAGCGGAAAGGTGGGCGTGGCCGTTTTTCCACCAAGGAGTGTTTTTAGTGCAAAATATATGTTTGCAATCGATTCAGAAACATGAAAACCCCTAGTTTGACACCTCACAAGGTGCTTAAGGCAAAAATAAACATTTAAAAATGTTCACAGATATAAGGTTCCCGGTACTCCAAATTTCAGCAGCTGTCACAGGTTTTCCTATAGGAGTTTAATTTAATCTTTTTATATGTGTTATTAGACACTGTTACAAACACATTGGTGAAGAAATTTCTTGGTAAGGAATTCATTCCAAGATTGGCCAAATATCTGGTCATAATTCCCTGACTAGGTGTTTTCCACCCAGCATACATTATATCAGCAGGCCGGATCCAGTAGAGCCCACAGCTGGCTGGATGACTAGGGCGGTTATTGATTCATCACTCACACTCACAGCAAGCCCTCCGTCCTGATAATTATCTTTGTCAAATTAATTATCAGTGTAAGTGTCAGCATGACAGTGCCAATGAATTACGTCCATATAACCTTGATTAATCAAACCAAATGAGTTCCATGGCGAATGCCGCTATGTGCATAATATGGATGTTCTCTCCGCAGCAGAAAACGTCTTTTCCTCTCCTCATCCATCTTTAGATTATCCGTGCTGTTCCTAATTCCTCACATTCCTCCATTTATCTATCTCTCTTTCCTTTCTCTCTCCCCCTCTCTCTCCCACACTCCCTCCCTCTCTTTCTTTCTAACTCTCTCTCTCTCTCTCTCTCTCTCTCTCTCTCTCTATCTCTCTCTCTCTCTCTCTCTCACACACATACACACTCAACACCCCTTGTCTTTCACTCCATCCTTCTCTCTCTCAGACACACGTACACACTCAACACCCCTTATCGTTCACTCCCTCTCTCTCTCTCTCTCTCACATACACACATACACACTCAACACCCCTTATCGTTCACTCCCTCTCTCACTCTCTCTCTCTCTCTCTCTCACATACACACGTACACACTCAACACCCCTTGTCTTTCACTTCCTCCCTCCCTCTCTCCTTCTCTCTCTCTCAGACACACATACACACTCAACACTCCTTATATTTCACTCCCTCTCTCTCTCTCTCTCTCTCTCTCTCTCTCTCTCTCTCTCTCTCTCTCTCTCTCTCTCTCTCTCTCTCTCTCTCTCTCTCTCTCTCTCTCTCTCTCTCTCTCTCTCTCTCTCTCTCTATCTCTCTCTCTCTCTCTCTCTCTCTCTCTGTCCATCCTGTCAGAATGGACTTGTCTCTGTCATCTAGTTAGTCTGGAGGTGAGGTGGTGTATTGATCCCTGTGGTCTAGTGGGTCAGTGAGCCTGTGTGTGTGTGTGTGTGTGTGTGTGTGTGTGTGTGTGTGTGTGTGTGTGTGTGTGTGTGTGTGTGTGTGTGTGTGTGTGTGTGTGTGTGTGTGTGTGTGTGTGTGTGCGCGTGTGTGTGTGTGTGTGTGTGTGTGTGTGTGTGTGTGTGTGTGTGTGTGTGTGTGTGTGTGTGTGTGTGTGTGTGTGTGTGTGTGTGTGGTGTGTGTGTGTGTGTGTGTGTGTGTGTGTGTATGTGTGTGTGTGCGTGCATGTCATACAGTGGCTGGTATCTATCCTGGCAGAACAGAACAGAACAGAACAGAACAGAACAGAACAGAACAGAACAGAACAGAACAGAACAGAACAGAGCAGACCAGAACAGAGCAGAACAGAAGAACATAACAGAACAGAGCAGAACAGAACAGAACAGAGCAGAGCAGAGCAGAGCAGAACAGAACAGAGCAGAACAGAACAGAGCAGAACAGAACAGAACAGAGCAGAACAGAACAGAACAGAGCAGAACAGAACAGAACAGAGCAGAACAGAGCAGAGCAGAACAGAGCAGAACAGAACAGAGCAGAACAGAACAGATCAGAACAGAGCAGAACAGAGCAGAACAGAACAGAACAGAACAGATCAGAACAGATCAGAACAGAGCAGAACAGAGCAGAACAGAACAGAACAGAACAGAACAGAACAGAACAGAACAGAACAGAGCAGAACAGAGCAGAGCAGAACAGAACAGAACAGAGCAGAACAGAACAGAGGAGAACAGAACAGAACTGAGCAGAACAGAGCAGAGCAGAGGAGAGGAGACTGGCTCAAAGGCTCACAAAGCCTGACACACTTCCCTGAAAGCAGCGGGAGTCTGCAGTAATGCCTGAATGAAAGCTCCCTCATTCATTATTTATTCACACAAACACACACTGTTATGACCTGATCATTCTTGTCATTCATGTTTCATGTTTCTCTGCGACACATACATTTTCCACTCCGCTTTGCACTCCCCCTCCCCTTGACATATGGCTTTTTTTTTTTTCCTGTGACCAGGACTTTGTTGAGTGGGCGGGGCCTGAGGCTGGTAACAACTTGGATGACTACACAGACACTGTGACATCCTTCATCAGCCTCGGCGAGGAGGTGTGTGTCCCCCTCCGCACTAGGAAGATCTACAACAACAACAAACCCTGGTTTTCAGCCCAACTCAGGCGGCTGAGGTCGGAGAAGGAGGTGGCCAGGCTCAGTGGTGATGCTCATCGGTTCAGGCAGGCCAAGTACAAGTTCGCCAAAGAGGTGAGGGAGGCGAAACTTCGCTTCTCAGAGAAACTGCGGCAGCAGCTCTCTGAGGGGAATTCCTCCTCCGTTTGGAAAGGCCTCAAGACCATTACAAACTACAAGCCGAAGTCACCACAGGCGCCTGATAACCTCCCCCTGGCGAACGAGCTAAACACATTTTACTGTAGGTTTGAGAAAGAGGTTCCCCCCCGCCCTCTTCCTTCACCCACTCGGTCACAACCTCCATCCCCCCACCCCAGTGCCCCCCCCCCCCCCCCCCCCCCTCTCTCTGTCAGTGTGAGAGAGGTGAAACGGCTGTTTTCCAGTCAGAATCCCCGGAAGGCGGCCGGCCCGGACTCTGTCTCCCCCTCTGCCCTGAAGCACTGCGCTGACCAGCTCGCACCGGTGTTTACCACCATTTTTAATGCATCGCTGGAGCTGTGTCACGTCCCAGCATGCTTCAAGGCCTCAACCATCATCCCCGTCCCCAAGAAGGCCAAGGTCACGGGCCTTAATGACTACAGACCTGTCGCCCTGACCTCTGTGGTCATGAAGGTCCTGGAGCGCTTTGTCCTGGCCCACCTGAAGCTCATCACAGATCCTGTGCTGGACCCGCTGCAGTTCGCGTACAGAGCCAACAGATCCACAGAGGATGCTGTGAACATGGCTCTGCACTACACGCTGGAACATCTGGACTACGCGGGCAACTATGTCAGGATCCTGTATGTGGACTTCAGCTCGGCCTTCAACACCATCCTTCCACCCATCCTGGAGCACCAGCTATCCCTGCTGCAGGTGCCGGCCTCCACTCGCAGGTGGATTACCGACTTCCTGTCCAACAGGTCTCAGCGGGTGAGGCTTGGGAAGAGCATTTCCAGCTCTAGGTCCACCAGCACCGGTTCCCCGCAGGGCTGCGTTCTATCCCCACTACTGTTCTCCCTGTACACAAACAGCTGTGCCTCTCTACACCCCTCGGTCAAACTCCTGAAATTCGCTGACGACACCACCCTGGTGGGTCTCATCTCCAGGGGGGACGAGTCGGCCTACAGGAGGGAGATCGAGAGGCTGCAGAGCTGGTGCAGCTGCAACAACCTGGAGCTCAATGCTCAAAAGACAGTGGAGATGGTAGTGGATTTCAGGAGGAAAGCAGCCCTGCCCCCTCCCATCATACTGGGAGGCACTCAGGTGGCCTCCGTGGAGTCATGCCGATTCCTCGGCATGACCATCTCCCGGGATTTGAAGTGGGAGCTCAACATCACGGGCCTGCTCAAGAAGGCCCAGGGGAGGATGTTCTTCCTCCGGCAGTTGAAGAAATATAAACTGCCGAGGACCATGATGGCCCAATTCTACACGGCCATCATTGAGTCCATCCTCACCCACTCCATCATCTCCTGGTTCCCTGCTGCAGCGGCAAAAGATCTTGCCAAGCTGCAGCGGGTGATTCGCTCCGCGGAGAGGGTGATCGGCTGTCCCCTGCCCTCCCTCAGGTCCCTGCACGACTCCAGGGCGCTGAAGAGGGCGAGAAAGATCATGGCCGACCCATCCCACCCCGGTCACAGCCTCTTCACCCTGCTCCCCTCTGGGAGAAGGCTGAGGATCCCAAAGGCTGTGAAAGCTCGACACAGACTGAGCTTCTTCCCCTCAGCCGCCAGGCTGATCAATGCCTCAGCCGTTTCAATCAATGTTCTCTGGCGCCAGCAGCCACGCTAGATGTTCCTTGTCCTTATTATATTCTCATTGGCATCTGCCTCGTTTGTTTCCAGTGTTGGCCATGTCCTTAAAATCATTAGTTACGGTACATTATCTGTGTACGAGATGCCTTCAGCGTACTCATATGTATGCCAGTCACCTCCCCCCTAAATGCTCTTACGTTGTACATGTATATACTGTACATACAGCCAATTATGTCTTATTCCATTCAGTTGGTACAGTATTGCCTCGGTGCTATCAACCCCTGTGATCTATGCAAGCTGTGTGTTTACACACTAAACACCCCCTTCCTCTCTGAGACCCGCGCCGCTTTTGTCTTTGCTTTGCATTTGAGCTTGTGTTTGATTACACCACGTTCGTTGGCTTTTGCACCGTGTTTGGTTATGCACACTTGTTTTGTTTGCCTATGTAAATTGGTGTGTCGTCCTCTGCGTGTTCCAGAATATATGTTTGTGTGTGTGTGTGTGTGTGTGTGTGTGTGTGTGTGTGTGTGTGTGTGTGTGTGTGTGTGTGTGTGTGTATGTTTGTGTGTTTTTATCCATGCATACAGTTGGAAATTGCTAAGCGACCTTTCACCTGAATGATGCTTCCTGTTGGAGAGTTGCCCTCCAGTTGACCCCTGACCTCTCCAAAACGCCCGCTGCTACAGAGAAGGCTCTGCGTGGACAGAATCTAGGGATACATACAGTATCGTGATACAGGGGTCGCGATTCAGTATATTTTGCAATACTATTACTATAAACACTGCGATACGCTATTGAGATTTCATCTGGAAACATTTGAGGGAACAAAAACGTCATGGTAAAAAGTGAATACATGTATGTTGATATGTGGTATTAGCTCCTCTATCATGGGCTCCACAATATTATGTACATTTCTACCTTAACTATCACTTATGAGGTAGGATTAGGGTTGGGTACCGTTCACATTTGAACCGATACCAGTACCCAACGGTACCTTTTTTCTGTACTTTAGTCTCAAAAAATTTTATCCACCTACCTCAGTTGTAAGAAATGTGTCCAAACTTCAAATTATTTATTATCATTATTATTTATTTAGAACAATTAGTTTATATATATATATATATATATATATATATATATATATATATATATATATATATATATATATATATATATATATATATATATATATATATATATATAATATTGCAGCGAGCGTTGGCTTGCCATTGCCCTGACTGCTTTGTTGTTGAATCAAGTAAAATCCTAGGTAAGCGTGTATTGTGCACGTGAACATTGACGTGACGCGGTAAAAAGAAACGTTGACGTCATCGGACTTTATATACAAATAAATGTATTCTAATATTTTTTATTACCGAAATGTGGCACCGGTGGATCTCACGTGAATCGGTCCTCGGTAGTACCGACGTGATTCGGTCGATATCCTTAAAAGTACCGGATTCTGGGGTCCCCTCGTGGCGCATACCATAGTGCCTCGCGCTACTTCGCGGCCGACCTACGCGGCCGACCCGGGTTCGATCCCAGCTCCCGTCGTTATTTGTCGCATGTCCTCCCCACCTCTCCTCCCGTTCGCCCTCTCCTCTGTCGGTCCTGCGTGGCCAATAAAAGCTGTAAAAATGCTAAATAAATTATAAAAGAAAAAATAAAACTTACCGGATTCTGTACCCATCCCTAGGTAGGATACTGATTGTCTTTGTTATTGATTGGTTTGTGTCACTATAATATGACATACTGTATGTATTTTTTGAGAGAGAGAGAGAGAGAGAGAGAGAGAGAGAGAGAGAGAGAGAGAGAGAGAGAGAGAGAGAGAGAGAGAGAGAGATAGAGGTTTTATAGCTCCATCTGTTGATTAAAAGTGTTCTTATTATTTTTTTTGTGACCAACTTTTTATTTTGTCATTTTTTTTAAAACAAGTTCAGAGGAAAGACATTCACATCAGCATTTCATATTAATTCACACAGTGCCATAAAAAGTGTCTTTTCAGTATATAGATTGTCCGTCAGTATATTCATATACTGTGTAGCCTGCCTGTTTGCAGTTGTGACAGTATTTTCCTCCGTTCTGGCGGTCCTGTGGCTGCAAGACAGCCCAGGTCGCTTCTTAACCCCCCTCCCAGCCCCCCGGGTTTGCATAGACATTTTAGGAAAGGGGGAAACCATGATGCATACATGTATAGGATACAATTAATTAAAAATAAATCATAATTATGTTTGTTAGATAACCTGTGATCCTGTTACAAAGTAATAGGGAAAAATACAATTTAGAAACAACAACAAAAAATACAACAGTAAACAGGTAAAGAAACGATAAAAAAAACAACAACATGATTTTTGTTCATTCTCTGGTGTCAAGGTACAAGTGTTCAACCTAGTGGAGTACTGATTTTACCTTCTGGGCCGCAGTAAGTAATATTTGGATCGATTCTGTCCTTGCTCCCTGTGCTCTAGCACTGGATGCCTCTAATCTCAATACTTCGTAGAAGATGACGTCACGTGACTGAGAGGAATGGCGTGCTGAGTGCTCTACACAGCTCTGTCCTTAAAATATAGTATTTTGCTTCTAAATTATCATCTATTAAACTGAAGAACTGGATTATTTTGTTCAAACATAGTTGCCTGTCTGCATGTCTATTTCTGGCTCTTGCAGAGAAACCCGAACCCAGACAAAGAAAGGTGAACAGCGTGCAGCAATCAAACAAATTATGTCAAGCGAGGATACACCTGCCTGGGCGCAGCTACTCCTAACGGAGGTGAGCGACCTTAAATTATCGGTTGAAAGAAGACTGGATGAACTTGGCAATTCAATGAAAGACCTAAAAAAAGAGACACAGGCTATTCTGAACAGAGTCTCTAATGCAGAAAAAAGAATCGGAGATCTAGAACAGTGGTTCCCAAAGTCGGGGTCGCGACCCAAAGGTGGGCCGCGAACAGCCACTGCCACCAAGCCTCTTCAACTCATTCAAAATGCAGCTGCCCGCCTGATCTCAAACCTACCGAAGTCAGCCCATGTCACCCCACTTCTTAGGGACCTGCACTGGCTCCCCATTGCTGCACGTATCCGCTTCAAGGCCCTCGACCTAGCATACCGTGCGGCAAAGGGAACCGCTCCCGCCTACCTCCGGTCAATGGTCTCTAACTACACACCCTCAAGACCCCTACGCTCTGCGTCTTCTGGCCGCCTCAGATCTACTCCTATCCAAGCTCCCGGAGGGTCATCAAAGAGAAGCCGCCTATTCTCAGTCCTTGCCCCACAATGGTGGAATGAACTACCCATCCCAGTTAGGACAGCCGAATCCCGTCCAATATTTCGCCGTCGACTAAAGACTCACTTCTTCAACCATTATCTGAAATGATAAAAAAAAAAAAAAAAAAAAAAAAAAAAAAAAAATCTAACCCCGACTAACCTTAATGTCATGCACTTGTCCTAATAAACTAACCTACACTGTAACACGCAACACTTTGATGAACATTGTTACTCAGCTGATAGAGTTATACCCTTCTTGCTGTCTTGTCGCACAGAACTTGTAAGTCGCTTTGGATAAAAGCGTCAGCTAAATGACTAAATGTAAATGTAAATGAGACGATTTAAAAAAAAAAAAAAAAAAAAAAAAAATTTATTATTTTTTTTTCAGGTGACTGAACTTAGAAGCAGGCCAGGACAGTGTTTCTAGTTGTATTCTAAAATTCTATTAT
The DNA here is from genome assembly GCF_963971535.1 of Notolepis coatsorum. Classification (NCBI taxonomy): domain Eukaryota; kingdom Metazoa; phylum Chordata; class Actinopteri; order Aulopiformes; family Paralepididae; genus Notolepis; species Notolepis coatsorum. The sequence continues at coordinate 196,919,833 of NC_140169.1, read as the reverse complement.
ATTGTATTCTAAAATGTGACTATATGGTTTTATATTAACTTAATAAATAAACAAAAACGACTTATCTACTTATTTCAACGACCATTTCAAACTAAATAACAGATTATGCACATAAAACGCTGAAAACAACCGAAGCAACAATAGTATTTTAATGAGGCTATTATTATTATCATTATTATTTTGCAACAAGTTAGCCCTCTCATAAATAGCACATATAAATGAATAACTATAACTTGAACTAACTTAATAGGATTGAAGTGATATTTGGCTTAAAAAATCGGTCGCCTGGCAAAAAAAAAAAAAAAAAAAAAAAAAGCCAGACGATGTGCATTGGGCCGCGGCTCTCTGACGCCTTATTTTCTGGGCCCTGGCCTGAAAAGTTTGGGAACCCCTGATCTAGAAGACCAGTGTGCGGCCAATAGTAAAACCCTGCAAGTCCAAGCCAAAGAGCTGAACATGCTACAAACAAAGTTTAGTAACTTGGAAGCACAAAATCGGAGAAATAATCTGATCTTTGTTGGCCTGGCAGAAGGACTGGAGACAGGCAACCCAGACAAGATGATGGGCGACATATTAAAATATATTCTGGATGGTAAAGAAGAAGAGCCAACACCAGAAATGTAAAGACAGCACCGTAGCCCACGTCCCCGCCCGGCTCCAGGTGAGCCACCGCGGCCGTATCTGGTGCACATACGGAGATGGAGCGACAGACAGAGGATCCTCCAGGCCGTGGCCGACAAAAGGCAACTATCACCACCACTGAGAGTCTTCCAGGATCTACCAACGGAGATTAAAAGAAAGCACGCAGAATATGATGACATCAGAGGGAAACTCCGCAGAGAAACGTCCCTGCGCTATGGAATACTTTACCCAGCGAGGCTTATCATCACCATTGATGAGGTGAAATATATATACAACAACGCATTGGAGGCTGTTGAAGATTTGAAGAAACGATTACCCAAGATCTTTGGTTGACATGAGTGAGAGGAACAGAGGCATAACTGCACCAGCGTCACTGTAAGCCCCCCTGTTTTTTTTCTTATTTTTCTTCTATACCTTCATTCATTACTGATGGAATTGAGATATTTTTTATGTTACACAATGAACAAGTGAAAAATGAACTAATCACACAATAAACATAACGCTGGTGCCCGCAATCACGTATTTTTTAAATCGCGCAAGTTGATTGAACTTTAAGAACGGAGCTGTGTAGGATGCAGCACGGCCGCGCCTGCTCTGCTCGCGGACAAAGGATGGACATTAAGTCTATCTCTGTTTTGTTTACTGTTTTTCCTTTGCTTAATGGCTTATTTTATGTATGTGTATGTCTTGTACTTTTTATGTCTTTGTCTATCCATACATATTGTTGCAGAGTTTACAAGGAGGAAGCTGTAAAGTTGCTTGATAAAAATAATGGGACCTAATAATGTAAATTTGATTAGCTGGAATGTGAAAGGTATTTCAAACAAAACGAAAAGATATAAAATTTTCGTATTACATATTTGAAATCCCTATCATGTGATTTGGCAATGCTCCAGGAGACCTATCTAAATGAAATAGAATCAGTTAAATTGAAACAAAGATGGGTAGGTCAAGTGTTCTCAGCACCAGGCAGTGGAGCCTCTAGAGGGGTAAGCATCCTGATTTCAAAGAAAATATCATTTAAACTTTCAAAACAAATAGTTGATAAAGATGGTAGATATTTAATTTTGTCAGGCATTTTACAAAATGAAAAATGTACTTTAGTAAATGTATATGCCCCTAATACGGGACAGAATACTTTTTTGTCAAAGCTGAATCTGGTGCTGGCAGAATTTGCAAATTATCCCATTCTGATGGGTGGGGACCTAAATTTGGTTAGCAATGCCTCGATTGATAGGTCTGGGCGCCCCCTCCCACTAGACGGAGCATTGTCAAGTGCACTTAAAGAAATGCAAAACTCACTAGCATTAACCGATATTTGGCGTGTTGTCAACCCTGACACACGTGAATATACTTTTTACTCCCATGCTCATAATTCATATTCCAGGATTGACTATTTTCTCTTCTCACAATCCTTGGTGGGTAATGTAATTGATTGCAAAATTCATAACATACTTTTATCAGACCATGCGCCCCTGTCAGTCATTTTTACTCCTGCTGTAATTAACAATAAAACTAAACAATGGAGATTTAATAACTCCTTATTGAAAGATCAAGTTTTTGTGTCTATGATTGAGGAGAAAACACAGGAGTACATTAGTATTAATCTTACATCAGTCCAGTCAGTGCAGACGGTATGGGAGGCTTATAAGGCAACCTGTAGGGGCTGGATTATAAGCTACTCAACAGCTAAGAAAAAGGAAAAAATGGCAAGGAAACATGGTCTGATTACTGAACTTAAGTCCTTGGAATTGATTGATTGAATTGATTGATTGATTGATTGAAAACTTTATTAACAGATTGCAGAATGGGTACAGTACAGTACAGCTCAATACATACAATTGTTAAGGGGATGCAGACCAGAGAAAGACTTTCGTCTTGTTTACATCAGGGTCCCCCATTTTCAATTAATCTCGAACATATATGACATACATGACATACAGATAGACAGTACTGCTACATCTATACATTTATGACATACCAGATTTGCAAATACAGTACTGTTTGTGATACAAAAAGAGTCCAGAAAAAAAAGAATATACATTTGACGTAGAAACTGTACATTGGATTGGGTAGGTGGGGGGGGGGACTGTACATTGGAGGTGGTTGGGTGGGTGGGGGGGGGGGGGGGTTGGGTAGGAGTGGGGTGGGTGTGGTACACTGTACAACTGTACAAACAAAACTGTACATTGGAATATTGACATGACCATACTTGGTAATTTACTGTACATTGGAGGGGGTTGTGTTCGGACATTTACAGTGGCCAGTTTCGAATTGCAGTCTCCCTTAGGTGTTTTTTGAGAGTGTTTTTGAAAGTGGGTAGTGATTCACATTCCTTTACAGCTTTGGGTAGGGCGTTCCACATTGATGTGGCATAATTGCGAAACGTGTTTAGTCCCTTGTTTGAGCCGAATCTGGGTTTAACATTTGTGGAGCTCCCTCTGGTGTTGTGATTGTGGTATTCACTGACCTTTGGGAAGTATTTTGACATGTACATGGGTACCTTGGTCGTGTAGTGTATCTTGTAGACCAGGCCCATTGCAAGTTGCTGTACTCTGTCGTCTACTCTAAGCCATCCTAGGTTGTCAAAGTGGGCAGGGGTGAAGTGGGTTCTAGGAGTTAGGTCAAGCAGTAGTCTGACCAGTTTGTTTTGAGATGTTTGTAATTTTGTTTTTAGCGCCTTTGAGGTGCTTTGGTACCATGAGGTACAAGCATAGTCGTAGTACCCTTGAATGAGTGCTCCTGCCAGAGTCTTCAGGGTATTCTTGTTTACCAGTGAGGAGATTCGGTACAAGAATCGAGTTCGTTGGTTGACTTTTTTTTATTACATTGGATGCCATTTTGTCACAGGAAAGATTTGCCTCTAGGATGGAACCCAGGTAGGTAATATCTTCTTTCCTTGTGACAATATTGTCACCCACTGTAACTGAGAAGCCGTCGGTCTTGCTGAGTTTGTTATTTGAACCGAAGAGAATGGACTCTGTTTTGCCCATGTGTAATGATAGTTTGTTATCAGCGAGCCATATGCAGATTTTGCCTAGTTCTGAGCTGAGGGTTTTTTCAACCTGTAACTTGTTCTTGTCAGAGACCAGCAGGGCTGAGTCGTCCGCAAACAGGAACAAGTTGCAGTCACAAGCTGACGACATGTCATTTGCATAAATTAGGAACAGTAGCGGACCTAGTATGCTTCCTTGTGGAACACCACAGCTTACTGTGAGGGGGGGGGGGATAGGGTACCGTTTACCTCCACCATCTGCTCTCTCCCCTCCAGGTAGGATTGCATCCAGCTCACTGATAGACTATCAAAACCAATTGCTTTTAGCTTGTCAATCAGAATGGTGTGATTGACAGTGTCGAAGGCCTTTTGTAGGTCCAGCATGACCATGCCGCAGTATTTGCCCGCGTCCACCTCTTGTTTGATGTGGTCGTTTAAATAGAGAAGGCATGTGTCAGTGGAGTGGGATGTTCTGAAGCCAGATTGGAATTCGTAGATTAGATTTTTTTCCGCGAGGTATTTTTCGACCTGTTCGTATATAAAAAAAATGTCCATGACTTTCGAGATGGAGGTAAGGATAGAAAAAGGGCGGTAGTTGCCTGGGTCTAATTTACTGCCTTTTTTGTGCAGAGGGGTCACTCTCGCAATTTTGAAGTCCTTGGGGACGTGTCCCTGTTTTATGGAGAGGTTTATTATGTGTGTGATGACTGGGGTGATGGCGGCTGCTGAGTCTCTGAGGAATTTGGAGGGGATGTTGTCATGGCCAGTGGCCTTGTTAGGTTGCAGGGCGCTCAGTTTTTTGAGTACCTCATCTGTTGTTACCATTTCCAGTTTGAAGTCGTCTTTGTGGACCCCTAGGTTCTTGTAGTATGCTACTATGTGTTCTACCCCATAATGCCCTGAGTGGGAGGGTAGTTTGTTTACCAGTGTTGTGGCTATGTTTGTATCTAGTCTAGTCATATGTTGGACCCTGACAATTTAGAACTGAAAAACGCAGTGTTGGTTATAAAAACAGAATTACAAGCAATTCTACATGAGGAAAATGCATTTGCCCTCTTTCAGTTGCGTCGAAAATATTATGAATCTGGTGATAAGGCTGGTAAAATGCTTGCTCTCAGACTGAAGCGGCAAGAAAATCGTCAATCAATCTCTAGCATATATGATGAAGATGGCTCTTTGATTTGTGATCAACTTCAAATCAATCAAGCATTCACAAAATTGTATAGCACACTGTATAAATTAGAATGTTGTACGAGTGAAGAGGAAATGGAAAACATTTTCAGAGATATAAATCTCCCAACCCTCTGTGAAGAGGAAAGGGAATCATTGGATGCACCTATCAAGGAAAATGAAATTAAATCGGCTATCAAATCCCTCTCAACCGGTAAAACGCCGGGTGATGATGGCTATACAAGTGAATTTCGTAAAGGGGAACTATTTTACTATTTCTTTCACTATTTGGGCACTTTTACACAATTCCTGTGAGTTTATGGAACACCTCTGTAATTTTTTATTCTTTTTAATTCATTGTTTTGTATTTCTAATGAAGTCCTCAAAAACAGCATTTTTCTACCTCAAGATCTTAAGCCGTTTTGATCCTGGGCTCCTAAACCACTGCGCCGCCTGAACATTATCATGCAGCGGTGTCTCTCTGACATCACAAACCAGCACATTTTCAGATGACTCAGTTCAGTGAGGGTGAATATTGTGAGAGGAGAATTGGAAGAATGCGCCAATATGAGAATTAGAGACATAGATCATATTAATATAAGTCCACATAGCTAGGAAACAATGCTAAACACTGAAAAAGGCCATTTATAAGATAATTCCCCTTTAAGTGTTTCCAAGTCACTCTTACACCACTTCTAATATTGCTGTTTAATGATATAGTGGCCAATCAATCCATGCCGCTAACCATGTGGCAAGCTACTATTTCATTGATTCCAAAACATGGCAAGGATCACTTGCAAATGTGTAATTTCAGACCTTTGAGTATTTTAAATAATGATTATAAGTTGTTTGCGAAGGTCCTTGCAGGGCGATTGGAAAATGTTATAACCTCATTGATTCATATTGATCAGGCTGGCTTTGTACAGGGTCGTCTAGCTTCAAATAACATGAGGAGGCTAATGCATGTTATGTCAAGGGCGGGGGCCTCCCATCATCCAGCGATGGCAATATCGCTGGATGCTGAGAAAGCCTTTGATCGAGTGGAGTGGAAATATCTGTTTTATGTACTTCCTAAATACGGATTTGGACCGGTTCTCATGAACTGGATAAAGGCACTTTACCATGAACCGGTTACGTCAGTCAGAACAAATGGTATAAGGTCTGAGCCATTCCATCTCTATCGATCTACCCGCCAAGGATGTCCGGTTTCACTGCACATTTTTATTCTTTCCCTCGAACCACTTGCCTGTGCTATACGTGCTCATAAGGAAATCAGTGGTATTCGTATTGGTAGTTGTGAGTATAAGGCCAGCCTGTTTGCTGATGACATATTATTAACACTAACAAATCCTAGCCATTCCATCTCTCAAATGCTAAAGCTTATAGATACATTTGGTAAATTTTCGGGCTATGAAGTGAATTATAGTCAAAGTGAAGCTATTCCACTTAACAACCTAACTTTTCAATCACATCTGGGTTCTGCTCCTTTCAATTGGAAGCCAAAAGGAATTAAATACCTGGGAATTAAAATCCGATCTCCCATTGAAAAAATGATTGAGGTAAATACATCGGACCTTTTAAAGAATATAAAGGAGGACATCAAAAGATGGACAGTCTTGCCTTTATCCCTATGGGGCAGATCTGATATTATAAAAATGAATTTGTTACCAAGGCTAGATTTTTTGATGTCCTCTATACCGTTAAAGTTCCCTCCTAGTTGGTTCAAAGAAATACACTAATTATTTTCTGGCTTCCTATGGAACAACAGAAAACCTAGAATCAGCCATAAAAAACTTATAAAACCTATGTAGTGGAGGAATAGGACTACCAGATATCCACCAGTATTACATAGCATATAACTCAAGATACCCCTTGCAGTGTGCTTACAATAGTGTGAGACAGATTGGCAGCTGGGAATGGCTTCAAGAACAAATTATAGAAGAACATAACAAAGATCTATCTCTTTCAATGTTGTGGTATAACCCAAAAATCACTCCCAGACTGGACAATCCGCTTTTAGAATTTTCATGTGAAATAGTGAAAATCTTACATAAACGCCTGACCTTTAGTGGATATTCCTTACCATCATGTCCATTATGGAAAAACCTGTTGCTCTCTGCAGGAGGTAAAACCCTTAAAAATAATGTATGGCAACAACATAATATAACACAGGTGGGTCAAGTGATTGAAAGGGGAAATATGATACCTTTTAATGAACTTAAAACACAGTTTGGGCTGAAAGACACAGAATTGTTATCTTATTTACAAATACAATCAGTTATTAAATCATTGTTGTCTAAAGGCATAGCTATAGGAACAAACAGAGTCTTGGAAGAGACATTAAGGGGAATTACAGGCAGGAAAGGCATTGTCTCTGCAATGTATAAACTATCATGTTCAACCACCCCTGATATCGGATGTCCGGTTCCGGGTCGGAAGGATGTGAACGTTTCTGAGCCACGCTGCCGCTCCCAAACTTTTATTTTACTTTAAAAAGCCTATTTTTTTTTATTTTCAAGGTGATTGAACCACTAATATACAACATCCGTATCTAAGACTGTACTATTCGACCCAAAAAGGAAAAAGAATAACGAGCGTGATGACTGCACGAGTCTTGAGAAGCGAGGCCGCCCCTGTGGATGGGGCTACCATGGCTAAGCTAATGGAGGAGCTCAAACAGGCCTTCACCACGGAGTTCAGAACGTTTGCTGCCTCGCTCGAGTCTAGACTCGACGGCTTCCAGCAGGAGATCACAGACCATACCCAACGCTTGACCTCCGTGGAGGACGGCATGGATAGGTGGTCGGATAGGATGGCGGAGCTAGAAGTAAGATGCACAGCTCAGGATATAGTCATCGACAAGCTAAGAAACAAGCTAATTGATGTTGAATCACGTAGTCGGCGTTCTAACATTCGCATCCTGGGCCTGGACGAATCCCTGCACAGCAACCGTCCCAGTGTCTTTTTCGCGGAGGTCCTGGTGGAAATCATGGGGAAAGATGTCCTCGCTACACCACCGGAGCTTGACCGATGCCACAGGACGCTAACACCCAGACCAGCACCAGGCTCCAGGCCTAGGGCCGTAATTGCCCGCTTACATCACTACAAGATCAAAGAGACTATTATCCTGGAAGCTCGCAAGAGGAGAGGGAATCTGACATACAGAGGGAAAACAGTCGCTATCTTCGAAGATTATCCCCCCGAGGTGGTCGAGCAACGTTCACAATACCGTGATGTCATGGGGCCCCTGTACAAGCGCGGATTTAAACCATCGCTCCAGTTCCCTGCGAGGCTAATCATCCGAACCAAGGAGGGCAGGCTGCATCTACCGTCGCCCAAGGACGCCGTGGACTTCCTGAGGACCCGACCCAGAGGGACCTCGACACCGGTTTCGCCAGGACGAGACGCAGACCCGACACCGGCTTCACCAGGGCGAGACGCGGGCATGGCGCTGGCTCCACCGGGGCGAGACGCGGACCCGACACCGGCTTCACCAGGGCGAGACGTGGGCCTGATGCTGGCTCCACCGGGGCGAGACGCGGACCCGACACCAGCTTCACCGGGGCGAGACGCGGACCCGACGCTGGCTCCACCGGAGCTGAACGCGGACCCGACACCGGCCTCATCAGATCCTGACGTGGTAGTAGCGATGGACCGTTAGCATACTGCTACGGCTATCACACAGAAAGGGGTCGCATTTGGTATCTTATATCTTATTACATATGTGAGTATGGATGAATACTTGACATTAGGCCTCGCCTGGAAAGTTATCTTTTTATTTTTCTCTCGCTATCTGACATAAGGGGAGGAGGGGGACAAGTATGTTGTATATGACTGTTGTACTGATGCGCGACCGTAGCCACGGGCTAGGTTGCTAACTGTTAACGTTTCGGAAGGAGCGGGACCTATTCTATTCCGTTTCGGATATTTCTGCCACGCTTATGACTTTTGCGCGATATACCAGCTCCCGGCCATGTTTTTGATCATGGCCACCGGGATGCATTTACTGTTGATTACACGTCGAGCGAGATGGGGTCTCGTGGCTGCGCCACCTGTTTGACTCTCAACCGGTTCATGCAACCCGCATGGCTCCCATTAATGTTTGCTGCTGACAATGTGCTCGCGGGAGCGGCGGGCGGCCCCCGGCACAGCGCCCTCCTCTGGTGGGGAGGCATAACTGTGTAGGGTCGAACCAGCGTCAGGGGAGATAACAGTCTCGCGGACAGGGTATCGCCCCCTCCCGGCCTGGTGGAGGTACTGCGCGCCTGTTTTGTCGCAGCATGCCTGGCAGATGCACCCCCCCCCCCTTTTTACCGACAGTTCTGGGTTCCAGCCGTTGACCTTACTATTGGCTTATGGTTCAATTTGATTTTTTCTTGTTTGCTTTACACTCTGAGGCACTTTTGTATACAGTGAAATGTGGCAGTTGGCCACGGAGATGGTTCTACGAGTGGTAGGTTTGAAGTCTCTGGAAATGTTGGTGAGTCCCTGTGATGTTGGGGAAAGACCCACCGGTCCCACACATTTATATGTTTTTTGTGTCATTATTATATGTTTTATGTATGGCTCGAAATACGTGTGCATAGTGTTTAGGTTAAGTGAATTCTACATGCCCACAGGCTTGCCCAGGTCTGCCCCACCTACACGCCCTTCAATGTTCTATGGCTACGGCTAACTCTGAGAGCTTCAAGCTCTGCTCCTGGAATGTTCGAGGCCTGCAGAGGTTGGCTAAGAGGAAGGCGATTCTGACCTTTTTAAGGAGGGAGAATGTGTCGATTGCTTTTTTACAAGAAACTCATATGGGGCCCAACGACACTGCTAAACTCCAAAAGAGCTGGATAGGACAGGTCTTTGCTACAAACTATTCTACGTTTAGTAGGGGCGTGGCCATATTGATCAATAAAAATCTCCCCTTTAGACTTATAACTTCCTCTGTGGATAGCCAAGGTCGCTATGTGATTATCAAAGGGGTTCTTAAGGGTAAAGAAATGACATTTATGAATGTATACTGTCCCCCAGGCTATTCCCCTGACTTTCTATCCAAGATATTTGCTGAGTTTAATGGCCTGGCCTCTGAGAACGCCTTTGTGGGCGGAGACTTTAATTGTCACCTCATACCGTCTCTTGACAAACTCCCACCCAGTCTGGCTCCCCCCTCTAGGCAAGCAAAGACGCTCACCTCCCTATGCGAAGACACTGGATACTCAGATGTCTGGAGAACCCTTTGCCCATCAGAACTGAAGTTCACCTTTTTTAGCGGCCCACACAAGAGCAACAGTAGAATAGAATATTTCTTCATCCCTTCCTCTAAGCTCTTTCTAGTATCGTCCTGCACAATCGGAAGCATTGTTCTATCGGATCACGCCCCTATATACCTGGTCTACTCCCTGTCGGAAGAGGCGTTGGCGCCTCAACCCATACCTCCTCAAAGATGATATATTTGTCTCCTATTTCGAATCGGAATTTAAAATTTTCTACTCAATTAACTTTCGCTCTACGGATAACCCGTCTCTACTCTGGGAAACATCTAAGGTCTTTTCTCGTGGACTGATTATATCTTATGTATCATCCAAGAAGCGCAAGAAAAATTAACAATGTAAACTTCTTGAATCCAAACTAGCCGACCTTGAAAATCAGCATGTTTCAAACCCAGCCCCGGCTGTGCTTATGGAGCTTACGGCCACCAGAGCGGCGCTAAACACTCTTCTGATCCAGGACGCCAAATATTCTCTTAAATTTGCCAAACAGAGAATGTACGAACACGGTGACAAGCCGGGTAGGTGCCTGGCTAACTTGGCAAAAAATAGGGCTGACACCCAAGTAATAGCCTCAATCTCCGACTCCAACGGGGTCAGGTCCTTTGACACCAAAACTATTAACAAAGAGTTTGCCTCTTTCTATGCCCAACTCTATAGGACTGAGCGACCCGATGGTGCTCTCTCTGACATGCAGGCCTTCTTCGCTGAATTACACCTCCCTAAGGTTTCGAAAGATCAGAACTTGCTCCTTAATGCCCCAATTACGAAGGAAGAAGCTCTGGGCGCCCTTAAGGCTATGCCATCTGGTAAGGCTCCGGGCCCGGACGGTTTCGGATGTAAGTTTTATAAAGAGTTCGGTCATATTCTATTAGATCCCCTGCTGTCAATGCTTAATCACTCCGCTGAGGTGGCGATACTGCCCCAGTCTCTACGGGAGGCTAATATCTGCCTTCTCCTTAAGAAGGGTAAATGCCCTGAGGAGTGCGCCTCCTATAGGCCTATAGCCCTACTCAATTCGGACCAAAAGTTGCTTTCCAAGATCCTGTCCATGCGCCTGGAAAAAGTACTCCCTTCTATTATTAATGAAGATCAGACCGGTTTTATTAAGGGTAGGAACTCTACCGACAACATGAGACGGCTCCTCAATATCATCCAAATGACTCGTGAGACAGACCACCCCGCGCAAATAATAGTGCAGAGGCGGGGCAGCCCTGCCTGACGCTACGTCTGATAGGGAAGGGTGTGGAACACTGATTGGATGTGATAACCATGGCCGTTGGATTATGATATAAGATTTTGAGCATATTTATAAATGTGTCTCCAAATGCCATATTCTTCATGGTGTGCCATACAGATGTGGGACTGGAAAATGAGGCGTCTACCGCCGGTAGCAAGCTAGATGACGCTAGATGACGTCTTTTTAAGCTGCTCTGCCTGGTTCAACCAGTAGGGGGAGTCGAGTTACACGGTGGAGAGTGGGAGCTATTCTACATTATACAACGGCATGCAAATTTCTCGATTCTGATTGGCCATTCACACGTCTTTATTGGTAACAATCCACGGTCCTGGGCTCAGGACCCGCCCACAACCAAATCACATAACCCTCCCCGGCTCACTCCGGGAGAAAACAGGATCGCGGAGATCAAATGGTTATGTTGAAAGCACCATAACGACTAAATATGAAGCGATTCTGTCAAGGGGAATGTGTTAGTATTTTAAACAATGTTGGATGATGTAATTGATGGGTCTTGACTCAATCTAGAACAAAAGAAAAATCGCGGATTGATTGATAGATTAATTGATTGATTTAAATTTCTTCCTTCCTACTTTCTTGCAGCGTTCTCTCTCACACTGTCCGACGCTGGCGTACCCACAAACACACACACACACACATACACACACACACACACACACACACACACACATACACACACGCACACACACACTGTGACACACACACACACACACACACACACACACGCACACACACACACACACACTCCTGTCTGCAACAGCGGGGGAGTCAGACTGAGAGAGAAGCAGCGCTGTTTTAAGTGAGCATGGTCTATTGAATTGATTGATTGGTTGATTGCTAATTTTATTACTGTACCCCTGGTTTCCAACTGGTTAAGTTTAGGCTAAAAGAAATAAATAAAAAAATAGGGCGAAGAAAACGTTTTTTTCCTATAGGGCAAAGAAAACGTTTTAATAAATTTTCAATCAATCATTCCAATAATACACAGTTGGATGTGTTAGTTGGTTGGATGCACTTCAAGCTGCTTCCACATGAGGCAACTTCTCTCAATCATTCCAATAATACACAGTTGGATGTGTTAGTTTGGTTGGATGCACTTCAAGCTGCTTCCACATGGAGTTGTGGGAACTACTTTTTCTGGCGGATGGTTTTTTCAATAAATCTTCGATTAATGTGTGTTTATTGTATAGAAATAAGGTTGGATGAATCTGGCAGTTGTATAAAAGCTTTACACCACGTGCAGTCGTGATTTGTGACCAATAAACCATGCCTAGGGGGGTCTAACGACCCTCGGCTGCGCCTCGGGCCTAACAACCACCCCTAGGCATGGTTTATTGGTCACAAACCACTCCTGCGTGTGATGTAATGCTTAAATCTGTGTGTGTGTGTGTGCATGCGACACTAGTCTTGGACATATTATTTTGCAATGTAATGCTTTTCTGTAGATTATTTGACTGTCATTGGTACAGTAATGGTGTGGTATTTTCGATTAACGTGCGTTTTTTATGGATAATCATCTAGATACTCAGATACAGTGCAGTATTATTCTTTACGAGACAACCCATACGTGCTGGCACCGAAGACCCGCCCTACTCTGCCTCTGATTCGCAGAATGTGGCTCTAGTTAGGCTCTGGTTGGGGGAAATGTAACTGGCCCGTCGATTATTGTGACCAGGCTGTCCTGTGGATTTCAGCTGTCGCTGTACTGAATTTACTGGTAAGCTAACTTCGGTTTAACGTTAGTTTGTTTACTACAGTTATGTAGTCAACTAAGGTAACGTTACAGTAGCAACTGCTCAAATAAAGCTGTATCCACATTGCTGTCAAGTTAACGTTATGGTCTCTCGAAAATTGAATGTGACCTCAAGGCTTTTCAACACTGGCCGCGTAATATTAGTTAACGTTCATTTAGCAGGATGTAATGTGTAACGTTTAATCAACGTGAAATGGCCCTGAATACATCATATAATGTGTTTCCCAGCTGCTTATATTGTAAGTGTATGCCCAAAAATATATATCACTGAATTGAAAATGGGGGACCCTGATGTAAACAAGACTAAAGTCTTTCTCTGGTCTGTGCATCCCCTTAACAATTGTGTGTATTGAGCTGTACTGTATTGTACTCATTCTGCAATCTGTTAATGACATTTACATAACTGTAGATACTATATCTATATCTGTACATCCCTTACCTACTCTTACTAGTTACGCTGCTGGCCAGTATGACTTACTACCATATAGTGTCTTTATACCTGTATCACTGTACATATTAATACTATCTATATCTGTACATATCTCTTACCTACTCTTACTAGTTACGCTGCTGGCCAGTATGACTTACTACCATAGTGTCTTCTTTATATCTATATCATTTTCCATACCCAGTTCTCTTCTTTAATGGCTATTTTCTTTTTATGTTGCAGATACCTGTCAAACTGGAGACTATTTCCACTCCATCGCCATCAGCTACAGAGTGGGGTTTTGAGCTACTACTTAAAGGCACTGGGTCCTATGTACAATATATAGTTTTACTGCTATGCCCCTATGCTATAATTGCTATTACTAACTATATTATGCATTAATCACAACAAGTTATTTTCTTAAAGTGTCCTTTGTGTTTAAAGTGACCTATGGTGTGAGCGAGTGCACTGTGTGTTCATGTGTTTTTAAGTTACTGTAGACCCACATTAAAGTCAAGATAACTACTATTTGGATGGTATCTGTGTCAATGATTCCATTCAACCAAAGTGAGTATCACTGTATTATACTACAACTCTATACATACATCTGAGTAGTGATTAGCACTATTACTCAGTAGTACTAATTTATATATTTTACACAGTTTAATCACCTGTTCATTGTATATCACTATTGCACTTTACTGTTACATTTGCACTCTCAAAATTAGATTAGATTCAAATGTACAGCACACCATATACTGCTATAGTGGAATATACTATTCATAAATCATATACCATAATGTATACCATCTTGTTGCGCGCTCCTGGCCACCGCAGTGTCATGATTAATTGAAAATGGGGGACCCTGATGTAAACAAGACGAAAGTCTTTCTCTGGTCTGCATCCCCTTAACAATTGTGTGTATTGAGCTGTACTGTATTGTACCCACTGTATTGAAACACAACATAGCAAGACGTAGCAGACTTTTTTTTATTACATTGGATCTCACAGCTAGGCTACAGATGTAAACTCCTAGTTTTTATCTTTGGCAGCCTAGGGCATGTGCACAAGTTGGTTGTGAGGGGCCTTCAATAATTTTACTATATTTCCAGACAGTGGGACCCTGATGTAAACAAGAACAAGTTACAGGTTGAAAAAGCCCTCAGCTCGGAACTAGGCAAAATCTGCATATGGCTCGCCGACAACAAACTATCATTACACATGGGCAAAACAGAGTCCATTCTCTTCGGTTCAAATAACAAACTCAGCAAGACCGACGGCTTCTCGGTTACAGTGGGTGACAATATTATCACAAGGAAAGATGAAATTACCTACCTGGGTTCCATCCTAGAGGCTAATCTTTCCTGTGACAAAACCAAAGCACCTCAAAGGCACTAAAAAACAAATTACAAACATCTCAAAACAAGCTAGTCAGACTACTACTTGACCTGACTCCTAGAACCCACCTCACCCCTGCCCACTTTGACAACCTAGGATGGCTTAGAGTAGACGACAGAGTACAGCAACTTGCAATGGGCCTGGTCTACAAGATACACTACGCGACCAAGGTACCCATGTACATGTCAAAATACTTCCCAAAGGTCAGTGAATACCACGATCACAACACCAGAGGGAGCTCCACAAATCATGTAAAACCCAGATTCGGCTCAAACAAGGGACTAAACACGTTTCGCAATTATGCCACATCAATGTGGAACGCCCTACCTAAAGCTGTAAAGGAATGTGAATCGCTACCCACTTTCAAAAACACTCTCAAAAAACACCTACGTGAGACTGCAATTCGAAACTGGCCCCTACAAATGTCCTAACCTAGTTGTACAGTAAATGACCAAGTAAGGCTTTGTCAATATTCCAATGCACAGTGTAAAATGTGTGTGTGTCCCCTACCCAACCCCCCCCCCCCCCCCACCTCCAATGTACAGCCCTCACCCAACCCACCCAACCCCACCCCACCCAACCAACCTCCTCCAATGTACAGTTTCTACGCCAAATGTATATACACTCCTTTTCTGGACACTTTTGTATCACAAACAGTACTGTATTTGCAAATCTGATATGTCATAAATGTATAGATGTAGCAGTACTGTCTATTTGATTTGATATCTTTATTTCGAACATGCAATGAATACAAACAAACAATAACAAAAGCAAAACACAACTCAATCTACATGTTCGAAAAGGAGTAGGAAGAAGTGGCCAGTATGACTTACTACCATAGTGTCTTTATACCTGTATCACTGTACATATTAATACTATATCTATATCTGTACATATCTCTTACTAGTTACACTGCTGGCCAGTATGGCCACTACCATAGTGTCTTTATACCTGTATCACTGTACATATTAATACTATAACTATATCTGTACATATCTCTTACCTACTCTTACTAGTTACACTGCTGGCCAGTATGACTTACTACCATAGTGTCTTTATACCTGTATCACTGTACATATTAATACTATATCTATATCTGTACATATCTCTTACCTACTCTTACTAGTTTGCATCCCCTTAACAATTGTGTGTATTGAGCCGTAGCCTACTGTATTGTACCCATTCTGCAATCTGTTAATAAAATTGTCATTCATTCATTCATTCATCACTATTTTATTTCACTGTAAAAAAATAAGTTTTATCTATTCTATTCTACTATTTTATTGCACTGCACTATTTTACTCTGTCTATTTTATCTTACTATTTTTATTATTGTCTATATCAGACTTTTTAAAACTAATTCCACTATCCATGTTTGATGATCCAGTTAATTATATTGACTTGTTATATTGTTGGGAAGTGAGTCAAGTCTGCCATGAGTCAAGCCTGCCTGAACCATTGTTTGTCAAAGGCAAAACTACTGTAACAGTGAACATTCAGGCAGAGTCTGCCTGAATGTTCACTGTTACAGTAGTTTTGCCTTTGAGAAACAATGGTTCAGGCAGGCTTGACTCACTTCCCAACCCCCAAAATATAACACCTCCGTGTATACAGTGGGGGGTTGGCTATGTGTGGAGAGATCAGTGACACAGAGTCATCAGACACCATCCAATCTGGAGAGCCACGAGCAGGCCGCTAATAGAATAGAATAGAATAGAATAGAATAGAATAGAATAGAATAGAATAGATCTTTATTGTCATTGTTACAGTTGTTACAACGAAATTTAAAATGCAGCCCTAGGTGCTAGTAAAAATATAAAAACACAGTCCTAAACACAGTATTAAATATAAAAACAGGAGTAAGGCATAAATAACATAAACAGGGGGGTATAAAAGATAATTGCACTATCCCTTAATGTTGTGTGTGCGTGGGGGGGGTACGCACTACTGATTGATTGATTGATTGATTGATTGATTGATTGATTGATTGATTGATGCAACCAGTGGGCAGTGGTCACTGATTCCAAGCTCAAAAACACCACTAGCTATACTTTTGTCAACTATGTTAGAGAATAGCAATTCAGGTTAAAATCACCTACCATAATTAAGTCATCATCAGAAAATGGTACGCACTACCATGAGAAGACACTGCATCTCGATATGTGGAGTGAAACTGTGGAACAGTCTAAATGTGGTGCTAAAGAAATGTCCAAACATGAGACAATTCAAACTGATGTATAAGGAAATGATGTTCACAAGGTACAGGGATGAGGAAGGGACTTGATATTCACGGGTGTTTACATTTGTATTTTATTTCTTTCATGTTTTACATATATAGTTTTTGTTTTTTTGTTTTGCATATATATATATATATATTTTTTTATGTTTTAAAATAGTACACTCATTTGAGTAGTGGAAAAGGGGTAGGATTAAATAAGTGTATACTTCTTCCTACTCCTTTTCGAACATGTAGATTGAGTTGTGTTTTGCTTTTGTTATTGTTTGTTTGTATTCATTGCATGTTCGAAATAAAGATATCAAATCAAATCAAATAGACAGTACTGCTACATCTATACATTTATGACATATCAGATTTGCAAATACAGTACTGTTTGTGATACAAAAGTGTCCAGAAAAGGAGTGTATATACATTTGGCGTAGAAACTGTACATTGGAGGAGGTTGGTTGGGTGGGGTGGGGTTGGGTGGGTTGGGTGAGGGCTGTACATTGGAGGTGGGGGGGGGGTTGGGTAGGGGACACACACACATTTTACACTGTGCATTGGAATATTGACAAAGCCTTACTTGGTTATTTACTGTACAACTAGGTTAGGACATTTGTAGGGGCCAGTTTCGAATTGCAGTCTCACGTAGGTGTTTTTTGAGAGTGTTTTTGAAAGTGGGTAGCGATTCACATTCCTTTACAGCTTTAGGTAGGGCGTTCCACATTGATGTGGCATAATTGCGAAACGTGTTTAGTCCCTTGTTTGAGCCGAATCTGGGTTTTACATGATTTGTGGAGCTCCCTCTGGTGTTGTGATCGTGGTATTCACTGACCTTTGGGAAGTATTTTGACATGTACATGGGTACCTTGGTCGCGTAGTGTATCTTGTAGACCAGGCCCATTGCAAGTTGCTGTACTCTGTCGTCTACTCTAAGCCATCCTAGGTTGTCAAAGTGGGCAGGGGTGAGGTGGGTTCTAGGAGTCAGGTCAAGTAGTAGTCTGACTAGCTTGTTTTGAGATGTTTGTAATTTGTTTTTTAGTGCCTTTGAGGTGCTTTGGTACCATGAGGTGCAAGCATAGTCGTAGTACCCTTGAATGAGTGCTCCTGCTAGAGTCTTCAGGGTATTCTTGTTTACCAGAGAGGAGATCCGGTACAAGAATCGCGTTCGTTGGTTGACTTTTTTTATTACATTGGATGCCATTTTGTCACAGGAAAGATTAGCCTCTAGGATGGAACCCAGGTAGGTAATTTCATCTTTCCTTGTGATAATATTGTCACCCACTGTAACCGAGAAGCCGTCGGTCTTGCTGAGTTTGTTATTTGAACCGAAGAGAATGGACTCTGTTTTGCCCATGTGTAATGATAGTTTGTTGTCGGCGAGCCATATGCAGATTTTGCCTAGTTCCGAGCTGAGGGCTTTTTCAACCTGTAACTTGTTCTTGTTTACATCAGGGTCCCACTGTCTGGAAATATAGTAAAATTATTGAAGGCCCCTCACAACCAACTTGTGCACATGCCCTAGGCTGCCAAAGATAAAAACTAGGAGTTTACATCTGTAGCCTAGCTGTGAGATCCAATGTAATAAAAAAAAGTCTGCTACGTCTTGCTATGTTGTGTTTCAATACAGTGGGTACAATACAGTACAGCTCAATACACACAATTGTTAAGGGGATGCAGACCAGAGAAAGACTTTCGTCTTGTTTACATCAGGGTCCCCCATTTTCAATTAATCATGACACTGCGGTGGCCAGGAGCGCGCAACAAGATGGTATCCATTATGGTATATGATTTATGAATAGTATATTCCACTATAGCAGTATATGGTGTGCTGTACATTTGAATCTAATCTAATTTTGAGAGTGCAAATGTAACAGTAAAGTGCAATAGTGATATACAATGAACAGGTGATTAAACTGTGTAAAATATATAAATTAGTACTACTGAGTAATAGTGCTAATCACTACTCAGATGTATGTATAGAGTTGTAGTATAATACAGTGATACTCACTTTGGTTGAATGGAATCATTGACACAGATACCATCCAAATAGTAGTTATCTTGACTTTAATGTGGGTCTACAGTAACTTAAAAACACATGAACACACAGTGCACTCGCTCACACCATAGGTCACTTTAAACACAAAGGACACTTTAAGAAAATAACTTGTTGTGATTAATGCATAATATAGTTAGTAATAGCAATTATAGCATAGGGGCATAGCAGTAAAACTATATATTGTACATAGGACCCAGTGCCTTTAAGTAGTAGCTCAAAACCCCACTCTGTAGGTGATGGCGATGGAGTGGAAATAGTCTCCAGTTTGACAGGTATCTGCAACATAAAAAGAAAATAGCCATTAGAGAAGAGAACTGGGTATGGAAAATGATATAGATATAAAGAAGACACTATGGTAGTAAGTCATACTGGCCAGCAGCGTAACTAGTAAGAGTAGGTAAGAGATATGTACAGATATAGATAGTATTAATATGTACAGTGATACAGGCAGGGCCGCCTGGGAGAAATGCGAGGCCCTGTGCGAGATTTAACGCGAGCCCCCCCCCCCCCCCCCCCCCCAAAGGTAAAAAAAAAAAATTATATATATATATATATATATATATATTTTTTTTTTTTTATATATACAGTCAACATATTCTTAAATAATAGCGCTGCCCGAGGCGGGGCATGATACAGTCAACATATAGCAAAAGAGAGAGCGAGAGAGAGCTCCCGTTCTACAGTCAATATACAGTGTACAGAGAGAGAGAGAGAGAGAACATGTGTTTGTCATGTGTGTGTGTGTTAGAGAGAGACTAGAGCATGTATGACAGATTCAAAATGACAAAGATCAAAAGAGAGAGAGAGAGAGAGAGAGAGAGACACATTGGAAAGAAATTGAAATGCTATTTGGCCCTAAACAGAGAGTACACAGTGGCAGAATACCTGAGCACTGTGACTGAAGATCCTTGAGCACAGCCTAGCCATCGAGAAAGGCCGCCATAGGCAGACTGTGTGTGTTAGAAAGAGAGAGAGAGAGAGAGAGAGAACATGTGTGTTTGTCATGTGTGTGTGTGTTAGAGAGAGACTAGAGCATGTATGACAGATTCAAAAGGACAAAGATCAACACTTAAATCCAACAAGAAGAGCAGGGTATACCAGAGAAACCAAAGCAAGGAGCCAATGGCCGACATCAGCTAAATAGGCTAGCCAGGTACTGTGAGACACCAGGCCACACACAGCTTTGGCCAATGGCCCAACGCTACCCAAGCTACACAAGCTACACAAGCTACACCATTCACACACAGCACATGTCGTATCTCCAAATGTTGTGAAGTAGCATATGTTTTGCCTGGAAAAAAACATCGTTATTAACAAAACATTCGGGAGGGGAAGGAAGGAAGAGTGGGGTAATGTCATGACATTTTCATTAATCTTAGTTACCTGCACGAGGGCGCAGGGCGAAAGGCCGCAACACAGGTCTCCACGTTGACGAAAGGCCTCTCGCTGCCTTGTCATGGTATACATGCATACAGCCAGGTGCTCTCACCACCAGGCACACACCGTTAGCGTTAGCTACTAGTAGTATTAGCTAGTCGACCAGTTTGGCTCCAGAGAGAGAGAGAAAGAGAGATGTCAGATCCACGGCGGGTATATAATCATAGGTTGACTCACGGTCACTCACCATAACGCAGTATCAACGTGGAAGGAGACTTTCTTGGCCCCACGGTGTAATTTCTTCTTCTTCTTCTTCGAGTACTTTCCGGCAGACTGGACACCTTTCGGCGTATTGCTGCCTAACAGATTTATCTGCTCACAAGTTATCTTCTCCTTCTTTTGAAAAGACATCCACTCGCCTCGCCCCTCTGGATAGGTTAGCTAACGCTAGTTAGCATTTAGCTAAGCTAGCTAATAGCCGACATCATGGCTCCGGCCATTTGTCCCGCTAGCGAGAGGCCTTTCGTCAACGTTCCTTGGTGACCGACCGACCGACTGATAATGATGATAATGACCGACCTCTTTCTTCGTCTTCGTCTTTGACTAAGCATAGTCAAAAGCTGCACGCTGAAAATGAAATAGTCAAACGCAGCTGACTCACGCTGGAAGCATCTCGACTCACGCGGCGCCGGCGGGCGTACTACTGTCTACACATGACGTAAGTAAAACCACTCCCTTCGTTGAAACCTGCCTGCTGCTGCAGAACCCCAGCTGAGCTCCAATAGTGAGTATGTCTGCAGGATCCAGGAACAAGTCAGACACATTCTACAAACGTGTCTAATGTGAAATATATAAGCATATAAGCAAAACTAGATTTTAGGTCTGTGATGAAAAAGGGCCTCGCGGGAAGGGGGGCCTCGCAAAAAAATAAAAAAAAAATAAAAAAAAATAATAAAAAAAATTAATAATTTTTTTTTTTTTTTGCGAGGCCCCCCTTCCGCGAGGCCCTGTGCGACCGCACTGCTCGCACACCCCCTGAGGCGGCCCTGGATACAGGTATAAAGACACTATATGGTAGTAAGTCATACTGGCCAGCAGCGTAACTAGTAAGAGTAGGTAAGGGATGTACAGATATAGATATAGTATCTACAGATATGTAAATGTCATTAACAGATTGCAGAATGAGTACAATACAGTACAGCTCAATACACACAATTGTTAAGGGGATGCACAGACCAGAGAAAGACTTTAGTCTTGTTTACATCAGGGTCCCCCATTTTCAATTCAGTGATATATATTTTTGGGCATACACTTACAATATAAGCAGCTGGGAAACACATTATATGATGTATTCAGGGCCATTTCACGTTGATTAAACGTTACACATTACATCCTGCTAAATGAACGTTAACTAATATTACGCGGCCAGTGTTGAAAAGCCTTGAGGTCGCATTAAATTTTCGAGAGACCATAACGTTAACTTGACAGCAATGTGGATACAGCTTTATTTTAGCAGTTGCTACTGTAACGTTACCTTAGTTGACTACATAACTGTAGTAAACAAACTAACGTTAAACCGAAGTTAGCTTACCAGTAAATTCAGTACAGCGACAGCTGAAATCCACAGGACAGCCTGGTCACAATAATCGACGGGCCAGTTACATTTGAGTACAGCTGTAACAAAGTCCAATATGCCCTCGTTCATTAGATCCAAAGCATCAATTGCTTTTCCTCGACTCTAACGCTAGTTTAATAGCTAATGACTAATGGCTAAACAGCTGATTTTGTAAACATGAGGCAGAGTAGGGGCGGGCGCTGGATGGATATAATTCCAACTTGACTTTGCGCCTCCTGGCGGCACAAAACAGAAACCGCACCCACCCTAATAAAACCATTTGACGAGAGCCGTTAACGGGCGGCAGAGGGCGTTGAAACGGCGGTAGGAGGGACCTCAATTTGCAATGCTGTAACTGTAAGTACTCCCATTCCAGCCTATCGAAGGCCTTTCGGCGTCAAGGGACAATACTGCGCATGGTGATATTTTTGGAGCTTTGTCAATAATGTGTAAAAGTCGTCTTAAATTATCTGATGCAAATCTTTGTTTAACAAATCCAGTTTGGTCTGGGTGGACCAATATTGGCAGTATCGTCTCTAGACGCAGTGCGAGGACCTTGGCATATAATTTTAAGTCTCCATTAAGAAGGGACAGTGGGCGATAGTTAGCACAGACGTTTCCATCCTTTTTTATGTATCAGTGTGATAATTGCTGGACTTATGTCTCTATTAAAACTCCCTTTTATAATGGCTTGTTGGAACATCTCGAGTAGTAATGGACCCAACTCTTTCCAAAAGGTCAAGTACAACTCCGATGGGATACCATCGAAACCTGGTGATTTCCCATGTTTCATTTCTTTCAGTGCATCGTAAAGTTCCTCCAGGGTAAAGGGAGAATTCGTTAAGGTTATTTGTTGCTCTGTTAATTTAGGTAGATCCAAGTCTTCAAAAAAGGAGTCTAAATCAGCTTTTGAGAATTGAGCTTCAGATGAATACAGTTGTTGATAAAAAAGTTTAAATTCTAGATTTATTTTGACCGGATCGTTTACCATCACTCCTTCTTTATTTAGGATTGATGTGATGTCTGCTTTCTGTTCATTATATTGGATTTTCCTAGTCAACACAAAGCTTGGATTTGTTATGGTTTGAAACCGACCCCAATAGCACAACACAAGACAGGTATGAGAGTTAGCCAAAAACAGGGCATTATTTATTTAATACAAAAAAGCGGCACTCAGCCTTTAACGGGCGAACAGGCTGGGAAAAGGTAACAGGGATCTTCTTCGTCCCTACAACCGAGTAGGGCTCTGCGGCTCAGCTCTGCCAAGGAATCCTCCTCCTCCAGACCAGACGCTGCCCACGCCCCACGGGCAATGCAGCACACAGGGGGTCCGAGAGGAACGGGATGAGAACACGCCATCCTCCCGTGGAGTAATAGGGAGCGATGGCGAGCCTCACCCCAGGAACCAGGACCACGAAGAGGGAGTTGGGAAGTAGCCGGCTTGACGTCTGGAGTGGGAACACTGGAATCCTCCCGTAGAGTATTAGAGAGCGAAGGCGGTGTCCCACTCCAGGCAAACGGCGACAGGTGGTGACGGGTGGCACGTAGTCTCACGCCGGAGACGCGGCAGTAGAACACAGGGGTTCCAAGCAGAACGGGGATCATGAAGAGGGAGCCGGGAAATAGCCGGCTCGACGTCTGGAGTGGGAACACTGGAATCCTCCCGTAGAGTATTAGAGAGCGAAGGCAGTGTCCCACTCCAGGCAAACGGCGACAGGTGGTGAAGGCTGGCACAACGTCTCACGCCGGAGACGCGGCAGTTGATGGTAGCAACAAGAACGACCCGACCAGGAGTGGAGGGGAGTCTGCGATACAAGTACTCTCCCGAGCTGATTGCAAACTCCCAACAGGTGCGTGAAGGTGAAAAAACGGCACGCCCCCTCGTTAGGCTGCATGCAGGATTCCTCACAGGATTATTTCCATTCAAATACTCAATTTGCCTCGCTCTGTGAGCTAGGAACTCTGCTTTTTGTGACATTAGAGCATTTAGTTCAGACTTCGCTTTCCAAAGCTCCCTTTCTCTTTCTTGATCGTAGTTGTTTTGTTGTTCTGCAGTTAGTAATGAGTGTCTATTTTCCAATCTGGATATTTCTTGATGGTGGGCTTTGTTACGTGCTGAAGCAAATGATATTGTATTATTGCGGATAAAGCCTTTAGTTGCATCCCATAGAAATCTTATATCTGTAACACTATTTTTATTGATATTGATGAAAAGGTTGAAGTCTGATCTAAATTGCTCACATAATGATGGATCCTGCAGTAATGTAAAATTTAATTTCCATCTAGTAGCACGTTTTGGAAAAATGTCAATTGTATATACACACAGATTGGCATGGTGATGAGATAAAGACATGTTGATAATGTCCCTTTTTTTAACACAGTGGAAAATATTAGCAGATATTAGTATATAATCTATTCTTGAAAATGTTTTATGTCTATTTGAAAATAAGGTGTATTGTTTTAAACTTGGGTTATAATTTCTCCAAACATCTATCAATGAGTGATTTGACACCAGATTTTTAAATGCTGTAGTGGATGAGTTAACTGAGGTTGGACCTGACTTATCTAAGCCTGGTGATAAAACTGTATTCATGTCTGCACCAATAATTATTCCACAATCTGAATACTTTTGTAAGGTATTTGTTAGTTGGGCATAGAAAGCAGAGTCATAAGTGTTAGGGGCATATGCTGATAGCAGCAATATCTCTTTGTCACCTAGAATTCCCTTTACATAAGTGACTCTGCCATCTGAGTCATTCCCTTTCTCAATAGTATTGAATTAAAGTTTTCTAGATATTAGAATTAATACTCCTTTTGTTTTATTAATAGAAGATGAGGAAGAAACGACTATGTATCTATTGTTTTCCAATTTTCCCAAATCTTGTGACACTATGTGAGTTTCTTGTATAAAGCTATATCAATCCTTTTCTTGTCTAGATATTCAAGACAGCTGCTATACTTGATATTCTTATTTATTCCCTGTACATTCCATGAGAGTATATTTATTTTTGCCATAATATGTTCTGTAAATTTAATTTAGCTTTGGCAATTATTATTGTGTATATCTTGGAATTATTCATGACACAGTAACAAGAGGGTTTCTATTTGCATTAAATTGTCAAGCTGTAGAGTAAAGAATAAAAATAGCAATACATTAGGGAAATAATATATATACATCATGTAACCCTTCCCCAGTTGTAGTCTAGCATCAACCCAAAAACCTCCCACTACCCCTCCACCCCCCACCCGAAGACAGTCACGTAGGTAGAATACCGTAGTATCCTTATTCCACATAGACGCCTTCCTACCTCCCATTCTCTGCCTGTTGCAGAGTTGTGACATGTTAGCTGGTCAGACAGCTCCCTCTACTGGTCTCCATATGTTATTAAATACCTGCATTACCAAAAACCAAAATTGTAAGAAAAACAGGGAGATAAATGATTTTTTCATTTTCTTTCCTTCTTTAATTTATGATAAATTATATTGGGTAAGGAGAGTATTGCTATGGGTGATATTATCGTCCCCACCAGTCATGGTAACCACAGTACCATCCACAGCAACACTACAGTAGAGATAAAATAAAAATACCAGCAGTAATAATTCACCCAACATAGCTACCACTATATCTGTCGCTAATAACCTAGATCGTAATAATAATAGCAACAAATATATATATAAATATATAAACCATATATGGCCCAAATTATATTGGTTAAGGACTGGTGAGTAATGCCATGGGTGATATTATCGTCCCCATCAATCATGATGCCAACAGCACCATCCACAGCAGCACTAATGGTAGTACAAAATAAAATACCGGCCATAATAATTCACCTAACATAGCTACCACTAATACTGTCACTAATAACTTAAATCGTAAATAATAATAATAATAATAATAATAATAATAATAATAATAATAATAATAATAATAATAATAATAATAATAATAATAATAATAATAATAATAATAATAATAATAATAATAATAATAATAATAATAATAATTAAAATAAACCATGAGGGACTAAAACAAAATATATATCGGCCAAATAATAATGATAACGTCATTAGTAATAAAGAGGGGAAGAAAAAAAAATAGGAAAGGAAAATAATAATGATAAATTTTTTTTATTTGTATTTTTATTTTTAACACATGAACAATACCCAAACAGAAGAGGATTTTATATTATTCCAAGTCCATGTGGCCACGTTAGTCTCAAATGTTCACAATCTTTCAGCTGACCAGTGTGGACAGCGCGACCATAGGCATACCTGTGTTCTGTAGTAGTAGACAGTCGTCCTAGGTCGGGGCTGGTGATGAATGTGCCTCCGCGTCTAGCGTGGGCTTGATCTCGGTTGTGTAGAAGTCCATTGCCTCTGATGCTTCGGTGAAGGAGTGAGTCTTATCCTTGAAGGTGATGAGCAGCTTCGCAGGGTGAGCCACCCCGTAACGTAGTTTTGTCTTGCGTAAGAGTGATCTGAGCTCATCAAAGGAGGCTTGCTGCTTGCGTTCTGCTGTGGCATCACGGAAGATGCTGATTTTATGTCCTTTGTACTGTAGCCCACCTGGCTCTTTAGCTTTCCCACCGGCAAGACGCACAACCTTCTGTCTTATATCAGAGTTGTTGCGATTTTTGCGATTAGGCATTGCGTCTTGTCTTTATTTGCTTCGATGCGATGAGCGATACTGATCAAGTGAGGTGGACCTAAATCTTGGCCAAAAAGTTCGCTCAGCATTCCGTTTACAAACAATGTAGGGTTGCCTTGTTCTGTTCCTTCTGGTAGCCCAAATATTCTCACGTTGAGTCTTCTGCTGTGGTCCTCAAGCGATTCCGTCTTCTGTTTTAATGATTTAACTTCGTCAGATAGTAATTTATTCTCCGCTTCCAGTTGTATCAGCCTTTGATCAGTGTCATTGGCAGCCGTCTCAAGAGAATCAATCTTGTCCAGGCATGATGTTACCTTTAGCTGGATTTTGTTTAGATGATCCTTGATCGGCTTTAGATTGGTTTCGAGTCCTGTAGCAAGTTCTTCTCGTACAATTGTTCTCATGAGTGCCGCTAGATCAGCGTTCTCCATTGTGAACTTTGTTTGTGCACGCGTGGACATGTGTTTGTTCAAGAGCGATTAGATCATTTTGAACGAATCAGCTTACAAAATAAAAGGAGCTGATAAATGTCGAGGTAAAGTCAACTTTAGTTTTTGTTCTTTATGGGTTCAAAATAATGATAATTCGAGGGTTTGCTGCGACATGGTGCGAGCTGCTTTCAGTCCATGCCACCGAAAGTGTTCTTATTCTGATGAATTGTCATCAAATGCACTGCCATGGAAACAGAAATGTACTTTAACCCTTTCACTGCCACACGACAGAAGGTTAACCCTTTACTACAGTTGTGTGATAGTAAAGGGTTAACCTGCTGTTGTGTGGCAGTGAAAGGGTTAACCCTCTGTGTATTGTCGCAGTGAAAGGGTTAACCGTTAGGGTTAAGGTAGGCAGCTTCATCAGACAGATGTAGAATGTGAAAAAAAGTAAACGTTTTAACTACTGATGGTGCTTGATGCATTGCAGTAGTCGAGGCAAGCTTCTTTTCTGAGTCAGTTAGAAGAGGTGCATTTTCGACAGAAACTGAAAAGTTAGGAGTCGCTACATTAGCTTTTATCTACAGTAGCACACTGCCTTTGGTTGGAAAGTTTTGCTAAAAGGCAAAAAAGCTAAAAGCTAGCAGTGCAGTGTCCCCTGGACCAGTTTGGGGATCCAGTGCATTGCTCAAAGGTATAAATGAGGGGAACTTTTATTCTTGAATTGTCTATGCATCTATACACGTCTTGCTTAGGGATGCACCGATCCGACTTTTTCAGTCCCGATACCGATACCTGGGTTTGGGTATCGGCCAATACCGATACCGATCCGATACCCATTGTCCAAATATTTTTTACTAAAAAGTTTAAAAAAATACAATCCATAAATTAATCCAAGTTTTTTTTTATATTAAAATATATTTAGTTTTTAAGAATCACAAGTGTGAAAATAAACTTAATTCATTAAATTAATAAACTGTATACCTCACTGTCACTGTGTGGAAGAGACTGGGATCATTCTTTTGTGCAAGGCAACATCAGGCTTGACTTAAAACATTACTTTCCTAACTTAGTGAAACTAAATGTAACAAATTAACAGATAGATATAAATGTACTGAATGGTTATTTCTTATTTAATTTCTTATAAAAAAATAATAAAAAAAAATTATAATCCGATTATTATAATATTTTTTACCGATACCCGATCCAGCTATTTTACTGATATCGGCCGCCGATACCGATACCAATATCGGATCGGTGCATCCCTAGTCTTGCTGTTTGGAGACATTGGAAGCAGGTGTTAGTGATGCTCAATAACAGTTTGGGGTAGGGTGGGGGCCATGAATCCATTCATATCCGGGATTCCCAAGTGTTTGATTTTGCATTTGCTGCATATTATTTGCTGTTTCCAATTACCTAAAATAAGCTGTTATTATTCCAGATATATAAGATACCCGAGATATGCTGATATTAGCCCACATACTGAGGCACACACCTTATTCTGTTTAATGTTGGCTTCTTGCAGTCAGTGTAACTTGTGTTTCCATGGTAGTGTGCACAATATTATGTTAATTCATGTATACAGGGATATTGTTGAAAACGCACATGAACATCATACATCATCTGGTAAGATACTAGCTGCAAGCATTAGGCCTCTCTTTACTCTTTATACTGTGCCTATTCGCGGTCTTTGCTCCCACCACAGTTACTGTAAGACAGCCGAAACACAACCAATCTTTCGCCGTCGACTAAAAACACACTTCTTCAATCAATATCTGAAATTAAAGAAGAACGACTAACCTTCTTACTGTCTTCTTCTACTATCATGCACTCTTCCACTAAATAATCGTCCTTGTCTATATTACTACTATACTAATATGTCTCTCTACTACTATGCACTCAACACTGCAGCACCCAAGTTTCAACACTGTTTGATGAATATTGTTACTCAGCTGAAAGAGTTGTACCCTTCCTGCTGACTTGTCGTACAGAACTTGTAAGTCGCTTCGGATAAAAGCGTCAGCTAAATGTCTTTTAGTTTACCTGCTTGTTTCTCTCACTCACTCTTAACCTGTTAAGCTCTAGCCATATTTTCAGAAAATTCACCTAAAAGTACATACCCAAGTAAATTAATGAATTCCCAGTGTCAGAAATATTGTGTCTGTTACTATGCTTGAATAGATTGTAATGAACCAAAGTAGAATATAAATGATTATTATTTTAAATTTGTATTCCATTTTTGACGGTGAATAACACCATGCTAACATTGACCAGACTGAGCTCATTCAGCACATTCTTGAGATCAAGTGTACAAAAGATCTAATGAATAAAGGACCCTGAGGTGCTGAACAACTACCGGCCGATCTCCAACCTTCCTTTCCTAAGTAAAACCTTGGAAAGAGCAGTTGCCGCCCAGCTTCATCAACATCTGTCCAACCATGACCTCTACGAACCCCTTCAGTCAGCCTACCGAGCACAACCCAGCACAGAGACCGCCCTCATCAAGATCACAAATGACCTCCTCCTTGATGCAGACTCCGGACACATCAGCCTCCTCATCCTTCTCGACCTCTCCGCGGCGTTTGACACAGTTTCTCATGCAGTCCTCCTCAAATGCCTCTCTGAGAAACCTTGGCATCACAGGTACAGCTCTGTCATGGTTTCATTCATATCTCTCAAACAGGTCTCAGTTTGTCAGCATCAGCGGCTCATCCTCCCCCCTGGTTCCAGTCAACCACAGTGTCCCCCAAGGCTCCGTGCTTGGTCCCCTACTTTTCACCATTTACATGCTCCCCCTCGGTCAGATCATACATCACTACGGCCTCAACTTCCACTGCTACGCTGATGATACTCACCTTTATCTCAGCACCTCACCATCCTCCCAACTCCCCCCACAGTCTCTAGTCAACTGCCTCGACGCCATAAAAAACTGGATGTCAACCAAACTACTAAAACTAAACAGCAAAAAGTCAGAGCTCATGGTTGTGGCCCCCAAGGCACTGCTCCGGAAGGTTGGAGATCTCCTCCTTCACGTGGACGGCTGTTCCATCTCCCCGTCTCCCAAAGTCTGTAACCTGGGCGTCACCCTCGACTCCACACTTTCATTCCACTCGCACATCAAATCCGTTACCAAGTCTGCCTTCTATCACCTCAAAAACATCTCCCGTCTCCGACCATCACTCTCAGATTATGTGGCTGAGACCTTGATCCACTCATTCATCACCTCCCTGTTGGACTACTGCTACGGAGTCCTGTTCGGGGTACCCAGCAATGCCCCCCCCCCCCCCGACATAACATAACTTTGGGCAGTCCAGGCAGGGCCAGGATGGGCTATCTGCCGTGGACTGGAGAAGCTGGGTTGTGGACTGTAACTAATTAATTAATTAACATCATGATTGGACTTGTTTCTTTTTCTTTTCTTCCATTCACCACTTTTAGCTCTATTTTAGCCCTATTTTAGCTCTTCTTTTTAGCACTATGTATTTGTCCATCTTTGTTTTTAACACATACTAAATAAGTGTATTTTATGTATATTATTATGTATTGTTTCTACTAACTGTTTTTAAATGGCTGTTATGCTGTGATGGACATCTGAATCTCCCCTCAGGGATAAATAAAGGTTTTCAATCAAATAAAAAAAATCAATCCACCTCCACTGGCTCCCAGTCAAGTTCTGCATCTCTTTCAAATTCCTGCTCCTCACCTACAAGTCCCTCCATGCCCTCGCCCCCCGATACCTGTCTGATCTCCTCCACCAGCACACTCCATCTCGGAACCTACGATCTTCTGATCTGGGTCTCCTCTCCATCCCTCACACCAGGTTGTGGACTTTTGGTGACAGAGCCTTTAGTGTGGCGTCCCCTACCCTCTGGAACTCTCTCTCTCTCTCCCAAAATCCGCAACGCCCCAACCCTGGACACTTCAAGACGCACCTTTTCACCAAGGTTTTCCCCACTAGTTAGTTTAGATTAGATTTAGGTTTCATTATCCCTCTACCTGCCCCCTCATCACCCCCCTTTCCCCTATTGCCCATTTTCCCTAGCCCTCTTGACTTGTGAAGCGACCTTGGGTTTCGTGAAAGGCGCTACATAAATTTGATTTATTATTATTATTATTAAAGGGCAGATGATTTACAGGGGGTTTTGTAGATACAGTACTGAATTTTGCCATCCCGACACATGCAATTTCAAATATGAATATAGAATATCAGGCCTATAAATTAACGTTATTATGGCCAAGTCATACATCTATGGATTGGGCAAAAGCCGTGAATTAAATATACTGTAAGTACAGTTACTTTTGTATAATGTCCATAGCTCCGCCATTTTCACCAGATTGCGCTGCGTTTTTTTGTACACGTTCACAGAAAGGTATAGAAACAATAACGAAAATAACATTAAACAAATATTTTCACGTCAGCCCCTCCAGCTTAGATAGGGGCGGGTATGAGCTGGGTAGTGTAGTTTTATGAAATTCCATCGTAAGCCCCGGGTCTCCTCTTTCTTAGGACTACAACGGTTTCATGATGGCTTCCTTTATTTGCGTCTAATTCATCTGGTTTCCGATCCAATGCGCTGAGATTTCGATTTCATATTTAAACTTAAGATTATTGGTAAACAAAATGTAGTGCTGAAAATATACACTTATACTGCTGTTTTGTTTAGGGTCTTTACTCTTGACTACATTTGAAAAAGAAACGCAATATTAATTCATACGGAATGTATTAATCTATTTATGACATGAAATAAAGGCCGGGGTTAATGGCATTTTCTCCGCCTCTTTTCCTAGTCGGGCATATTGCCATCTTCGCTTCAGTTTCAAGTTTCAAGTTTCAAGTTTCTTTAATAGTTGTCATACAGAAGTACAGAATACTTTCATACAAAATGCTTCTTACTGTTACGCTCCAGAGACTGTGCTAGACAAGATAGTATCAAATAACATAGTATAGCATGTAAATTAGAAGTAGAAGATGAGGTCACAGTGTTCAGTATAGACATATGTACAATGTTCGATGCAGAATAGACGTAACTGAGTTACCATATAATATACAATACTATGCAGTGTACTAATGTACAATATTATATAGTGCAAAGCAGAAATTCAGAAATGGGATGAGGTACAATTTAGGTACAATTTACAGTAAGGTGTACGAGTTGTAGTGCAATCCTTCATCAATAAATATAAAGTGTGGGGAGTGGGTGCTACAGTGTGTTTGTTTAAAGTGAGTGTGTGCTATAAAGTGTGGGGAGTGGGTGCTACAGTGTGTTTGTTTAAAGTGAGTGTGTGCGTGTGGATGTGTGTGCTATGTGCGTTTGATGGTTGTTGTTGTGTAGTGTTCATTGTTCGTTAAGCAGCCTGATGGCCTGGGGATAGAAGCTTCTTCTGAGTCTTTCTGTGCTCGCCTTGAGACTCCGGTATCGCTTGCCTGACCGCAGCGGTTCAAAGAGGCAGTTGTTCGGGTGGCTCGAGTCCTTAATAATTCTCTTAGCCTTCCCCCTGCACCACTTGTTGTAAATGTTCTGGAGGGTGGGGAGCCCCCCTCCGATTGTGCGTTCGGCTGAACGTGTCACTCTTTGTAGTCTGCTTCGGTCTTGTGCAGTGCTATTCCCAAACCAGGAGGTGATGTTGCCAGTCAGGAT
The DNA here is from genome assembly GCF_963971535.1 of Notolepis coatsorum. Lineage (NCBI taxonomy): Eukaryota > Metazoa > Chordata > Actinopteri > Aulopiformes > Paralepididae > Notolepis > Notolepis coatsorum. The sequence continues at coordinate 196,886,942 of NC_140169.1, read as the reverse complement.
GCTCTCTATTGTACATGAGTAGAAGTTCTTAAGGATCTTCTAACTGACTTGGAACTTCCTTAGGCGCCTGAGGAAGTAGAGGCGTTGTCGTGCCTTCTTCACAACACTGTCAATGTGTGTGGTCCATGTCAAGTCCTCGGATATGTAGGCTCCGAGGTACTTAAAGCTGTTGACTCTCTCAACCGGTGCCCCGTCGATGCTGAGGGGGCTGTAGTCCTTGACCCCCGACCTCCTGAAGTCCACAATCATCTCCTTTGTTTTGCTGACGTTCAGGGAGAGGCTGTTTTCCTGGCACCATCCCGCCAGGACCTTGACCTCTTCCAGGTAGGCCCTCTCGTCGTTGGCAGAGATCAGGCCCACCACCACTGTGTCGTCGGCAAATTTGATGATTGTGTTGCTACTCCGCTGAGCCACACAGTCGTGTGTGTACAGGGAGTAGAGGAGGGGACTCAGAACACAGCCCTGGGGGGCCCCTATGTTGAGGGTGATGGATGAGGAGGTGCAGTTGCCTGCTCTCACCACCTGGGGTCTGCCCGTCAGGAAGTCCAAGACCCACTGGCAGAGGTCATAGTTCAAGCCCAGGTCCCTGAGCTTGGCTATGAGTTTGGAGGGGACTATGGTATTGAATGCCGAGCTGTAGTCGATGAATAGCATTCTCACATAGTTCCCCTTCCTCTTGTCCAGGTGTGATGCTGCTGTGTGCAGCACATGGGCTATGGCGTCCTCTGTGGACCTGTTGGGGCGGTATGCAAATTGCAGGGGGTCCATGTTGATGGGGAGGGAGGAGCAGATGTAGCCCTTTACTAGCTTCTCAAAGCACTTCATGGCTATGGAGGTGAGAGCTACAGGGCGGTAGTCGTTGAGGCAAGCAGGCTTGGATATTTTGGGTACAGGGATAATAGTGGACTTCTTCAGGCAGGTGGGGATGACAGCCTGTTCTAAGGACAGGTTAAATATGTCAGTGAATACCGGGGCCAGTTGGTCGGCACAGACTTTTAGGACGCGGCCGGGGATGCCGTCCGGTCCTGCTGCCTTCCTGATATTCACTTTTTTAAAGGTCCGCCTCACCTCATGCTCTGTTACCCTGAACACTGAGTCTCCATCAGCAGCAGACCCCCCCCCCCCCCCCCCCCCCCCCCCCCCCCATTGCTGTGGCTTGTGGGCTGGTGTTGTTATTACCAGCATCAAACCTCGCATAGAAGGTATTGAGGTCATTTGCTAAGGAGATGTCACCTTTGAAACACCACTTTAAAACATTAAAACACCACTTTATAACATTGAAACACCACTTTGGCGGGAGACAAATTGGAGTTATGGCTCCTTGCACTACGCGGGGCACTAACTAAGCTTGTGATGTGTAATTACAGAGTGGACCGACCCTGCTCGGACTTATGGTAATGCTGGACTGTTGTGCTGTCGTGGTCTCTTATTAAAGCGGTGGATCATTTGAGTAAACAGGGCAGAAAAGAGGCTGTGCAAGAGGCAGCGGAGCAGTTAATAGCTGTGTTACAGTTGTAATCGGCAAGGCGTTCGTGGATCATGTGTGCGCTCGCGTGTGTGTGTTGGTGGCTCAGGGAAAAGGGCCCACCAGCGATCAGGATCTTGTTTTTTTATCAATAGATGTCCTAAAAGCATAATTAACTTCTGTCATATTTAAATTCCTATGTGATTTTATCTGTGGATTAAAATGTATTATTTAAAATCTGTGCGTGCGCGTGTGCGTGTGTGTGTGTGTGTGTGTCTGTGTCTGTGTGTGTCTGTGTGTGTCTGTGTCTGTGTGTGTCTGTGTGTGTGTGTGTGTGTGTGTGTGTGTGTGTGTGTGTGTGTGTGTGTGTGTGTGTGTGTGTGTGTGTGTGTGTGTGTGTGTGTGTGTGTGTGTGTGTGTGTGTGTGTGTGTGTCAGAGCTGAGCGATACTTGAATAGGAATGTTTTTTTTCATCATATTGGGTTGAAATTATGACAATTATAATTATGGTCTTACACAATGATATTATCTTTATCTCATTATTTCATTTCAAACCTTTATTTAAACTTGAAAGGCAACTGAGGTTTCCCTCATTCACAGTCACGTCGAGGGTACATATAGAGTTAAGCAAAACATACAGAGTTAAGCAAAAAAGCATATAAAATCACACAGCATATACCGTAAAAGCATAACAATAGGACAAGTAAGGATCACAATCAATTAAACTAGAGCTGGGCTGCGTTAACGCTATACTAGTATCGCGCGATAATATAATTAACGCATTAATCTAAAAAAAAAAAAAAAAAAAAAAAAAAAAAACATTTTTTTCTTTTTTACCTTTACTTACCCAGGGTAGGTTCGCTGAGCACAGATGCTCTTTTTCAGGAACGCCCTGCTTCACATTCACACAGTTCCATTCACACCTGGGAGCTGCCCAGTACAACCACAGTTGACACCATTGGCCACTGAGCAACTCCACTGGAGCAGTTGATTCAAGCCATGTCACATAGTTCAAGTTTGAAATGATTCTTTCTGTTTTGCTCCTGAGAGTGTGCTAGATACTGTACTGTACTGGTAATATTATTTATTTGTGTTAACTTCTGAATAAAACAATTTATAAAACACAAGTACATCTTATTGAACATTATTTTGATATTTCATTACCAATTATCATAGCAAAACAGCTTTTTCAAACAGTCTGTAATGCATTTTGGAAACGGGAGATGGGCTCATGGTGTAATGGGCCACCTGGCCTGAGAAACATAAGGAGGAAAGAAAAAGTAAGGACTTACTTCTGGTCATTATTTGGGTAGAACACATATTTTGAATGCCTTCGGCATTTTTTTTTTTTTTTTTTAGCCATTTTAATATTTTTTTTTAATCTTTTAATCTTTTAATCTTTTTTAATTTAAGTGATAGTAAAGGGTTAAAGGAAAACTCCAACATTTTGGGAAATTTGCTTATTTGCCATCTACCCTGGAGTTAGACAAGAAGATGCATACCTTTTTCTTCTCTGTGCATGCAGTAGGAGTAGGAAGACGTTGGGAACTAGGCTAATGGAGGAACCTACTTCCAGTGACTGACGCTAAGCTGGGCTAACGGTGCGCATCTTCCTACTCCTACTGCAATGTCTGCATGCACAGAGAAGAAAAAGGGTATGTATCTTCTTGTCTAACTCCAGGGCAGATGCCAAATAAGCTAATTTCCCAAAATGTTGGAGTTTTCCTTTAACCTTCTGTAGTGTGGTAGTGAAATGGTTAAAAGAAAATGTCTTCTATGTTGCAGAGCCTTACAGTAGTTTATGTTTAGTGCTGCAGTGCATGGTGGGTAATGTGGCAGCAAGTGCAGCGCCGAAGGCTGTGTGCTAATCTGGTGTGTAAGCTGTGGACCCCCGCAGACGCTTGTCAGCATTTCCCCCGCAAGTCCAGATCAAACATCAAAGGAGGAGGCGGTGACAAGACGCAAGCCACCCGGGAGTCATGGAGCCAATATCACAGGCCTTCCCTCAATTACAACCATATTAGCCTAATCATAAAGAAGAGTGCGTTTTCCCACCGGCCAACCGCAAGCAGGGCAACTACCACTGGGGGGGGGGGTAGACTCATAGGAGAGTGTGAGGGAAAACAAGTGAGGTGGTTGACCTTAAAACACAGATTTGGTGATTGAAGAGGAGGCAATGTTTTACTCCGTCTCCCCGAGGAGAGCTCAGCGAACAAGGGAGAGAGAGAGAAAAAGTTATAAAAAAAAAAAAAGATAAGAGTCCGCCTCTATCACGTTGCCTCCCTGCATGCCCCCCCCCCCTCTCTCTCTCTCTCTCTCTCTCTCTCTCTCTCTCCCGTCTCTCTCTCTCTTTCAATCTACCCCCCCAGTCTCTCTCAATCTCTCTCTCCATCTCTCTCTCTCTCTCTCCCTCTCTCTCTCTCTCTCTCTCTCTCTCCCCCCCCCCTCCTCTCTCTCTCTCTCCCGTCTCTCTCTCTTTCAATCTACCCCCCCAGTCTCTCTCAATCTATCTCCCATCTCTCTCTCCCTCTCTATCTCTCTCTCTCTCTCTCCCCCCCCTCTCTCTCTCTCTCTCTCTCTCTTCTCTCTCTGTGTCTCAGAGGTTTGACAGCCAGATGATAAATTACTACAGTGTAGTGATGGATGGGGGTGTGTAGGTCTCAGTAGCAGCAGTGGCAGTGGGCTTTGCTAACTAGGACAAAGAGCAAGAGGGCACAACCACTACGGCACAGCACGGCACGGCACGGCACAGCACGGCAAGCCTCTCCAATACAGTAGATGTGCAGATCTCTGAGCAGTTTGGAGATCCAGTGTGTTGCTCGATGGTATAAATGAGGGGATTTATTTTGTTGCTGATTTGTCTATGCATGGAAGCAGTTGTTAGCGATGCTTATTAATAGAAGTGTGGGGTGGGATGGAGGTCACACATCCATTCATATCTTTCAATTACCTAGAATAAGCTGTTATTATTCCGGTTATATAAGATACCCGATTAGCCCACATACTGAGGCACATATAGTATACACACCTCATTCCGTTTAACCCTTTCACTACCACACTACCAAAGGGTTAACCCTTTCACTGACACAAGACAAAGGGTTAACCCTTTCACAGCCACACTACAAAAGGTTAACCCTTTCACTACCACACTACAGAAATGTTAACCTTCTGTAGTGTTGTAGTGAACGGGTTAATGATGGCTTTTTTCAGTCAGTGTAACTTGTGTTTCCATGGTAGCGTGCACAATACTTTCTTAAAGGAACACGCCAACATTATGGAAATGCACTTACCATCTTCTCCAGAGTCAGACAAGAAGATAGATACTGTACTAGTGTTCCTCTCTGTGCGTTCTGCAGAAAGCTACCCCGGCTGCAAGCTAGCCGAGTTTAGCACTAATTAATGAATGTCTGATAGATACTTCTCAAACCAACAGAGATTGTTTGTTCTGAAAGTTCTACACTGATAAGTATTTGCTTCAACATTGCCTGATCCACAGCATCAAAAGCCTTATAAACCAGTGAAAAGGGCTGCACAGTGATGCTTGTTGTACTGTAAACTGTAAACTACTTTTAAGCCCGCTGTAGTTGTGCTTTTCTTTTTATTATCTAATCTACCAGAGCCATGGGCGGAGTTTATGGGGGTGCAGGGGGTGCATTGCACCCCCTGGTGGCCGGGGGTGAAATTGCCTTTTTTTTTTCTTTTTTAATCAAGATTATTTTTATTTTAATAAAATTATAATAATTGTGAGAAACAAATCTGAATTCTATTATGTTTTGTTTTACAATACATTCATTTTATAGTAGTAATCATGTCACATTATAAGGCGAACCTTCTGTAGTGTGGCAGTGAAAGGGTTAACGGCAACGCGCGGCCAGCAGCAGCAGCAGCAGCGCGATACAAAGCCACTTATTCTGAGATGATAATTAATGTATCTGGATAACCAATGCACGAATTTTGTCGAGGCAGGTAGCGTTATTTCGGGAAAATTGATATCTATAGCCTGGTATATTTTTCGTCCACGAAAAATGGAGGCTGTAATAATTATTATTGCTCGAGAGTCTCTATGAATAATAATAATTAGAGCCTAAGTCAGTTAAAAATGATCCCCCGTAGTGCTGTGTGTGTGAGTGTGTGTGTGTGCTGCTGTACTACCTAAATAAAATAAAAAATTAGGGGTTAGGGCATTGTAAAAACGCTAAAATAATAAAATAAAGGTCAAAAAAAATCGCGCGCGCCCGCTGCGCGTGCGCGCGGGTATAGTTCGCCAAGCAGTCACACCCCCTGGCGTCAAGTTCAAACTCCGCCTATGACCAGAGCACTGATGTACTATGAATCAGCTCGCCTAGCTCTTGGCCAAAAAAAGCTAGGCTAGCTTGCAGCCAGGTAGCTGTCTACTGAACACGCAGAGAGGAAATTGGTATCCATCTTCTTGTTTGACAGTGGAAAAAACAGTAAGCGTTTTCCTTCCTCTAAGAAGTAGTATCTTGAATGTGTGTGTATTCAGATTCCTGTTTCATGAGGTAAAACTATGCAGCCTTTGTTTGGTCATGCGCACATGTTTGGTTTGCTTATGTGAAGCTGTTTTTCTAAACTTAAACGTGATTCTTTGAGAGACATGCTTCATATTCTCTCACAACATCAACACAACAATACTCAAGAGAATGCCCCTACTGTTTTTTCTGACGGCCTTTAGTTCTGATTACAGAAAGCCCTCAACGTTTAGACACCAGAAAATGGGCAGGTCCTGATAAATTAGTAAAGCTAGCAGCTGATTGCGTCACACCACCTTTGACACATCTTTTTAATCTCTCCCTGGACATGAATGAAATTCCTCTTATATGGACATTCTTTGTTTTTCCCCTGTTGAAAGGGGGATACTCTACAGTCTACAGTCTAATTATAGGCCAAATTGTCGGTTCTGGTTAAGGTCCTGATTATTTGCTAAGGATAGGTAAAAAAAAAAAAAATGGCTTAAAAGTAGTTGATGGTTTTATTGAATCTTTAGACAACAAGCATCACTGTGCAGCCCTTTTCACTGGTTTATCTAAGGCTTTTGATGCTGTGGATCAGGCAATATTGAAGCAAATACTTTCAGAACAAACTATCTGTTGGTATCTATCAGACAGATATCTATGTGTGCTGGCTGAATGTATCACTTCTAACTCCTTTAGAGTATCCAAGGGTGTGCCCCAGGGATTGGTCCTGGGACCACTCCTATTCACTATATCAACAGTCTCAATCCAAATGTTTCCAACACAAATATCCACTTTTATGCAGATGATACTGTGATATACTGCAGATGATACTGTGATATACTGCAGATGATACTGTGTTATACTGCAGACGATACTGTGATATACTGTAGATGATAGTGATATACTGCAGACGATACTGTGATATACTGCAGACAATACTGTGATATACTGCAGATGATACTGTGATATATTGCTCCACATCTACACCAAACTATAGTCTTTGTCAGCTACAACATGTTTTTAATACTGTGCCCTCAGTGCACTGTGTGATTTTTTAATGCTGACAAAACAAAACTCATGTTGTTTTCAAAGACAAATCGTGATTGATGAATCTTTCTCTTTTAAGCCTCAAAATTCAGCAAAGTTGTAATTCGTTTTTTTATTTTAGAAACAAGCCTTGCTTTCCCTTCGAGGCCAAAAGGAGACTTGTTTCTGCCACTTTCATGCCTGTGCTGGACTATGGTGATACATCCATGCATCTTCACAATGCCTACGCTGGATACTATCGAACCATCTACCAGAGCACTGAGGTTTATTACACATTTTAAAGCCCTTTACTCACCCTTGCTCTTTGTATGCTCTGGGTTGGATGGTCTACCTTGTCCACCTCTAGACTTAACCATTTCACGACCACACTACCAAAGGGTTAACCCTTTCACTGCGACAACACAGACGGTTAACCATTTCACTACCACACTACAGATGGTTAACCCTTTCACTACCACACTACAGATGGTTAACCATGAAAGGGTTAAGCATTGGCATATTTTTATTTATAAGGCTTCATACTGTAAGGTTTGCTTAACCCTTTCACTACCACACTACAGAAGGTTAACATTTCACTACCAGACTACAGAAGGTTAACCGTCTGTCGTGTGGTAGTGAAAGGGTTTTCATTCAGCATATTTTTATTTATAAGGCTTCATAAGGTTTGCTTCCATCTTACCTACAGATCTGCGTCATTCATAAAAGTATATGTGAAGTTATCGCCTTCGCTCCCAGGACTTATTCCATTCTGTCCCTAAAGCCTGGATTGAATTGTGGAAGAAGGGCGTTTAAGTAAACTGTTCCCTCTGCTCAGAATCAGGTGCAAAATTATCTGAATATTCGGCAGCTGGTCTCATTGGATGCATTTAAAGTCATTTGACTTGGAGGCACATCTGGCTGGTGGCTGCAGATGTTCTGACAGATTTGTACTGCCTCTGTGTGATCCCTGATGTTGATGTGTTAAGATATTCCTTTATTGATCCCCTTGGGGAAAATGCAGGACTTGTGACGAATATTAATGAATATTTTGTGATTCCGTGTAAGTTGTTTTATGTTTTTATGTCTGCAAACCTGTTACCGTAAATCCGCTAATAGTGGAGGGCATTCAAATAGAGGACGGGCCTCTTATAATGGACGGGGGGTTTGATACATGCAGACAAATACAGGCCGGCTTCCAATACAATACAGGCCGTGATATAGAATGAGATAAACTCTTGCCAATGCAAATTAAGTGCTGCCTCTCTCTACCGCTCCCGCTACACTCTGACTACATTAACGTTTCCCTACTCTCACTTCGTTGGCGTTAGCTAACGTTGTCATAGCTAGATCTGTGGTGTCGGCTGGATGACGTTGGCTTTGTTTGCAAACGTTAGTTAACACTATGCCGTCCGTCCACGAGTATATACGTGTTTCGATTCCATGCGTTGTGGACCAGAGCCACGTATATACTCGTGGCAAGTTGTTATTGTTTTATTCCATATTTATAACGCTATTAACGTCCGCTATCGAGATCCATTACCTACCCACATTTTCGAAACATGTACTACCGGCCAGATCCGCTTAGGGGCGCCATCGCTCCACTGCAGTATCATTCAGGGGATTAAAAAAAAAACGTTTACAGTCCTGTGGACGGATCATATGAGCCTCGATTCCAAACGAAGACCCTCCATCTTTGATCCAGTTACCAAACGTATTTTTCATCCTGGAATAATGGGATTTATGATTAGCCAATGTACATATCGATCTACCAGAATCCGATGACTAATGAAGAAATGCTGCCGGCGATCACATGGCCTGACGGTAGGACACTATTCCCCCAAATTACAGCTGGATTGGACATTGTTTTAAAACGTGATGATCAGTGAACATGGCTGATTGAACGCACACTATATTGCTAATCAATAATACTAATCGGCGTTCCCCGCCGCCCCCATTTCATCCATAGATGCTCTGTGATAGTCCGGATGCTACGCAGGTTGTTTTATTTCATTCGTATATATATAGCAGAAATGGCGTTTGATATAACGGCGCCCAGGTACTGCACAGCACTCTCTCCCACCTTGACCGTCAGAAGGGGGGCTATGTGAGACTGTTGTTCATTGACTACAGCTCAGCGTTCAACACCATAGTCCCCACCAGACTGGTGGACAAGCTGATCGAGCTGGGTCTGAGCTCCGCCCTGAGCGCCTGGGTACTGGACTTTCTGAGTGAAAGACCCCAGGCGGTCAGGGTGGGGGGTCAGACCTCCAACACCATCACCCTGAGCATCGGGTCCCCCCAGGGCTGTGTTCTAAGCCCCCTGCTGTACTCACTCTACACACACGATTGTGTGGCCAAGTTCAGCTCCAACTCCATAGTGAAGTTCGCAGACGACACGGTGGTGGTGGGGCTGATCTCGGACAACGACGAGAAGGCCTACCGGGAGGAGGTTGAGGTACTGGAACGCTGGTGCCAGGACAACAGCCTGCTCCTGAACATTGGTAAAACCAAGGAGCTGATCGTGGATTATAGGAGAGGACAGTAGGAGACACACACACCACTGATGATTAACGGGGCTACCGTGGACAGGGTGAGCAGCTTTAAGTACCTGGGGGTCCACATCTCAGAGGATCTGACATGGTCAACACACATAGACACAGTAGTAAAGAAAGCGAAGCAGCGCCTCTACCACCTGAGACAGTTAAGGAAGTTCAGAGTATCGGGGAAGATACTCCAGTCCTTCTACTCAGGAGCTGTAGAGAGCATCTTGACCGGAAACATCACTGCCTGGTATGAAAACAGCACGGCACAGGACAAGAAGGCCCTACAGAGAGTGGTGCGCTCAGCCGAGCGTACCACGGGTATTGCGCTACCTCCCCTGCAGGCTCTATACAACAAGAGGTGCAAATCCAGAGCCTGCAGGATAATGAAAGACCCCCACCACCCCAATAACAGCCTGTTCCAGCTGCTGAGGTCAGGCAGACGCCTGCGAACCCCAGCTACTAGGACGGAGAGGCTTAGGCTCAGCTTCTTCCCCCAGGCCATCAGAGCCTTGAACAATGAACATTGAGTGCCACAGAACACTGAACTATCCACACACAAGCACACATGAGCACACACACGACACGCACGCTGTGCACGCTCACACACTAGCAGCCACTTTAACACTTTAACAAGAGCGGGCACACACTCATGCCGCACACACGCACACTTATGGCCAAGAGGAAAGGCCAATTTAAATTAGTATAACAACAGGAACAGTGTATTGCACTACTAAAGCTACCTAGCATGTCCTATATGCTCTGTAAATAACTATGTACAGATACCGAGATGTCACACCATGTTACCTGTTACCTGTTTATTGCACAATGTTGTTTTTTTATTGGATTCTATATGTTGTACCACTGTATTGCACATCGTCGCGGGCAAGACCACCTGCATTTCATTGTATACTTGTATGCCGTGACAAATAAAACTCTTGACTTGACTTGACTTGTTTAGCCTATTTTCTAGCTTCCTGGAAAAAAGACTAGACGAAAAGCGCGATAAACCTTATATTCACGACGCTATAAAATGGCAACCAACCGATGGATTTTTATTTTCTTTAAGCCATTATGAAGGCACGGTTTATGCACTCAAGTGACAATGAGAATGGACAGATAGCAATACTATAAATTATATATATATCTCTTAGAAAGTGCATAGGTTTGTAAACAAACCGCTGTCCTCTGAGGCATAAATCGCCGCAAGACTGCGGACGCCAAAGTGTTAACGTTCGCTATCT
>NC_140169.1:196048641-196125992 GCF_963971535.1 Notolepis coatsorum | reverse complement strand
ATCACATTAGTTAGTGAGAGAGAGAGAGAGAGAGAGAGAGAGAGAGAGAGAGAGAGAGAGAGAGAGAGAGAGAGAATCACGTTAGTTAGTGAGAGTGAGAGTGAGAGTGAGGAGAGAAGAGAGAGAGAGGAGGAGAGAGAGAGAGAGAGAGAGAGAGAGAGAGAGGAGAGAGAGAGAGAGGAGAGAGAGGAGAGAGAGAGGGAGAGAGAGAGGAGAGAAAGAGAATCACGTTAGTTTAGTGAGAGAGAGATGAGAGAGAGAGAGAGAGAGAGAGAGAGAGAGAGAGAGAGAGAATCACGGTTAGTTAGTGAGAGAGAGGAGAGGAGAGAGAGGATGAGAGAGAGGAGGAGAGGAGAGAGAGAGAGAGAGAGAGAGGAGAGGAGAGGAGAGAGAGAGCGGAGAGAGAGATAATCACGTTAGTTAGTTAGGGAGAGAGAGAGAGAGAGAGAGAGGAGAGAGAGAGAGAGAGAGAGAGAGAGAGAGAGAGAGAGAGAGCGAGAGAGATAGCGAGAGAGAGAGAGAGCAGAGAGCGAGCGAGATATATCGCAAATCTACCTTGTTGTTAAGTTGACAGCAGGCAGAAGCCAGGGCTTGATAAAGTATATCCACTCCATTGTCCAGACTGTGTTGATGTCCATTGTCCATGCATGTCCCTCCACACTGCATCCATATATAGCTTGTTGTTAGCCAACAAGTACTGTGTGAGCTAACAACAAATAGCTGCATCACAACACAACAGCATAAACTCACTTTGTTTTAATTGAAACGTGGTCCAGCCGGAGGGCTTGATAAAGTGTATAATCCGCTGTTGATGATGTATATCCAGACCACTGTCCACTGTCCAGACTGCATCCGCCATATAGCTTGTTAGCCAAGTGTTAGCACAACACAAGTACTTGATTTCTTTGTCCATTTCCGCGTCAAACAGACTGCAGAACTACCTGGCGTTCTATCGCCATGCTCTAAGACAAACTCTAACCTTCGAAAGAAACTTGCAGTCACGCTCTAAGACAAATAGCTGCATCTCACAACAACACAACTATATCTACCACCTAGGAAACCTAGAATTGGAACATAGAAGTGGCGTCGGCCAATCAGAGAGCGTCTCCGCGAAATGCGGCTACGAAAAAAAAAAACTGAAGTCGGCCAATCAAAGAGCGTCTCCGCGAAATGCGGCTACGGAAATTCTTGACGCTGCTATGGATGCTTGCCTAGACCGCTTCAAATCGTGCCCGGTTTCCAACATAATACATCATATTTCAACGCACAGCGCGTTATGCACTGATTGGCTGCGACGGATACAGCGATGACGCACTCAGAGCGTTATTGCGTCTAGCCCGGGCGAGAAATACGGCTAGGAGCCGCTAGGAGAAATGCGGCTATGCTCAGTGAGTCACTTCCTGTTCAGGAAAACGATAATTTTTTTTTAATATATTAACGTTATATTGTGCATTGGAAACACAAACATACTTAAAATGAGTAAATATTATTCATTTTAAACATGTTTATATTATTTATAGGGCTATAAAACAAAAAACAAACAAAAATTTCTTGTTCTTCTCTATTTTAACCAGGGTTCACCAGGGGGGTCGGCGCCCTAGCGCCCCTAGTGGCGAGCCGCCACTGCTTCACTGATATAATTACTTGGCCAGTTTGTTATACTGTATGCAAATTAAAGTTAAAGTTAAAAAGAAAAAAATTTAAGATTACAAGTTACAGTATATTTTTTAAATGGTTGCAAATGCTAAATTAAAAAATGTTCCTCTCTCTCACATTGTGACTGTCTCTGGCTTTTTTGGAGAGCCATGTCACTTCTTTTGGGCTTATTTCATAGACCTGGTTGCTTGTTTGTCTCGTGAGATCTGGCACTGAAAGTAATGTTAGCCAGCAGCCAGTGTTGAGGTGGTGTGATTAAAGACAGGAGCAGGACACCAAACAAAGCACTCCATGGAGTTTCTTGTACCCTGGTTTAAGACAAACTACTGCTAAAGAAGCTTCGCTATCAGATTATCACCACTGAGATATTAACCCTGAAACCCAGATGTGTGGCTTCGGAGGCATAATGCTAACTAATGCTGCACTAATGGGCATGTAATGAGACCAACAGGAACCATAATGTCAACACATGAATGTTTAAAAACATTAAAAACACAGAGAGAGAGAGAGAGAGAGAGAGAGAGAGAGAGAGAGAGAGAGAGAGAGAGAGAGAGAGAGAGAGAGAGAGAGAGAGAGAGAGAGAGAGAGAGAGAGAGAGAGAGAGTTTCTACTGCTGAGGCGATACTGCTGGGGTCATGCTGCACACATATTACTACAAATCTAAAACCTAAGAAAAAGAGGTTAAATGTTGGCCCTATTTTATTCAGGCCATTTATTAAATACTTTTGTTTTCATTGATATTTGTATAAAAGTAACAATTTATTTGATCGAAGATCATTTTCAATACCATAGGCTATTTTTTTATCTTCACTGACTACAACAACTGAGCCAGAAGAAGGCACGCATGCACAAATTATGTTAAAACTATGAGGTACTGTACTGTACCTCCGCCTGATCTTCTAGGAAATACCCTGATGTTTAAAGGCAATAAATCCCATTGTTATAATTGCCACAGGCTTACCCTAGACAAGCTGTTTAAACCCCCATTAATGTCCACAGTGGAATTTTATAATTTCCTTTACGGCACGTAAAGTACCAGCTGAGCTAGTTCGATGTATGAGGCTATGGAGTTAACGTCCTTTTTTCTATGGGTTTCATATAGGGATGTCCGATATTATCTGCCGATATTGGCATTAAAATATAATATCGGAAATTATCTGTATCGGTTTTTTAAAAAATTATATGTTTTCTTTTCTTTTTACATTTATTTAACCTTTATTTACCCAGGCAAGCAAGTAAGAACAAATTATCATTTTATTTATTGTCAAAAGTATGCATAATGTTGTGTTAATTCCACAACAAGAGATATGTAATGTTAATTACCTGAAATTATTCCGTTTTTGGGGGGGGGGAAACCCTGCATATATATCGGTATCATTTGATATCGGTATCGGAAATTAAGAGTTGGACAATATCGGTATATCGGATATCGGTAAAAAAGCCAATATCGATCATCCCTAGTTTCATACATTCATGACTATATTATTATGTTAAACCTTTGGGTGCCGTTAACGTAGAACTACGATTCTGTCACCCGACGGTTGAGTGCCGGAAAAGTAGATCTACGTTTTTCTCACTGTATTTATTTTATTCGCTATTGCCATTCATAATTCAGCGGGGCACCTTGTGCATACTGTTCTGAGTGTGTCTGAGATTGCAGACGGTCAATACCGCCGCCTACCGCCTTGTGGCAGCTACTGCACTCCATTAGAAACTATATGGTTTGTTATCTGGACCGATCTGAGCCGTGCAGGCGGGGTTTAAATACTCCGGCGAGCCAAGCGTTCACCATCATACATCTACGAGGCTAACTAAATGGCAACGTGATAAGTGGATTCCACTAAAACGCTATTATCGCGTCTTTTTCCTGGGATTACTAAGAATCACCCAAACTATATTCATATTAAAAACGGTATAAAACGGAAATGTACGGATGAAAAAATTATCTGTTTTTTGCATGTTGCCCAGAAGAAACTCACTGACAATCGACGGTGTTATTAGACCCATAGCTATAATATAAAATATAGGTTTAGCTCTACAAACAATGTGAGCGTTTACATGGGGTTAATGGGCGGCAAGGCCAGATGCACTTCCCGGAAGGGGCGTGGCACTCAATGTGTTAACACTTTGGCTGCCAGGAAACGTGTTTACACGTCATTGCCGGCCATGCTCAAGTTGCCGGAGGACGCTTTACAGCGTCCTTATATCAATATTTCAAAAATCTGAGATCGGATTCATATGTCCCCTCCGCTGGCCTGAGATCCACCAGGAGGACCCACTGAGCTCTCTGGCGGTTCAGGAGCGCCATCTGGTGGCCGATCGGCGCAATCGCTTAACAGGAAGCGGCATAGAGGTTGTGCTGGACGTCCGTATTACTTCCGGGCACTCGCTATAGGTCCCGGCATTCTAGCTCGTCACAATACACAGTGATCGATTGCCAATAACTCGATAAACAACATGATTTGGACGTATATACCATTATACAAGCTGGAGATGGACCGGGTAAATCTACATCCCATAATGATACAATTTCTACTCTACGATGATCGCCCAACGGCGCGCGGAGACTGGGGTGAGTTTTAGCGTGTAACGTTACCGTCTTCGATACTAACTGCTATTATCAACATTTGACCCACATTAGATGATTGGTATAACGCTGCCCACGGAATTATAAACGCCCCCTAGCCCATCCGGTCAACATCAGATGACGTGTAGTAACTTCTAGAAGTACGTCTAGTTGGAATTTTTTATATCGCGCTGATTGCCATAAAACTGTATTGCATCATCAATATAATGCATTTGGGGCTATAGATCACGTTCTGGAGAAAGCTGCAGAAAGAGATGAAAACATACTTATACATTAGACCATACTTTACTATGAATATGTGAATGAAAAAGTTTAACGTTGCTACACAATGAACAATACATATAGGACTTTGAATGGGCCCTAATAATGGCAATGTAGCAATAGAATTTAAAAAGTTATAGCCCTGCAAAGAAGGGGAATTTCTCCATAGACAAATAGAGCTGGCAACCTATGGTATATCATGAATTTAGCCTTAGGCAATCAAAGTGTTAAGGAAAAGGCCCACATATTTTTTTCTGTTAGAGGTGGAAACACAACATTTGCTGTGAGAACTGTAAACACCTGTTTCACATATTTATAATGCCTTAATTGGTAGACAAAGTTTAAATCTTTTTTTTTGCATACAATTTATAGTATGATACAGAAATAGCTGTATCTTAAAAACTGTTATATCAAATGCTTGGTACCGTTGGATTCATAACAAGTTGCATTTATTTATTTTTTTTTAATCTTTTTCCCCCTCCTTTTTCCTCCGATTTTCTCCCATCCCAATGTTAGTCGTTATGCCAATTCCCAATCCCCTTCCTGGTCGCTGCGCACTTACCCCCCACAGTCGGTCTGGGAGAGTGGAGGCTATCACATGCTTCCTCCGACACACGTCTAGCCAATCAACCGCTTCTTTTCACCCGGCAGCGCGGACTCTCACTGAGAGGGTGTAACGTGTGGAAGGATCACACTACCCCCCTTAGATCCTATCCGCGCTGAGCAGGCACCCCGACCGAACTGTAGGAGTCGCTGTTTACAACAGGTGAATCCAGCGTCTCCGGTGTTGGTGACAAACGCAATCTCCGCTACGCCACCTGACCGCCTATAACAAGTTGCATTTTAATAATAGGTGCTTTGATTCACGCTGATATTTAGCATGTCAAATGATTGTTAAACTTATTTTTGCGTTTTTGATAAATATGCCTTAATTGGTACGGCAAACGCAATTTTTTCGTTTATAGAAATAAATCGGCAGGACTTTTCTTTATCATGATACATATAGTGGTCGAGCCATTCATGGGAGTAGTGCTGGTCTGTGACACTAAGTGAGGTACAGAAAAAGATAGGTGGATAACTGGATATATACACATTAAGAAACGTGGCTCGACTCACAAGAGCACTATCTTCCTGCCGAGGTCCTGACTGTGCGGGAAGGGAGAGGGGAAGGCCTGCTGGGTGAAGTCGCTGTAATTCTGTGACGTCTCTCCCTCTCCTCCTCCCTCGGGCTCCGGCTGCTGCTCCCCCCAGGTGGGAAGAGTCTCAACCTCCACAAACTGAGAGCGGGCACCCAGAGGATCCATTTCTGGCGGTCACAAAGCGACTCTGCTGCAAACGGGGCGAGAGAGAAAGACACTTCAGGCCTAACAAAAATAATAGTTGGTTTCAGGTTGGTTGTCAGTTTGGCCCATGGGTAGGTAGGGAATTTTTTATTTTTATTTTTTTATTTTATTCTTTCCCACGGCGACTATGGATAGGGAATTTCTTTATTTAATTAACCCTTTCACTGCCACACGACAGAAGGTTAGCCCTTTACTATCACACAACCGACGGCGATGCTCCATCATTAGCATCATTAGCTCCGCGGATGCGGAGCTAATGATGCTAATGATGGAGCATCGCCGTCGGTTGTGTGATAGTAAAGGGCTAACCTTCTGTATTGTCACAGTGAAAGGGTTAACCGGCTGTCGTGTGGCAGTGAAAGGGTTAAAATGTTCACAACAACATGGATGCATGTACTCTGCCAGCATGTTTAATATCCATAATACTAAATGTTTGACTAAGATTTCTATGAAACTTTATTCTAAAAAAAAAAAAAAAAAAAAAAAAAAAATGATTTTTTTTTTTTTTAATATATAATTTTTTTTTAAAACTCATAAAATATATTGGGTCGCACCTAAATCGGCAGGGTCGGTCGGCAACCTGAAACCAACCATTATTTTTGTTAGGCCTCAGAGACTTCACCCGTGTGTTGGTGTTTGAGTCTCTGTTACTCACACAATATTCACAGGGTCTGGTCAGGGTCTATTTTTTATTTTATAATAAAGCCATAACAATTAATATAAAAAATACTATGTTAACAGATGTTAACTTTGTCTCAATTACAAGCAATTCTAGACAGCATATAATGGTTAATATTTATTTACCAAGTGCCATTTACCTCTGCTAGCTAGATCACATTTATCAATACAAGTGCTATTTGTTTTGTGATCAAATGTGGTGTCTGTAAAAAAAAAAATCCATTATAATCAAGACATGAATGGAATAAATCATGTTTATCTTGAATAAATGTGATTGAAAAAAGGTGGAGGCAGACAGTGAACCTTTTCGTTTAATTTGACTAACTGTACTTGTTTTCACCTACAATTTCCACACGTAGTGGACCCGAACACCATGTATTGCAATATATATGTACTGTAGGGGGAGGTGCACGGTGTGCACTCAATGAAAATGTGTTCTTATTTTACATGTTCTTCACATAAAATGAGCCATGGGCCCATGGCCAATGAGTCTCAGGTTGAAACAAGAATTGCATCATTTCTCTTTTAGTAAACAGTGAAAACGGGTCCCACAGACCAGAACACCACACAATGGTTAAATGTGTCCAATGTGGAGAAGAGGCCAAGGGGAAGAGAAGAGACATCTGTATTTCTTTCCCACAGACAAATTTGCTTAACCATTGGCATAATGATTGAGCTATTTTTAAAAGATGACAGTCCAAAGTCCATAAAACCAATATCTTCTCTTGTTTTATCATCTGATGAGGGATCCATGAAATTATAACATTTGAATTTGCAGCTAACACACTGACAAACCAGAGCCACAATTCTGACTTTTCAGTAAATGAGGAAATTATGATAGTTGATCCCGAGACATACGATTGAAGTATGATACACAAGATATGAGTCACATCTAACTTCAGTCAAACTAGCCCATGATTGCTGCCAAACATACAATATCATCAACCTCAGCTTGATAGGCCCTGGGTTGTTACATACCAAGACACAGTACAAGGGTATTCCTTACAAATCAGAAAGAAAGATGTTTCAGATGACTGGACATTATAAACACCTGGATCTGGGTATAGACGAGACAACCGTTGTGTGTAGACACGACGATGATGACAAAACCAACCCCCTCCAATGTACAATCCCCCCCCCCCATCCAACCACCTCCAGTGTACAGTTACCCCCCCACCTACCCAACCTCCTCCAATGTACAGTTTCCCCCCTCAAATGTACTCTCTTTTTAGACTTTTTGTATCATAAACAGTACTGTATATTTGTAGTATGTCATAAATGTCTAGATGCAACAGTACTGTCTACCTGTATGTCATGTATGTCATATGTTATGTTGAATTGAAAATGGGGGACCCTGATGTAAACAAGACACAATTCTTTCTCTGATCTGCATTGTGTGTATTGAGCTGCACTGTATTGTACCCATTCTGCAATCTGTTAATAACATTTTTCAATCAATCAATCAAACTGGGATATGGAAAGCCCAAAAAGTAACTCGGTTACTGTCATACCGGGTATACTAACTTATATATTCGAGGTCGGAATAACATTAAAGATCAACTTGTGCGCTGGCATTACAGATTCAAAACGGGACAATCAAATACAAAAACTTCGATTTGACTAAGTCCAAGTTATCGACTAGTAACGACATATTGTAGCTGTACCAAAGTAACTTATATAGAGTGGCTCTGATTGTAAATGTTCGGGTCGGAAATTAGGGTGGAACCTCTTTATATATCCATCGCCAGAGGGAGAACACACTCGCTCCTATCGATCATCTTGTCGTCACCCACCTAGCGAGTCGTGCTGCTCCTGCTGTCAGTCAGTCAGGGGGACGGTGTCCAAACACGCTGCTGAACTCAGAAGACACCGAGTTCCTCCTGGTTCCCTCACTACTAGTCTAGTTATAGCAACAGTCACCGCTCTCACATCCACGGACCCATTAGCTACAAATCTCTAAATTAGCCAACGTTACGTTAACCACAATTTAGCAAAGCATGCTAGCTTAGTAGTCAGCTGTTGTAAGCATAAGCAGCCATCGATGCACAGGTTCCTGATCAGCTGACGCCACAGTCACGTCGAGATTGAAGGAGGAAAAACAACACTTCCGGTCAATCGGGGAAATCTGCAGAGCCGCAAGCCCAACGTCTGGGCGGAACCCAATAGTATGCAGCTGCAGAACGTCAGACCGCAGCGCTTACAAGCCCCGCGCTTACAAGCCCCGCACATAGCAACCCCTCGCTTCCATTGGCTGATTTTGGTCACGTGATTTGGGTCCCAACCAATGGCTGAGGTCCCCCGCGCTTAGATACCCCTCGCTTCCATTGGCTGATTTGGGTCACGTTGCACTGCGGGATTGATTGATTGAAAACTTTATTAACAGATTGCCGTATGATTTGGGTCACGTTGCACTGCGGGATTGATTGATTGATTGATTGATTGATTCATTGATTGATTGATTGAAAACTTTATTAACAGATAGCCGAATGGGTACACGTGACCACCACAGGCCCTGATTGATTGATTGAAAACTTTATTAACAGATTGTAGAATGGGTACACGTGACCTGACCGATTGATTGATTGATTGATTGAAAACTTTATTAACAGATTGCAGAATGGGTACAGTGACCGATTGATTGATTGAAAACTTTATTAACAGATTGTATAATGGGTACAGTGACCGATTGATTGATTGATTGAAAACTTTATTAACAGATTGCAGAATGCAGTACAGCTCAATACACACAATTGTTAAGGGGTTGCAGACCATGCAGTACTGTTACATTTGTGACATACAGTAAATATATACAAGGGGGAGGGAACTGTACATTTATGATGAATTGAAAATGGGGGACCCTGATGTAAACAAGACGGAAGTCTTTCTCTGGTCTGCATCCCCTTAACAATTGTGTGTATTGAGCTGTACTGCAGATATATTTCAATTGCCTTACTTATTTACATAAGTATTATAGGCCTACAGCAGTATTGTACAGACAGTCTGTGTGAAGTCTGTGTGGTTATCCAGCTGCACAAAGGCAGAGCAAGAGGCTCTACAGAGGGTGGTGAAGGCGGCAGGCAGGATTGTCGGGACTCCTCTATCAAACATCACCTCCGTCTTCACCTCCCGCTGCCTCCACCGCTCCAAGTGTATCATCAAGGACCAGTCTCACCCAGCACATCACCTCTTTCAGCTCCTTCCCCCAGGGAGGAGATACCGGTCCATACATGCCAAGAGTTCAAGATTTAAGAACAGCTTTTTCCCCCAAGCAGTCAGACTGTTAAACGCTCATTGACTGTCCCCTCACGTGCACCATGCACTTACCTGGACTTGATAATCACTGTTACCACTCATCATGCACTTTATTTAAAATATTCTGTTATGTACAGTGTTATATGTGTTATGTGTTTCATGTATGTATATATTGTACTACGGTCTGTGGGAGCTCCCCTGAAATTTCACTCACGGTCATATAAGAGTTTTAATGTAGAAGGTTTTATTAATGAAATGTTGGGTATAAACTGGGAGGAGGTATGTTGTGAGGATGACCCAGAGGTTGCACTGGACTTATTTATGTCAGAAACAAATCAGCCCCATGGATAGATAGTAGCTTTTAATGAATTTTAATGAATGAGAGAGACATACTGTAGCCAAAAAAGCATCAGTGTGTTCCAGTTCTGCAGATGACAGACAAAAGTACCGTTCCTTACGTAATCAAGTCACAAAGTTAAATAAGGTGAGAAAAAGGGAATATTTTAAACCATGGTTATATGATGTGAGAAATGATGGTAAAAATCTATGGAATGTTTTAAATCAAATTATGGGTAGAAAATCCAATGTCTGTACACCTTTTGTTGAGTCATATGGAATTGTCCTAACCAAACCATGTGATATTGCCAACCATTTTAATGATTTTTATGCAAGTAAGATATCTCAGCTCAGGCAGGGAATGCACATCTCAAACAATACAAAATCAAATGACATAATTAAGAATATCATAATGAAAGATAAAGGGTGTACATTTGATTTTCAACAGGTTGAGGTTAGTGATATTGAAAGGTTACTCCAGGCTCTACCTGACAGCAAGTTAGCTGGCACAGACAACTTGGATAGTAAATTATTGAGAATTACTGCTACGATCATAGCAAGTCCAGTGTCATATTATTAATAGATGTATACAAGTGGGACTATGTCCAAAGAGATGGAAGGAGGCTAAGGTTACTCCTTTACCCAAAGACTGTGTTGAAAGATGCGCCCATTTTGTTTATAAACTTTATATCTGTTAGTGTTCTTCTTCACTTAGTTTCACGTAATGTTTTGGTTGCACAAATCACGTGACCCAAATCAGCCAATGGAAGCGAGCGGCCGGAGGACCTCAGCCATTGGGTCCCCAAATCACGTGACCCAAATCAGCCAATGGAAGCGAGGGGTATCTAAGCGCGGGGGACCTCAGCCATTGGGTGGGACCCAAATCACGTGACCAAAATCAGCCAATGGAAGCGAGGGGTCGCTATGTGCGGGGCTTGTAAGCGCGGGGCTTGTAAGCGCTGAGGTCTGACGTGCTGCAGCTGGAAGCATCTCCATTGTACTCGGTTGGGCTTGCGGCTCTGCAGATATACCCTACTCCTTCCTGTTGTCGATGGATTTAGGGATGTGCGATAAAAAAAAAAAAAACTTTATTCACCCAACACGCAAAAGCATCCAAGGCCAGGGTTAAAGTAACGCGACCACACACACACAAGAAACAAAAGAAAATCTTAACAAAAATAAATAAGTACAATAAAAGAACAACACTTGTGTTCGTTGTAGTATCTTAATAGAAGAGACCGTGGTAGTGCTCAGTTGTGCTTTATTCACAGTTGGTATTAATGCAGGTAAACAGTGAAACCGCAGGTAAACAGTGAAACGGTGAAACCGCAGCCAGTCCCTCTGGCTGCTACCTTACTCCGCGGCGCTTCTGGTTAACGTAACAGTAACCAATCATAAGCAAGACACGTGACACATTAACATTGGGAGTTGTAGTCCTACACTACACTACATTCGTTAGTTAGAGCTATTGTTATTTTCACGAGCTCTGTGGTCACAGGCTAAAGCAATAGATCGTGATCGAGTGAAAGCGATAGGTTTCGTAATCGACATTTTTTAATACACATTGTTCGTATTCTATTTTAATGGATTTTTAGCTTTTTGTGTGTGACATGTGTGTGTAGAGATAAGTCAGTGGTAGAGACCAGAAAGACAAAACACTGAAAACAGGCCACCGCAACACTTCCGGGATTCTGAAATCGGGGAGGAGATAGCGGGGAGCAAATTAATGAATGTGGATGAGAGCCGTGATGTAAGTGGTTGCAGCTACGGCTGTGGGGGTGCTGGAGACATGATCGAATATACTTTTATGCACCTGAGTTTCCTGAACACGGCGCGACCCATTCCTATTCGATCAGAACTAAATCGGCCGAGATCAAGTCCCTTTTCCAGCACCTACTCCCCATAGACCACTACACTTCCGCGTTACATTGAAAACTGTGATGGGTCGGTCATGAGCGACTCGTTCATAAGAGCCGATTCATTGCCGTGAGCGTGAGTCGAATCGCTCACGTCTGGCAATGAGTCGGTTCACGCCCCCCCCCCCCCCCCCGGCACGCACACAGACACACACAATGAACTCAACGGATATCGTCGATCGGGGGCTCAACTAGAGTCTGACACGTTTCTATGAGAAACTGAATGAATCCTTACTACCTATTGACAGGCATTGACACAGACAACTGAATGAATAGCATACACTTATTTGGTTGCCACATTCATTCGAGCGTCATCTCGCGCGTCCAGACTCCATGGGCACTCTGCGCATGTCCAAGCGGAATAGGTGCTTTAAAATGGGCTTTTTCTCTGCCGATTTCGTTCTGATCGATTAGTTATGGGTCACGCGAGATGACGCACGAAT
Source organism: Notolepis coatsorum (assembly GCF_963971535.1). Lineage (NCBI taxonomy): Eukaryota > Metazoa > Chordata > Actinopteri > Aulopiformes > Paralepididae > Notolepis > Notolepis coatsorum. The sequence goes on along the minus strand of NC_140169.1, from coordinate 196,113,520 downwards.
GAATGTGGACTGTTCCATCAGAGGGGGGAGCTTCTGTGGTAGTGTGAGTGGCTACAGACCACTGCACTTAAATATAAACATTAGTCTACCTGGAGACTCAATGAGGTAATTGTAGATGTCGCCATAAGAGCGTCTGGCCATTTAGTGGGATAATTTTTTCATTATCCTGTTCGGCTGAAAGGACACCGAAGCTCCCCCCTCTGATGGAACAGTCCACATTCATTCGTGCGTCATCTCGCGTTGTCCAGACTCCGTGGGCAATCTGTGCATGTGCATGGGGAATAGGTGCTTAAAAATGGGCTTTTTCTCTGCCGATTTAGTTCTGATCGATTAGGAATGGGTCGCGCCGTGTTAAGGAAACTCAGGCGCATAAAAGTCTATTCGATCATATCTCTAGCACCCCCACAGCCGTAGCTGCAACCACTTACATCACGGCTCTCATCCACATTCATTAATTTCCTCCCCCGCAATCTCCTCACGAGCTCATTGTAACGCGGAAGTGCAGTGGTCTATGCTCCCGTCGCAGGAGGAACACGTCATCACGGTGGAAGCTGGTCGCAGGAGGTCACGTCATCACGGTGGAAGCTGGTCGAAGTTAGCTAGCAGCTCTTATACACAGGTAAGAAGACAACTAGCCTCATTATAGCTGAACTGTGAAATGTTTTAAATTGAAGAAACTAAGAGCTATTTAGCCGACAACATATTTAAATACATGTGAATGTTGGATTCTGTTTTACACTAGTGCTGGTCAGAAACACCACCACGTGGGTTTATGACTACCCGGTGTGGAAAAGTTAGGCGTGCACGATTTGATACATGTGCAATACTGGGTAGGCGGGGTTTCCCCCCTTACTCAACTGACGCATTGGTAAAAGTGGAAACTCCGCGCACCCCATCCAGCCAGGCTAGGAAAACACACGTTCCTGTTATTTTTGCTCACTGTCAACGTTGCACCGGACAAACGTCTTGTTTTTAACACTTGTTGTTGTCGTTTGCTAGTAATAATTCACAAAATCACCACCATGTCCATAATACTGCCCACTTTCAAAACCACTCTCAAAGAGCACCAACGGGAGACTGCAATTCGAAACTGGCCCCTGTAAATGTCCTAACCCAACCCCCTCCTCTTTTTGTACCACAATTCAGTACTGTATTTGTAAATCTGGTATGTCATAAATGTATAGATGTAGCAGTACTGTCTATCTGTATGTCATATATGTTAAGATGAATTGAAAATGGGGTACCCTGATGTAAACAAGACGAAAGTCTTTCTCTGGTCTGCATCCCCTTAACAATTGTGTGTATTGAGCTGTACTGTATTGTACCCATTCTGCAATCTGTTAACATTATCAATCAATCAATAGTGTCTTCACAAGGACTGTGGCCATGGGGTTGACCAAACAGTACCTGCGCTATGTCGCCAGCGCGGTGTTCGGGGTTATAGGGAGTCAGAAAGCCAACATCGCCTTCGTCAAACTTCGAGGAGGCGAGAAAGGACGCTATGTTGCCGCGGCCGCGTGTGAACATGTCTTCATCTGGGATGTACGGAAAGGAGAGAAGGTGAGATGATAAAATGATGACTCATCCAGAGTGTGATATGTTTACATCAGAACTAGTTATGGAGGCAGTCTAAGTCTTCAAGAAACTGTAATAACTAGTTTGACAACAGCATCTGCTCTTTACTGTTATCTATCACATTTGGCTTTTCAAGGACATGACAGTCGGGTAAAACGCCAAGTTAGATGTGTGGAGGTTGGCAGTTACACCACACACACACACACAAAACAAATTGCCCCCCGATTAAGCTTAAACATCACAACCTATTTCTGTTTGCGTGCAGGTCTTGATCCTACAGGGGAGCAAACATGAGGTAACCTACCTTTGCCCCTCCCCTGATGGTGTCCACATCGCTGTGGGTTACGAGGACGGCGCCGTGCGGATCTTCAGCCTGCTGAATGCCGAAAGCAACGTCTCCTTCAGTGGCCACAAGTCGGCCGTCACTGTGATCCAGTATGACATGCTCGGTGCCAGGCTGGTAACTGGGTCAAGGGTAAGTCACTGTGGGAAGCTAACACCAGACACTAGCCAAACATTATACTGTGTGCAACGGTGATAATGGTTGTTGGACGCAAAGATACAGTAGTTAGTCACTTGGTCCCAAATCCAACTAGAGGGAGGAGAAGGAACCCAAGACAGTCAGTACAGGAAGCAGAGGCAGCTCTTAGGTATACAGATATTGTAGGTAAGGTGCAACAAGGCCGGGGGGCTAGGGCTCAGCTTAGGGGAACCAGTATGGAGTACAGCAGGTCCCACAGAAAGGAGGAAGCTGGTAGTGGAGCAGGTACGGCGACAAGAGGAAGTAGTGAAGTGTACTACAAAGTTAACTAAGGCTGTGTCCCAGGTTAATCAGGGACAGTGGATGAAGTGGGAAAGTGTAGAGAAGAGGAAGATTAGCTGGACGGACCTGTGGAGTATGGAGGAAAATCATACAATTCCTAATAGGAGCTACTTATGATGTGCTGCCATCACCACAGAACCTAAAACAGTGGGTAGATTGCCTGGTGTTCAGAGATGGCAACTTTGAGGCATATTATGTCAGGCTGTAAAACTAGTCTTTCTCAAGGCCGGTATACATGGCAAGATAACCAGGTTTTGAAATGCTTAGCGGCCGGATTTGAAAGTAGAAGAGTACACGTCAATTCAGAATGTAATCGGATGGAGAGTGCAGCCATTAGTGCCAGTAGTCTGGTGGCAGACAGTGATTTGCACTCTGAGAAATCTAAAAGCCCTGTTTGGAAATACTTTGGATTTTGATCAACTTGTGGACAGTGGAACCTCGAGACAGAGTTGAATGAAAAAGTAAAACGTTCCTACACCCTGAACAATAGCTAATCGATGTTGAATGGGCCATAGTAATGTCAATTTAGCAATACAATTAAAAAAGTTATAGCCCTGCAAAGTAGGTGAACATATCCATAGACAAATAGAGCTGGCAGAGGATGGTTTAGGATGGATATAAGCGTGGCAGAGAAAGGGTTAATATAAAATGCAAACAAACCTTTCTACAAATCTGGTAGAATAATAATAATAATAATAATAATAATAATAATAATAATAATAATAATAATAATAATAATAATAATAATAATAATAATAAACATGGCTGGTAAATGTATGAATTAGCCACGAGGCTGGGATATGAAAAAGGGAATTTCCTGCCCTAGTTTGAGGCTTTAGTGACTTTGATTTCAAACCATTGAAATAACGAGGCAGAAGTTTACTTTATTTTATGGAGCTGTAATGGAGGTTGCTGTTCTGCCTGTCACCACTAGATGCTCCCCTATACTACGGAATGGAAAAGCCTGTACCTTGTGGAATTAAAAACAGACGTAGACCAGGGGTGAAAATCTGATATCAACTTTGGGGGGGACATTACATTTTCTCAAGAGAAATTCCTGGGACACACACCAAAAGTAGTGCTGTAACACATAGCCTACGTTGTAATATGTTAACACTTTAACTGCCAGAAGACAAGTTTAGGCGTCCTTCCCCGCCATGCTCAAGTTGCCGAAGACGCCGTAACTCATCTTTGATATCAATATTTCAAAAATCTGTGATCGGATTCATATTTCCCATCCGCTGGCCTGAGACCCACCAAAAAGCCCCACTGAACCCTCTAGCGGTTCAAGAGCGCCATCTGGTGGCCGATCGGCGCAATTGCCTAACAGGAAGTTACTTGGACGATGTGCTGTTCACCCATATTACTTCACAATACATAGCGATCCGTTGCCAATAACTCGATAAACAACATGATTTGGACGTATATACTATTATACAAGCTGGAAATGGACCGGATATTTTTACATCCCATAATGGAAAACTGTCTACCCCACGCTGATCGCCCAACGGCCCGCGGAGACTGGGGTGAGTTTTAGCGTGTAATATTTCCGTGTTCGACACTAACTGCTATGATGAACATTTTACCCACATTAGATGAATGGTATAACGCTGCCCACGGAATTATAAACGCCCCCTCGCCCATCCGGTCAACATCAGATGACGTGTAGTAACTTCCAGAAGTCCGTCCAGTTGGATTTTTTTATATCGCGCCGATTGCTATCAAACTGTATTTGATCATCACTATAATGCATTTGGGGCTATAAATCACGTTCTGGAGAAAGCTGCAGAAAGAGATGAAAACATACTTATACTTTAGATCATATTTTAGTATGAATATGTGAATGAAAAAGTTTAACGTTCATACACCCTGAACAATACATATAGGACATTGAATGGGCCCTAATAATGGCAATTTAGCAATAGAATTTAAAAAGTTATAGCCCTGCAAAGAAGGGGAACTTCTCCATAGACAAATAGAGCTGGCAACCTATGGTATATCATGAATTTTGCCTTAGGCAATCAAAGTGTTAAATGTATATTGAGGAACAGAGTTATTTTGTATGTTAGAAGAGACTTTTAAGTTTAAGTCAAGCACTTTGATATATGTTGTGTTTAAGTCAAGCACTTTGATATGTTATGTTGACTGTTTAAAGGTCAACCTCCACGTTGTATTTTTGTTCAATAAACAATGTGGACTAGGCCAACAGTGACTTTCATGAAGAATTGGAAAAAAAAGTATTGAAATTGACCCAGTTTTAGCGTTTTTATCAAAACATTTTGTCTGCCCAACACAATCACCACGCACGTGCATATTTTAATCAATGGTTCATAACGTGCGCGTGTAATGTCGTCACAACAGGTGCAGGGCACCAGGGGGCTCACCAGGGGTCGCTGAGAGTCACACAGCTAGTGGCAGGCCGAGAGCCTTGCTACCATAGATATATGCTTGCTACTACTAGCCGAATGAAATGTATCTGTTTCACCTCACTATTGCTCCGTGATTATAGCCATCCATCCATCTCTAAAGCTAACCACTATTTGTAAAAGCCACAACCACGTTACCATATTGTCCCACCCAATCCCTTTTAAGCTTGGCCGACTCCTCTTCATCCAGGTGTGATTCCTGAATTAGTGCAATATCTGCCTTTTTTTGTTTCAAGAACGTCAATATCTTCTTTCTCTTAATGGGATGATGACATCCGTCTATATTCCACGATATTATTTTAATCAGCCCCATATTTCTCGTAGTGCATCTCCCCTGTGCAGTCCATGACGTAGTCTAGTGCCTGAGAGTGTGAAGGTATATATACAGTAGTATAGCATACAATGAAATAAAAAAGAACATATAAAAACATAGATACACTTCCCCCCCCCACATTTACCCAAGCTACGTTCGATATGACCCCAGATAGAACAGTCGTACCGAGGGTGAAATCGATACTCACCCATGCACCTTGGTCCCCCTCGACTAACAGAGGAGTGCATACAGCACGAGGCAGATTGCCCAAAACTGTGCCCCTATTATCTTGTAAACCCTGACGTAACGTATGGCTCACACTGTAATCTATATACAGTGCGATCAATTCAACTGAACTTGACAAAACGGTAACGTTTCCAAGCATTAACATTTGTATATCTTTCAGATATATCTTGGTACATTGTAACTTCTATGACATAGCCATGATGGCCTGTGGTTCATTTCGTTATATTTTTCCTGCATCCATCTGGGATATTTCCCCTCCCATACTTTTATTATATTCTTCTAACCATTGCCATCTATTTTCAATTCACGTCTTATTCTTTTCTTTTTTTTTTTTTTTTTTTTTTTTTTTTTTTTTTTTCTCCCCCTTTTTGTCTTTTCCTCTATATACATATTGACATTTTTTTTGATGTTATTTACTCTATGACGATGCCCCCGTGACTTATCTGTATTCATGCGCTTCATGAACTTTATCTCAATTGTCCGCCTCCGACTGTCCCCGTCTGAGTCCCTGCAGTTTCTCCCGGTATCTGTGATGATCATTGCCCTGCTGTGTGGGGCGCTCAGTCCCCGTCGTCTGCATGTCGTCCCCCGGTCCCCGTTTTCCTCCCATTGTCTGCCAGGTAGACAGCCGCATTATCTCCTCTCGGTCCGGGTCGGTAGTCGGGTTCACCACGGTGATCTTGAATCCACGCTTTGCCATATCCGCCGTCGCCTCCGCCGCGCTCTGGTACAGGCGGGTGCCATCTTCGTAGAATACCCTCATCCTCGCTGGATACGGTGTCTGGAACTTGAGATTCTTTTCCTTCATTATTCTCTTGGCCTCGGCATATTCTCCTCGCTTCTTCAGTATTTCAGTGGGGAAGTCATGGTCGACATAGAAGCGATCGTTGCCACATGAGACGTTCTTCTTCTGCCATGTTCGGCGTATTATCTCTTCCTTCATTTTGTAACTCCCAAACTTAACCACGATTGACCGTGGCTTCAGCTGTGGGTTGTTAGGCCTCGGGGCCAGTGCCCGGTGTGCTCTTTCGATACGAAGGTCCATGTCATGAGGCAGACCGAGGGCATCTTTAAACAAGCCGTCTAGAAATCCATGCATGTCTTTCCCCTCTTTTTCCTCCGGGATACCATACACCCGCAGGTTCTCTCTCCTCGTCCTGCCCTCCTGGTCGAGTAGCTTAGCCTCCACGTCGGCCTGCCTCTGCATTAGCTTTTTTATTAGAGCCGTCGCCGCACCAAGCACGTTTTCATTTTCTCCGATTCTCCCCTCAGTTTCATCGAGCCTGTCGTTCATTTTGTTCATGTCATTTCTTATCTCCCGAAATTGACGCTCATTGTCTTTTCTGAAGTCTTTGAGCTCGTTGAATATGTTCAGCAGCGTGGCTTCTTGTTCACAATCATCGTTGCCATCTTTTTCTCCCGTTACGTCTTCATTCTCTGCCATTCCGTCGTCCTTTTCAGTTGGAATCGTGTGCGCCATACGTCTCGTGATAGCCCCTTTTTTCATCCCTATTAAATATGTACCCTGGTGTTGTTAATAAATGTTTTCCGGGGCTAAGTCATTTTGCTGTCGGGGAGCTCGCGAGTTAGGCAGCCATATTCTTCCGCGGTCAAACCGGAAGTGCGTATTATTTATTCTATTGAATTACATAGTTATGTTTACAGTGATATATTGGGGGGGGGGGGGGAGGGCATATCGTATTCTTCTCAGGATGGGGGGGACATGTCCCCCCCTGTCCCCCGTGGGATTTCCGCGCCTGACGTAGACTGTCAGACGCAACAGATGAATATAGTCGCAAACTATTATACAAAACACAACAGAGAGTGAACATCCATCTCTGTGCAAAGCTAATTCATATCTGATATGGGAAAATAACCTTACATTGAGATACATTTTGTGGTGAATTAAGCCATATAACATATAGTGCATATAACATTAAGACACGTCGACTAGCAGTCGTTCACATCCCTAATGAGAAGCTACAAAAAATGCAGGTATGCTCCATACTCCTGTCTGTGTCCTGTTCATATTATGTGGGAGGTTGGTAAGTCAGGGTCAATAATCATTCTGTTTCCTAAAATGTTTTAGTGTTCATATCTCTTCGTACCTCAAACAAAGTCTTGCAACGTGCAATTGAGTGTTGTACATAATTTGACTTATCATTGTTGTTATTACCTTATTATAATGTTATTACCTTGTTATCTTGTTATGACCTTGTAGAATGTTATTACCTTATTATAATGTTAGGATGTTATGTTATTACCTTATTATAATGTTATGTTGATGTTGTTATAATGTGTTATTACCTTATTATAATGTTATGATCTTCTTATAACGTTATTACCTTCACCACCCTCAGGACACAGATGTGATCGTCTGGGACGTGATAAATGAGTGTGGTCTGTACAGACTGAAAGGCCACAAAGATGCTATCACACAGACCCTGTTCCTCAAGGACAAAAATATTCTGGTTACCAGGTAATTTCAACTTGTAAGATACTGAGGTTACAATCATTTATAGTGACGACAAGCTTACAAACAAAGACAAAGTTTATCAGCAAATCCATACATATACACACACAGGGAGCGAAATTAACTTTTTGACTCACCGGCCAGTGGCGGGTAGATGGGAAGAGTCTACCCGCCAAGCATATTTCTTACCTGCCAAAATTTTTTTGATTAAAAAAAAATATATATATATTTTATATAATTTTTTTTTTAAATAAAATATATATTATATAATCATACTTGTAGTTGTATTATCTGCGAAGAATTTAAGAAGTTCAAGTGCAGAAGTATCAGCCACCGGCTAGTATGGAACTAATTTAGGGCTGACCTTCGAAGCTTTTTTTGGCAATCGAAGCTTCGGGGCCGAGCTTCGATTTTAATTCGAAGCTTCAAGAAATCTTTTTTTTTATTTGTATTTTTTATCTTATGTTGTGGGACTTGTACAGCACTTTGGTAAACTTTGTTGTTTTTAAATGTGCTCTATAAATAAAGTGGATTGGATTAATCAATTAAGTAGCCCCTTTTGTGACTGACGCAGCCAACAAGGTTTCACTCGGCTGCGCTGCCTGGGTGCAGTGGGGCTGCTCTCACAGCCAACGACATGACATTACATAATTATGTTGCAACCTTCGTCTATCAAGCAAACAATTATATAAATATTTATATGTAGTTGATAGAGACAAAGGCAGAATTCGACTTAATTAAGCACGTTTTATTAAGACATATTTTTATATGGGTCGGGACACTTTAAAAAAAAAGCAGCACAATGAACACAAATCTGTCCGACATAGTCTTAAATAACAAATGGCATTGCTTCGCTTCTTTGTCGACATGTCTGCTGCACATGTCCTCGTTGTTTTCAACACAGATAATCTCCACATGCTTGTTGTAGAGAGGTGGAGTCGAGGCGCAGCTTACTTTCGTTTCATTGGAATGGAGGCGGGAAGGCGCCGCTTACTTTCGTTTCATTGGAATGGAGGCGCAAGATTTTGGAGGCAAAACATTCATATTTATTATTTTTATTTTTTTACTTCGATTTTTTTTTTCATGTTCGAAGCTTGTGCCATCGAACGAAGCTTCGAAGTATTTAAGACAGCCCTAGAACTAAATCATCCACAGTTATGATATGAAAATATGAGTCTTGCACTACTATGCAGTTGTGACACATTACAGTTTGCAACATTACAAACTGTCCATTACCAACAGCATTGGAGAGAGAGTGAAGCCTATATCTCATTTTTAAATGGTGCTGGATGTTTTATATTCATATTTATATATAATATATAGTGCTGTCAGGCGATTAAAAAAATGTATAATTAATTACAGGATTTGTAATTAATTAATCTAATTAATCGCATTTTAATCGCATAACCATTTTATGCCTGATATTCTATATTCTATAATCATATTTCAAATTGCTTGTGTCCGGATGGCAGAATTCAGTACTGTATCTACAAAACCTTCTGTTTAATCATCTTCCATCTATTAATTTGCTTAGATTTTTCAGGTCTGGTCAATTTGAGCATAGTGTTATTCACAGTCAAAGATACATCTCATTTAAAACTAACTTAAAATCATGGTTGAGAGATGGTCAAGTGTGCGACCATTTTAACTGAGGGGTTGTATTTTAATGTATTTATTTGTATGTATTTTAGTGTATTGTAACCTATACTGATTCCTACTGTGTTTTAATTATTGTACTATGTTTTTTAACTGAGGGGTTGTATTTTAATGTATTTATTTGTATGTATTTTAGTGTATTGTAACCTATACTGATTCCTACTGTGTTTTAATTATTGTACTATGTTTTAATTATTGTTGTGCTCATGTCACCTGCCCCAGAGACTACAGTTGAAAATTTGCCAACTTGGCTAAACTGGCATATTTACAGTCAAATGTTCCTTAATATGCACTGTCTCTGTATTTTAAACCAATAAATACAAATAAAAAAAAATTTAATTAATATTCTCATTTGGTTCATTACAAATGTACTCAAGCCTAGTAACAGACACAGTATTCACAGGAATACATTCCCCGAGATCCATGTCCCTAGAATCAGATACCAAGAACATGCAAATGGACCATATAAAAAAAAGTCTGTAAATGTGTATTCTACGTTCTTATGGAATGAATGAGATAAAAAAAAAAATATTAATATTATTTTTTTGTAATAAATCTTGAGTTAATTTTCATAACGCGATAATTTGCTGTGTAATTAATTTATCTAATTAACGCGATAAACTGACAGCCCTAATTATATATCAAGCAGAATTTTGTTGGTTGGCTCACTGACTCTGTTTTGAATGGTGTGTTTTCCCTGCTGTCCAGCTCTAAGGACAGCTTTGTTAAGTGGTGGGACCTGGACACACAGCACTGCTTCAAGACCATGGTGGGACACCGCAGTGAGGTGGGTCAATTCATGCATTGTGCAGAATTATTTAGAGTTTTGGGGATGAGCATTAGGGATGAGCATTGGGGATGAGCATGATTATCAAATAAGCAACTATTTGAAATGGCGCAAGGTATGATATCCAGACTGATATCTCCTTGAGCTCTCGGGTCTGAATATCTGAATGTATTTACATTGTTTATGTCCCCTGCCTGTCTGTTTGTAATATGTGCACATGAATAAACCTGTGTGTGTGTGTTAGGTGTGGAGCATGGTGCTATTGAACCAGGAGGGCAGGCTGCTGACGGGTTCAGCTGACAGTGAACTCAGAGCCTGGGATGTCAGCTACCTCCAAGAGGTGAGGACACACCACAGGGCTTTAGCCAGAACCTACAAACAACATGGTGCTGATTTGCAACTACTTGGTGGTCCAGAACAGGGGGGGGGGAGGGAGCTACTGTGGGCAAAATAATGTGCAATGAAGAAAGACATTTGCTGTAATTTCCTGCAATTTAAAAACACTATTTCAATAAAATAGCAAACCCAAGGTAAGTTTCAAACAAGTTATTTATTTAATTACAGTGTATAAGGTTGCACAATAGTTCAGTGTTGAACATGAAAACACACACACACATGCACAACAGAGGACAGAGCAATAACAATGATGTGCCTGTTTCTAAGCTGGCCCCATGCTTTCACTGCACCCCTATACCATTGTTTAGGGAAAGCCCTGCACCATACCGTCAGTTTGTTAATCTCATCAGTTATCTTGATTGTTAAATCGCTGTTGGCACCACCCTTCTCTCCACTTTTTACGGTGCAATCCAGAATGACCTGTATGTCCGTCTCCTCAAAAGTTTGCCGTCGACTAAAAACACACTTCTTCAATCAATATCTTAAATGAAAAAAACGAAATACTGTCTTATACTATCATGCACTCTTCCTACTATACTAATATGTCTTTACTACTATGCACTTGACACTGAAGCACCCAAGTTTCAGAGCTGTACCCTTCCTGCTGACTTGTCGTACAGAACTTGTAAGTCGCTTTACATAAATGACAAAGTAAAAATGTAAAATGTAAGTAGACCAATCAGAGCCGATGATTTCATTGACATCACACGCTGTTAGCTAGCCCAGCCCCAGCCGCGTCTATATTAATCCCAGCCGAAGAGTGCAAGAGCGCTTCCGCATTTTGCCCTGATTGGCCCCGGTAACGCCCTCCAAATGCGCATTTTCTTTTTCCACGCTCGGACGCCGAAATGGAATACATGTATATTATCGCGACACGGACCAGATTCACTCGCAACGCCATAACGTTATTTCCCTGTACATTGCAACGTTAACACAACGCAGCTGTCAACTGTACTTTACATATTATCCAAACGAGGACCACATAACGCCATAACACGCCATAACGTTATTTCCCTGTACATTGTAACGTTAACACGACGCAGCTGTGGCTAGGTGGTGTAGTGGGCAAGGCACTCGCCACCAGTGTGGAGACGCTAGGATTCGCGTGTTCGAATCCAGCTCTCCACATTGTTTTTCAGTTTGGCTGGTCGTCCGCAGTAATACACATTGGCCGTATTACGGGGAGGGAAAACTGAAGGGTGGGGATCGAACGTTGTGAACAAGCGACTCCTACAAGTCGGTTGGTGCGCCTGCGCAGTAGAATCAGGAAGTGTCGGGGGCAGCGTGAGCCTCCCACGCGTTACTCCTCGACACTGAGAGATCGAGCTGCGCAGGTGAAAAGATGCGACTGCTGTTACCTCAAGTACCGGAGGGGACTTGTGCTATGTATGACTTAGTCCACATTGCAGCCGGCTTGTGGGAGGCAAGAAACAGCGTTCGTGACAGGGGAGGGTTGAATTGGATGATACGAAATTGGGATGGGAGAAAAAATGGAAAAATGGGAGAAAAAGTGGATCAAAAAAAAAAACACGACGCAGCTGTCAACTGTACTTTACATATTATCCAAACGAGGACCACATAACGCCATAACACGCCATAACGTTATTTCCCTGTACATTGTAACGTTAACGCTCTGTCAACCAGCGTTTCCGTTAGAACATATTCGTGCCGGTCTGGGTGTCCTGCAAGATTTCTATCACCGGACATATTCGAGATATTCCGGTCAGAGTTTTAAACAGCAGTCTATTATAATCACATTTTTATGAGCTAACGAATTCCGTTATAATTGGACATGTGTATTAATTACATCAAGCGAAGAATGAGAAATTGATTTGCAGAATCAAATTACTATCTCTCGCCTCTCAAGTTAGTGCGATACGCTACCAGCATCAAGCTCCCGCCCCGCAGGCTCCCGCTGCAGCAGCTCTGTCACACGCACCCCCAAATGAATCTCGAGTCGACATCGCTTCACCTCGTTGTATCAGACACGTCACACATATCATAATGTTCAACTTCACGTATACAGTCATTAATATATTCCAAATAAAATAAGTCCCTCGATACTCCGTGCTGCTGCTGACTTGAAATAAAATAGACCGCATATGTGGGCAGTCGGTCCGACACTAAACAGCAGTCTGTTATAATCACATTTTTATGAGCTAACGAATTCCGTTATATTGGACATTTGTATTAATTATATCAAGCGAAGAACTGAGAAAGCAGAGAGACGGCAACATTATCGTGGTTTGCGTGACGACTCTCTCCACCTCGCAACGACTTATTTGCAAAGAGTATGGCGCTGCAGAGCAGCTGATTCAGTGTTATTGGCTCTTTTCTGGGAACCGCACAGCAGCGCCCCCCATCCAACATTGGCTGAAAATGGCTGAATTGGAGTACTGCTGGAATACTGCATTGTGCTGATAGTGCTCTGGCTCTGCAGCTTCACAAAAGTTCGCACACCCAGCACTAAGCTCTCGCTGACGACGTCGTTGTCATTATTAGAAGCAACGAGGAAACAAATGTAATGATCGTTTCGTTCATCGCATAGGCTATTTAATTTTAGCCTATTTTAATACAATTCAAATAATCAAATTGTGCTTAGACTCAGGGAATTATTTTCACCGGACATTAAGACCGGAGAGAGTAAATATGTCGGACTTCAACAGATTTTGCCGGTCAAATACCGGTAATTACCGGCTAACGGAAACGCTGCTGTCAACTGTACTTTACATATTATCCAAACGAGGACCACATAACGCCATAACACGCCATAACGTTATTTCGCTGTACATTGTAACGTTAACACAACGCAGCTGTCAACTGTACTTTACATATTATCCAAACGAGGACCACATAGCGCCATAACACGCCATAACGTTATTTCGCTGTACATTGTAACGTTAACACAACGCAGCTGTCAACTGTACTTTACATATTATCCAAACGAGGACCACATAACATAACGCCATAACACGCCATAACGTTATTTCCCTGTACATTGTAACGTTAACACAACGCAGCTGTCAACTGTACTTTACATATTATCCAAACGAGGACCACATAACGCCATAACGTTATTGCGCTGTACATTAACACAACGCAGCTGTCAACTGTACTTTCATAATGCCATAACGTTATTTCGCTGTACATTAACACAACGCAGCTGTCAACTGTACTTTGTAACGTTATGTTATTTCGGGCATTCATAACGTTATTTCGCGCGACTGTACATTGTAGCCCAGCTGTCAACTGTACATTGTAACGTGCATAATATCCATTCATGTCGATGGACGTACTGGTGAATAGCAGTAGCAGTGATCGCCTGCTGCGTCCATCGCGTATATATATATACCGTATTAGCGCTTTAATATGGCGTGTTCTGTGATTAATGTGATTGACCAGCGTTAATGTGATTGACCAGCGTTGCGACCAGCGGTGCTAATATGAACCAAAGGCTTTAATATGGCGCGTTCTGGCATCTATGATTAACCGTGTTGAATGGGGGTCTGAACCAAGCGAGGACCTCATGCGCATGCGCGGCGAGCACCTGGGCGAAGGAAAAGGAAATGCGCATTGCTTACCGGCGAATGGGGAAGAATGCGGAAGCGCTCTTGCACTCTTCGGCTGGGATTAATATAGACGCGCCCCAGCCAGCTAGCAAGCCACTTACCTCTGAGAGCTGGCTATCGAGCCTTGACATTTTTTTTTATTGGATTCATGAAAATAAATGGGATAAAAATGTGTCTTGACAACCGTTTGGTATGAAATAAACCAAGCTACCTCACCAGCAACACACAGGAGCTTTGCCATATCCTTATTGAGAACACGAGTAGATAAACGTATTGTAAGCGTTGCGCTGTATTATACACTGTACTGTAGTGTTGTTTATTATAGTGTCTAAACATTTTTTTTTTTTTTTAATTATGTTTTTGGTAGATTATTATTGTTTTTACTACCGGGCAGTCCGGTAGAGAGAGAGAGAGAGAGAGAGAGGAAGAATGGGAGACAGAGCGGGGGGAAGACATTCGGCAAATGACGCCGGGTCCGGGAATCGAACCCGGGTCGGCCGATTCGCGACGCAGCGCATTACATGGTTCACCACTTGGGTGCCCCCTAAAAATTACTTTTGTTTAGGAATGGATGGGCACCAGCCAGGATGAGCTTTTTGCACAGTTAAAATAAAATACATTTATTCTCACATAAAGGTACAGTCGGTGTAAAAAAAAGTATACAAGATATGATGTCATATCACTTGTCTTGTGGGCTAGGATGAGTGCCTGCATAGAAACCTGGCTTTGACAACAAGAGAGTATTTACAGTGTAGTAGTTGTGTTCAGGTCATCTGATAACACCTGGAAAACCCAACTCGACACATTCCTGAGCTGGAGGATTTACATTTCACTTCCTTCTCTGGGTGTGCTTTTTTCGTGTCTAGGGTAAAGAGGTGGGAGAACCCGAGCAGAAGAAAGGGAAAACTCTGCTTGATGATGATGATGATGCAGACCAAGCTGAAGACTCTGAAGAGGTATGAATCGCTCTCGTTAATTTTAGCCTCTGTAAATTAGACGTTAATATCGGCCTACTTGCCTGCTAATCAGCCTACTAGCCTGAAAAGACTAATGCTTTTCAGTCCCGGCTCAGTTTCAGTTCAGTCCAAAACTGTGGAAAAACAGATTTAAAGAAAAGACCTCTTTCATTAACTCATTCTGGGCCAATCACGGAAAAAGTCGGGTTAACTCACCAACCGTTCAGCGCCAATCACGAGAAAAGTCTGGTTTTAAACGTTATTTCTTTTATTAGCTATATCCATTCATTTTCATCCATCCAGCCTGATGTTATCATTGGGAATGGGTCTGAGCTCGCAAAAGGGCAAATACCGCAGCCTACGCCTTCCAGCAGGTATTGCACTCTATTAGAAATGGTGTAGTTTCATGGGCGGTTAGGTGGCGTAGCGGAGATTGCGTTCGTCACCAACCCCGGAGCTGTTTGAATCCAGCTCACAGCTCCGGGGTTGTCACCAGCTTGGCTGGCCGTTCACACTAATACAATTGGCTGTATTAGAGGGTGGGAGAAGCTGGCGGGGTGGGTCCGGGTCGTTGTAAACAGCGACTCCTACAGTTCGGTCGGGGCGCCTGCTAAGCGCGGATAGGACCTGAGTGGGATAGTGTGATCCTTCCACACGCTACGCCCTCTCAGGGAGGATCCACGCTGCCAGGTGAAAAGAAGCGGTTGATTGGCTGGACGTGTGTCGGAGGAAGGACGTGATAGCCTCCACTCTCCCAGATGATCTGACTGTGGGGGGTAAGTGCGCAGCGACCAGGAAGGGGATTGGGAATTGGCATACGACTAACATTGGGATGGGAGAAAAATCGGAGGAAAATGGAGGGGGAAAAAGAACAATAAAAAAAAAATGGTGTAGTTTCTTTTCAGGGCCGATCTGAGACGTGCGGGCGGGGTTTAAATACTCAGACGAGGCAGGCCTTTACAACGATGGCATGGTACAATAACCCCGCCCGCCCGTTCATGTGTAATGCTCGGTAATGTGGGACGGACCTCCACAAGCAGTATTTGGAATGGCGATCAGATAATTGGATTATTTCTTTTGCATTACATCAGATACCAGGTAAGAACACTATATATAAAATCTTGTGTTGATCTGATATTTCTTTCTACCGCGATCGCGTAGAAACTGTCTCTGTGTGTGTGTGTGGCTGTGTGCCATTGAGTGCAGGAGGTGGCGGGGGGAGCCCCGCGCTCCAGGGCACATTTCATTCTTGCATGAGGAAGGATAATAATGATAATCTAGCCTTGATTTCAGGAAGATTTGATAATCAGGCGAAAAATTACAACGTGTTTAGTGTATTCCATTAAAGGGCTATTATCGCGTCTTTTCCTAGGATTTCTAAGAATCACAAACTATATTCATATTCAAAACGGTATAAAACGGAAATGTACAGATGAAAAAACAATCCGTTTTGTACATGTTGACTGGAAGCAACTCACTGACAATCGACGAGTGTATTAGACCCATATCTATAATATAAGATATATTTTAAGCACTCGCAAATCTCGCAGTCCCCCCATTGATTAAAGCGGTGGCGTACTAGCGCCCTCCGGCGCATTAAGCGATGGCGCAGAATGAGTTAGCGGCACATTTTGAACTCTAATCATAAAATGATCTTGTCATCCAATATGACACGGAGCCACAGCTCATTGGCCATGATTATCACTGAATGATGGTCACAGTTGATTACAATCATCTGTTGTTTGCCGACCGACATGTCTGTGATGAAATACTATATAAAGTATTTTTTCTATTATTTTGACATCTACCTCCTTTCGCTTTCTGTTCCCCGCTCTTTTCCTTCCACAGAGGATTCTGAGCTGTAAGAAGGCGGGTTCCATCTTGAGAGAGTCCAGGGACCGGGTGGTCTCCATGATGACTGACGCTAAAGCCAGCGTCTTAGCCTGCCACGTGAGTACCTGCTAGGCTGAAAAAGATGAATGACTTGTTTTATACCACCACTAAAATAAGTTATGTTATTTTTAAGTTGTTATTTTTCTTGTATATGTATGTGGGGACGAGTAGGGATGGATATTAGATGTATACCAGTCCAGGATATATACTGGTGCTCACCCCTTTGTTTGTGTTTTTGTCTCTTGTTTTTTGTATGGGTGATGGGTAAAAAGAAAGAAAAAAAAAGTGTCAAGATTTATATGCGTATGTACATTTGTGTGTGTATGTACGTATGTAAGTATGGATATGTGCAGTTATGTATGTGTATGTGGGTACACATACTATACCTAAATGTAAAATGACTTTCTTTGACACAATAAAGTATAAAAAAAATTAAAAATTGTGTGATAATGAGACTTTTATATATATTTTATATACAAGCCAAAATATTGTAATGGTTCATTTCCAACTTTTCAGGACTTGGGTTGATAGTTGTCCTTCCTCTTCCCCAGGGGAACGATTCTGTCCTGGAGCTGTTCACCGTGTTGTCAGAGGAGGAGGTGGAGAAGAGGATGGCTAAGAAGATGAAGAAAGCCAAGAAGAAGGCAGCCAAGTGAGTGAAGGACACTGCGTTCTCCTGATGTTCTCAGACCCATATGACCCAGTGACCGCTTTGCCTCTGGTGTTTCACATTGCAAAGCACTAGGGCTGTCTTACATTTTATTTTTTTTTTTTTGGTAAATATTTTTTTTTTTTTTTTTTTTTTTTTCAACATGAAACAAAACAGATCACAATACAACAACAACAATACATGAAAAGACTTCCCAAGACAATAACTCAACACCACATGACAAGACAACAACTGATACAACTGTACAGTGATCATCCTACATGGACACTCGCTCGTTCTCTTCCCTCCCCCCGCTCACCCCAGGACCTCAACATGAGTCACACTCACAATACATCACTCAGCAAAAAACAAGAATCAAAACAAAAATGTCCAAATGTATATGCGTTCCCTCAACTTTGCCACTGCAGCCAACCAAATTGCGATATCAGATTCCATAACCCCTATAACACCTGCCGTGGATATCTCCAAATAGATCACGTCAAGGTAGGTGAGAAACCATACCTTTGGACAGAGTCTGTCTGGGTGAAACCAACGTGAGGCAATAATTTTTTTTGCGGCTGTGAGGCCGGCCAAAATGAGCTTTTTCACCTGTATAGAGGTCGGTAATTTAGAGAGATCATTCAATAATAATACAGAAGGAGATACAGGTATGGTTAGAGAGAAAATGGCTGAGAGCTGATATGTAACATTTTCCCAAAAAATCACAACAGGAGGGCATTCCCAGTACATATGCATAAATGTACCTGTGGTGCCATTTGGACACAAGGTACACAGAGAGTCAGGTCTGAGACCCATTGAATTCAATCGTCTAGGGCAGGGGTAGGCAACCCTAGACACGCGTGCCTGCACAGGCACGCAGGGGCATTTTCATAGGCACAGGGGGCAGCCTTAAAAATATATTAGTGAAATATTTTGCACTGTTGTCGCATTTATCTTGTTGAAATCCTCCCACAGGTTCTTTTTACTACCACA
This sequence comes from Notolepis coatsorum, assembly GCF_963971535.1. NCBI lineage: Eukaryota > Metazoa > Chordata > Actinopteri > Aulopiformes > Paralepididae > Notolepis > Notolepis coatsorum. The sequence continues at coordinate 196,094,765 of NC_140169.1, read as the reverse complement.
TATTTAATTGAGACCCTTTATTTGTTTATTATTTCAATTTAGCTGGAAATACATTGCTACATCATTCAGTAACATTTGCAGAGCCTTATAACAAAAACATTATTACGGTCACCATTGTGACCAGTGGGATTAATCAACACATTTTATTATTTATTTTTCTATTTCATTGAACATTGCACATGTTAAAAGCAATTTTTTTTACAAAAAATTTGAGTATTACCAAGTCAACTTGTGTTCTTAAAACAATGACAATAAACATAGTTTTATTAGGTTGAAATAATGTGGTTGTGTACTTATTTTCTGTTAACTTATTATGGATTGGTGGGCGGCTACGTGGCGTAGTGGGCAAGGCGCTCGCCACAAATGCAGAGACGCTGGGCTCGCCTGTTCGAGCCCAGCGCTCCACATTGCTTTCAGTTTAGCTGGTCGTTCATACTAATACACATTGGCCGTATTAGGGGGTGGGAAACTGATGGGTGGGGATCGGGCGTTGTGCACAGCGACTCCTACAGGTCGGTTGGTGCGCCTGCGCAGTAGAATCAGGAAGTGTCGGGGGCAGCGTGAGCCTCCCACGCGTTACTCCTCGCCACTGAGAGATCGAGCTGCGCAGGTGAAAAGATGCGACTGCTGTTACCTCAAGTACCGGAGGGGACTTGTGCTATGTATGACTTAGTCCACATTGCAGCCGGCTTGTGGAAGGCAAGAAACAGCGTTCGTGACAGGGGAGGGTTGAATTGGATGATACGAAATTGGGATGGGAGAAAATATAGAAAATGGGAGAAAAAGTGGATAAAAAAAAAAACGTATTATGGATTGAAAACTGAACCTTAATGCACAGTAACTGAACTCAATATTTTTAAGTTCTGGTAACTTATTATTATTAATTTTTTTACAGTGTAGTCTTGCGATCAATCAAAACTTATTTACACGATATACCTCACATTCACCCTCCATTCACATCCTGGTGTTCTCCTGGTGTTCTCCATTAGGCCTGTAGGTGGTGTGTGATGTGTCCAAAAATGAATGGGCAAATGTGAGTGAAATGGTCGCACTGTATGCAGCTGTTTTGCATTCCCCCCCCCAACTCAGATTTAGGGTTGATACAACCATCATAATAATATTGTTAATAATAACAATAACAATAATGATGTAATAATGTAAAAATTATCATTAAAAAGACCTGATTATGAGAAGAAAAAAATTACGATTCATGGAATATTGTTGAGGCACACTAGTTACAAGTTCAACTATATTTCAAACAGGCACTCCATGTCAAAAAGGTTGCTGACCCCTGGTCTAGGGGTTAAATAAGTCCTGTGAATAAAATTTAGATGAATCTGTTGGTGATCTGGGTTGTGTGAGGATAACCGAACATTTTCCCAGACTGCATCCCAATCAAAATCTACATCCAACTCCGGGACATCCTTTCTCCAAATCGTATCCAGGGGGAGCTCTTTATACGAGGTCATGAGTAAATGGCGATAAAAGTCAGAAACGAAAGAAACGAAGCCTCTCGATGTCTCTTTGTCATAAAATAATTTGTGAAAGCGGTGATACACTAGTGGAGCGTCCCATGGCACGCCATGAGCCTTCAGAGCTGCTCTTATTTGTAAATAAAAGAAAAGGGAGGTTCCGGGGAGATCATATCCGTTGGATATATCCTGGAAAGAGCGGAGACCAGAGTTATCGAAGATATCCCCCAATGTGTGGATGCCTTTCTTTTCCCATCTAGGGTACCTAATAGGTTGTTGTCCAATAAGGAGAAGATTGTTATTAAATAGAGGGGAATGCGTGTGCCATTGATGGCGGTTTGTACCCACTTTCTGATTGTCACGCCAAGTTTGGATTAGAGTGTGTGTGATTAGAGGGCCAAATCATAATTTACATTGTTTAATTGATATGTTGGTATACACAATATCCTGAAGTCTATATGGGGACACCAACTTCTCCTCCAATGGTCGCCAAGATACAGCTGCTTGAGCGTCAAACCAAGTGATCAAAGGTCTCAGAGAGAAAGCTTGAAAATAATATTTAAAGTCTGGAAATGCTAAGCCCCCATCGAGTTTACTCCTTTTGGCAGTTGATCTCTTCAAGCACGGGCGTTTATTGTTCCAAACGAATTTATACGAGGCAGAGTGCAATTTCTGCCAGTAACCAACAGGAGGAGGTAACGGGAGCATGGAGCTGATAAAGTTAATTCTGGGTAAAATATTCATTTTAATTATTGACGCACGGGCCTGTAATGCATTTTTTTATTTGGACCATCTGTTAAAGTCATTCGTAATCCTGTCACCCAAGCTGGAGTAATTATACCTTACCGTCTGGCTAATAGTGGGGAATATTTCAATCCCGAGACATTTAAAGTGCTCCACCATAAGTATGTTTGCCGGTAGGATGGTAGCCTTCGCAGGCTCACAGGGCTGTACACTGCGACGAGATCGTCGCAAATTGTCCCCTAATTTGGCCGGTGCGAATGGAAAATTATATCTACTCGCAAGCTTGCGCATAGTGATTTCACCGTTAGCTGGTGGTCCCGAGTGGAGCTATAGGCTAACGTTACGTTAGCTGGTGGTCCCGAGTGGAGCTATAGGCTAACGTTACGTTAGCTGGTGGTCCCGAGTGGAGCTATAGGCTAACGTTACGTTAGCTGGTGGTCCCGAGTGGAGCTATAGGCTAACGTTACGTTAGCTGGTGGTCCCGAGTGGAGCTATAGGCTAACGTTACGTTAGCTGGTGGTCCCGAGTGGACCTATAGGCTAACTTTACGTTAGCTGGTGGTCCCGAGTGGAGCTATAGGCTAACGTTAGCTGGTGGTCCCGAGTGAAGCAGGGACGGCTGAGCTATAGGCTAACGTTAGCTGGTGGTCCCGACTGTAGCAGGGACGGTGGAAAAGTGAGGAAAGGGGGTGGGTTATATTGACAACGCTTGACAACAGAAGTTTAAACATAACTTCATATTTATTGGTTATTCGTTTCTGTATATCATCCACTTTCCATCTCCGTGTTAGACTCTTCCTGTTTACATTCGAGTGTGACGTCATCACCTACGGCAGCTTAGACGATCAAAACGCGAACCTAGAACAAAACCCGGGGGGGGGGGGGGGGGGCTGGCTCTCTCGTGCATTCTCGCCCCCTCTCTCTCTCTCTCGCTCTCTCTCTACATTCAATGATTTAAAGTAGCCAAACGTTACAGACAGTATAAATACTAACTGGATAGTTGATGATATAAACATTTAATTTCATTATCTGAAATATTCTAAAATCATTAAGTCTGCTATAAGCCATTATCCCTTTGTGTGTAAATATTATTTTCTCACAGTAGTGTGTGTGTATATATATATATATACATGTGTGTGTGTTTGGCTAAAGTGGATAGAAAACACAGTACTGTGCAAAAAAAAGGCACCCAAGAGTTTTTATATAAATGGTCTTAGATGTAAATAATTTTTTTTATTAGTGTGTCAGTAGACTACTCTTAGTACATTTTCATTAAATAATTTTTTAATGGTTTAATAATGCAAACATATGTTGCAGGGACTTATTATAATCATCATATTGGCGTGACTGTATGCATCAAAGGGTTGAATCAAGCATTTTTAAGTGCTTTGGAGGAAATGTCAAAATATTGCGATATATATTGTGTATCGTGATATGGCCAAAAAATATCGCAAAATCATTTAGAGGCCATATCGCCCAGCCCTACTATAATGGTAAAATAGTTATTTAAAAATGTGCCCCTAAAAAATATTCTTTGCCCCTAAATTTCTCATTTAGGGGCAAGTGTGCCCCTAGTGAAAAAGCTTAGCGTACAGCCCTGGGCCCTCATTTATCAACGTGGCGTACACACAGATATGTGCGTAACCCGTGCGTACGATCAATGCCTTCATTGTGTCCAAGGACATGACCGCTGTAGGGGCTGCAATATCCTTGCTGGCATTAATCACGTGCAGTAACCGTCTGATGTTGTCAGTAACCAGGCGGCCTCTTATGAAGCCGGTCTGATCAGGGTGAACTAGAGATGTCATGTGCTTTTGAAGTCTGGTGGCTAGAACCTTGGCATATAGCTTAAGATCGGCTCCGAGGAGACTTAGGGGCCTGTAGCTGCCACATTCGGTGGGGTCATTATCCTTCTTGAGTAAAACCGATATAAGCGCCATATTGACATCTCTAGAAAAATTGCCCTCTTTGATTGAGTGTAAGATCATTGAGAGTAATAAGGGACAGAGTACATCCCAGAATGCAAGATAGAGTTCCGGTGGAATGCCGTCCCATCCGGGAGCCTTGCCCCGTTGCATATCCGCAATCGCCTCTCTAAGTTCAACCAGTGTGATAGGTGCAGCTAACAACCTAGAACTATCTTCTGAGATCTGTGGTAGGTTGATTTGATCAAGAAAATCCTCCAGCTTGGTATGATCAAAGACCACCTCTGACTTGTACAGGTTGGAATAAAAACAGCCAAATGTATCATTAATCTTTTTGGGGTTGGTGGTTACCTCCCCCTGTTGGTTCTTAATGGAAGGGATATCTGCAAATTGCTCACTGGCACATATCTTCATAGCTAGTAGGTGACTAGGCCTGGAGGCGTGAAAGTAGTAGTGCTGTCTTGTTCTGTGCATCTGAAATTCAGATTGTTGTCTTAAAATGGAGTTAATCTCTTTTTTCACTACCTTAATTTGAAGCTCCAGTCGACTAGAGTAGTTGTGCTGCAAGGAAGAGATCAACATGGCTTGAAGCTTTTCCAGTTCCTCTAGCTTGGAGAGACGTCCCTTGCGGAGATTAGATGCAAAGAGAGTAGTGTTACTTCTGAAAAATCCCTTAACCGAATTCCATAGAAATAGGGTCCTGTACAGAGCCAACATTAAACTGTAGGAATTCAGTGAGCTTCTCTTTAAATTGCAAGTTAAACTCTCCGTTTTTCAGAAGTGTTGAGTTAAAACGCCATCTAGGGGCACGGGATGTTATTTTACTGAGTGAACCTTTGAGGAGGATACCTTGTGGTCTGAAAGTGCTATGGGCAATAAGTCAACATCAAAACTATCAAAGAGATGTGGGGAAGAAAAAACAATAAATTCTGGAAGAGGTCTTATGTCTCGACGAGAAGAAGGAGTAATCCCTTGCGCAGGGCAGTACAGTGCGATATATATGTTGCACGTGCGACACTGACGTCAGTCTGTGCGATGAAAGGATTGACTTCAATAGCACTGGTGCGATGGCCCGCGATGGCCCGCTATCCACTTGGTACTTGTAGTCTTGTGCGATTAAATACAATGTCCCTTCTGCGTAAAACTCCATATATCAAACACCAAATCCCATAATCCCTAGCGAACAATATCCACGCGAGTTGCGAGCAGTGACTCATATCCGCTCGGCTCAGCTCACAACACAGCAGGTGACTGCAGGACTCGTCTCAGCAGCGTTTGGAACGCGGACATTGAAACAGAGCTAGTAGATAGTGTTGTCGCGACCCAAAACAAATCCCTGCTGTTTTACTCGGCAACGGGTCAAATGCATATAACATGCTTTGCAATCCTCGCGTCATAAAGTCCGAAATGAACGTTACGTTAGCATGAGCTAACAACAAGCTGTTCATAGCCATATTTATATAGAGAGAACAGCAGACGGGCAGAGTGAGGAGGAGGGTGAATGAATGAATGAAAACTGTATTTAACAGATTGCAGAATGGGTACAATACAGTACGGCTCAATACATACAATTGTTAAGGGGATGCAGACCTGAGAAAGACGTTTGTCTTGTTTCCATCAGGGTCCCCCATTTTCAATTCATATAGAATAGGGGGCAGACATTCTCCCTTCTCTGTGTGTGTGTGTGCGTTTGGAAAGATCACATGAAGTCAGACGAGTATATTATATTGATAGTAAATGTACTGAGGGTGGACAGATGATGTTGATATTTAAACATAAAAAATACAATACAAAATAAATGTATTCATGATCATGCAACATAAAACGGTTGCGTGTTGCGAGTTCCAAAACATTTAACTTAAAGTTTAAAGCTCAATATATCAAAACTAGGCACTTTACAGTGAACAGGAGGTCTATGTGTATTAAAAACAATAGATTGTTTTTCCTTTAAAAGTCTGGAAGAGGTCAAAAATAAAAATGTCAAATGATATTTCCGTTGCCTTTTTTGAGTTGATCTAAATGTTACTGATTGTGTTAAATGGGCTTATGTTATGATATCGTCTCATATCGATTGCAGGCACCTGCATCGTATCATATCGTGGCATATATCAGCAAATATCGTATTGTTGTCCAAAGAATCTATATCGTATCGTATCGTGATGAAACTGGTGATTCCCACCCCTAGTAGAGTCCATACACCCAACACCAAATCCCATAATTCCTTACACGTAGCGTGTCTGGCTGTGTGACGTCAACTTGTCAGCATAAAATGACAGCCAAACATGGCACTGCAACTAAATAACACAAATACAATAGGCACATTTGTGACTGTTACAAATATAACACATTTTATACTTGTGCTACAAGATTTTGGCCTGTGCTACAAAACGATCAACCTCTGTAGCACCAGTGCTATGTGCAAAAAAAGTTAACGTACAGCCCTGCCCTCGCGGATGGGTTGAGCGAACGCCACATATCAATTACCCCTGTGTCCTTAGACCAGGCCTGTAGGGCTGTGGTAGCTTGCTTCTGATCAGAGTTTTCCGCGTGATTGGATCTATCGATCAATGGATCCCAAACTGCATTAAAATCAGCTCCTACTATTAAAGAGTAATCAGGTAGTTTCAACATATCTGAAGTTAGTACAGCATAAAAGTTAGCGTCATACAAATTAGGGCCGTATGCAGAAATCGGCACAATTTTCCGGTTAGAGCATTCTATTTTAGCAATAGTGATTCGACCATTTGCATCAGACCACACATCTAACAGTTTAATATTAAAAATGTTGGGCCTTGGTGCTAAAAGAAGAAGAACTTATGTTATGATCAAATTTATTTGCCAATTTTGCGTTATCCGCCAATAAAAGATGCGTTTCACTTAGTAAAGCCAGATCCACTTGCTTCCTTTTTAGCCACGTTAGTACACTTGTGCGTTTATGTGGTATATTGAGACCCCCTGTATTCCAGATCAGGATATTCAAATTAGCCATAGTCTAAAAAGGATGCAGTCTGATTGAATGTAATTCGTTTGGAGTAGAAAACTATAATAGATACATATTCACTTGTTAAGGTTCCATTGAGTACCGAGCGTGAGCGTGAAAACAAAAATAAAACAGCGAGTCGACTGAAAAGAAAAAGAAAAAACAACACAATCCCCCATTCCCTCCCCCCTCCCCCCCACTACTATAACTTCTCCTATCCGGAGATTAAGCTGCATCCCACCTGGTCGTCTGCAAACTACGCAAACAGCCAGGTAAAAAGCAGACTTCCTTCTCAGTGGCTACACGACACACTCCCACAACAATAACAAAGAATTAATAATTAAATGCCTCTTAACCCTTTATCTGCCAGGGATTATTCTGATTTTATACCGTCCTCTGCCAGCTCTATTTGTCTATGGAGATGTTCCCCTTCTTTGCAGGGCTATAACTTTTTTAATTGTATTGCTAAATTGACATTACTATGGCCCATTCAACATCAAGTATATCGTTTAGGATGTAGCAACGTTCTACTTTTTCATTCATACTAAAATATGGTCTAAAGTATAAATATGTTTTTATCGTTTTCTGCAGCATTCCATAGAATGTGAGTTATAGCCACAAATACATATATTAGATAATCAAATGTAGTTTGATAGTGATTGACGTCAGATAAAAAATTTCAATTGTACAAGGTCCTAAACGTCATGCCTCATCATCTGCTGGTGACCGGAGGGGGGGGGGGGTTATAAGTCCGTGGCCGACGTTAAATGATTCATGTAGTATGGGCGATATATATATCAGAGCAGATTATACGGTTAATAACAATCAAACACGCTGAAAGTCACCGCGGCCTCCTCTGACCCAGGGAACAAACTTAACTTTTTGACTTACCAGCCATTTGGCTGGTAGATTTGAAAAACTACCAGCCGGGCAGATTTTTTACTAGCCAAAAATTATAAATAGCTTTTTAGTATATCGCCATGTGTTATTATTACTATATAATACTCTCATATGCTATTTTCAATTAATATCATAAACAACATAAGGAATATTAGCATAATTTTGAGTGGACTGAAGGAATGAGTCAGTCAACTGGTCGTTATTCCTCTGTCTTTCCTCTCTGTCAGCGCGCACACACCACACACACGGCTCCTCCCCCGCTAGCCCCCACCCTCTTCTAGTCAGCCTGCTGTTCTCTGTCTCTCTCTCTCTCTCTCTCTCTGTGTTTATGCAGAGCAGCGTTAGCTCCGCGCGGCTAACGCTAGTTTGCCCCGAATTAAATGAATAACTAGGTTGCAAATCATAGTAGTTTTCACTGCACATAGAAGCAGTCAAACAGCGGGAGCATTTCGGGAGCATATGACCAAAACCCAGGCAACTTCGAGCCCTTAAGGAATCAAATAGTCTGCTCTATGGCTGCATGCTGTGTATCGCTGCTCTGCTCGGCTTTAATGGAGCAGAAGCACGGACTGGGGCGGATATGACTTGCGGAGTTGCTACAGGGTTTTTCAAAATAAGAGTATCATATGAACGGAAAGTTTCTAGCTGCCGGAGCCCAGATATTATGACTGGAGCTGCGCTTGGGGCGGCAATGAGACCCGCACAGGATTTTCTAAATAAGAGTATCGATATGAACTACACGCCAGCTGGCGGGCAGACTATTATTTTCAGACGCCAGACTGTAAATCTACACGCATTTGGCGATGGGCGTCTAGTTATTTTGTTCCCTGCTCTGACCGTTGGGTGATCAGCGTGGAGCAGAAAGATCGCTATTATGGGATGTTGATATATGCGATCCATTTCCAGGTTGTATAATACTATATGCGTCCAAATCATGTTGTTTATCGAGTTATTTGCAACCGATCGATGCCCAGTGTATCAAGATGGAGTCCCGCTAGCGATAGCGAGTGCCCGGACGAAATATGGGCGATCTACAGGAGATTTTAAGTCTCCGTGGGTGAAATATGATTGCCATGACAGATTTTTGAAATATTGATCTCAAAGACGCTGTACGACGTCATTGGCAGATTACGCATGGCGGAGAATGACGTGTTAAGTCGTCCTTGGCGATTAAAGGGTTAAAAGGTAGAAGAAAATAATAACAATAATAATTATTATTATCATTATTGTTAAACCGTAGTGGTTTAATTAAGTTTAAACAAAGAGTCCTAGAACAGGATCAATAGTAATGTTAATGTTAAGATATACATAAACACATATATGCACATACACACACACCTACAACTGAATGATAGCAGAATGATAACAAATGGGCAGCACATCCTGCAAACTGGGGAGGGCGCAACATTGACTATTAGTCTGTTATTTCTTAAAGTTCGCTCTTAACACTTTGGTCGCCAGGCTTATATTCTTAATATACCATCCTCCGCCAGCTCTATTTGTCTATGGGGATGTTTACCTTCTTTGCAGGGCTATAACTTTTTAAATTGTATTGCTAAATTGACATTACTATGGCCCATGCAACGTCCTATATCTATTGTTCAGGGTGTAGCAACGTTATACTTTTTCATTCACATATTCATACTAAAATACGGTCTAAAGTATAAGTATGTTTTTATCGTTTTTTGCAGCTTTCTCCAGAACGTGATTTATAGCCCTAAATGCATTATATTGATACAGGCAGATACAGTTTGGTAGGAATCTGTGCAAGATGAAAAATGTCAACTGGACGTACTTCTAGAATGATCTACGTATGATCTGATGATGACCGGATGGGCGGGGGATCGTTTATAATTCCGTGGGCAGCGTTAGATGATTCATCCAGAGTGGGTCATATGTTCATCATAGCAGTTTATATGGAATACGTTAGAAAATAACGCTGAATCTTACCGTATGTTCCTCGCGCCGTTGGACGATCAGCGTGGAGTAGACCGTTTTCGATTATGGGATGTTGATCCTGATGAACCATTTCCAGGTTGTATAATACTATATACGTCCAAATAACGTTGTTTATTGAGTTAGGGCGAGCGATTGATCATCCAGTGTGTTGAGATGGAGTCCGGCTACCGATCGCGAGTGCCCGGAGCACATATGGATGAGCACTTCCTGTTTGGCGCCCCCCTCCCTCTTGGCCGATCTGCCGATCGGCCACCAGATGGCGCTCTCGAACCGTTAGACAGTTGAGTGGAGCTCACCAGTACATCTCAGGGCTCCGGAAAGGAAATATGATTTAGATGACATATTTTTGAAATATTGACATCAAAGACGAGTTACGGCGTCTTCGGCAGAATGAGCATGGCTAGGAATGACATCTTAACTCGTCATCGGCGATCATAGTGTTAACCTATAGTAGGACAGTGTTGACAAATGGAACAAAACCATTCAGCTGCACTGCATGCACATATTGATCAAACGGCAAACACAACCAAGTTGACTGCTCTAATTCAACGCAGTAGATAATTAATTAAATATATTGGTATAAATATTCAGGCTGTCTTAAATACTTCAAAGCTTCGAAGCTTTGTTCGATGGGCATGGGATTCAAATATGAAAATAAAATTCGATTATATATTAAAAAAAAAAAAAAATTTGTTGCGCAAAATCAACTCTGTTGTTAACTACAACAAGCAATGCTGTTTGTTATTTAAGATTAGGGGTGGGAATCACCAGTTTCATCATGATACGATACGATATCGATTATTTGGACAACGATACGATATTTGCCGATATCACAAAGTCTCTCACGATACGATACGATTAGATTCAGGTGCCTGCGATCGATATGAGATGATATCATATGTCCATTTAACACAAACAGTAACATTTAGATCAACAAAAAAAAGGTAATGAAAATATCATTTGACATTTGTATTTTTGAGCTCTTCCAGACATTTAAAGGAAAATCAATCTATTGTTTTTAATACAAATAGACCTCCTGTTCACTGTAAAGTGCCACGTTTTTATATATTGAGCTTTAAACTTTAAGCTACATTTTTTGGAACTCAAAACTCACACCCTCCCTCTCCCAAACAGTTCCTACAACAATTTGTTGATGTTGCATGATCATGTATAGGCCTACATTTATTATGTATTATATTGTTTATGTTTAAATAACATTTAAACATCAAACTCCTCTGACCTCATCTGGTCTTTCCAAAGACGCGCGCACACACACACACACAGAAAGGGAGAATGCTATGCTGTAACATCTACACACACGGAGCTACTGCTGTTGTTCTTGGGCGGATATGAGACTCGCCACAGGATTTTCAAAATAAGAGTATCGATATGAATCGATCTTATTACATCGCATCGATCCGATTCGATTGTTGATAATTACATCGATGTATCGATCTGGATCGATGTATCGTCCCACCCCTATTTAAGATGAGGTCGGACTCGGCACTGACAGATTTGGGTTCATTGTGCTGCTTTTATAAAGCCTCAAATGACAGCTTACAATATTTCATGAAAGCAAAGTGTTTTGTTTGTCTAAGATTTTAAAAGGTTTAAACTTTACAGCACTGACAAAATTGAACAAAGTGCTGTACAAGTCCCACAACATGAATTTTTTTATTTTTATTTTTTTATCTCGAAGCTTCGAATTAAAATCGAATCTCGGCCCTGAAGCTTCGAATTCCAAAAAAAATTGAAGGTCAGCCCTACAAAGCACCCACTACACCACCTTCTTCTGAGAGAACGGATGGACACATTGTTGCAGTGGAGTAGCCCACTGGATTATGTTACAAATACTGTGTTTGTCAATCAATGATTTTCTGTGAGTAACAGCCCAGATGGGTCCAAAATTGGACAGGAATTTCTGGTGTTTATCAGGATTGCCAGTCTGGTCTTGTCATCAGCCAGTCTCCAGTTCCTAACGCACACCTTGATGTCACTACTGTAGTGACTTTTCAACTGCAAACGCTCCAAGGACAGAACTCACCCCAGTCCTTAACCAGCTATGCTAATTACGACAGGACAGCTGTTTCAATTGCAAATTACCATGTGGCACCTAATTAATTAAACAGCACTGATGCATCTTCTTCACTTAGGTATGTATTTCACAGAGGCAGGTAGAATCCTCGACTCTCCTGGGTAGAATTCGTTTTAGTTTTAAGTGTAAATCATCAGCTAATGAGCTTTTCACACCAGAGGTGCTCCACGTCTGGGTCCTCCGTTGAAAACGAGGATCTAGCTCTAGTTGCAGCTCTGTTATTGCGGCAGCCTGTGCATCTGGTTTGAAAGGTCCTTGAGGTGTTTCTATTGATCATTGACACAGAGGCACACAGGCCAAGTAGCCTATTTGTCCCGAATTCTTACGTTAAGAAAGGAAGCAGTTCTGCAGGGTGTAATGGAAGTAATTCAACAGGTAATGTAACAAATTATTACTCCCAGAAAGTAATAAATAAAAAGTAATAATATTACTTTTGAAATGAGTAACATGGAATATATTACTTTTGTTGAGTAACGCACCCAACACTGGTGACCGCTCCCTGCTATTTGGTCTCTGACCCAGAACTTTTGGTGAATTATTAGTTGTGAAGGATGTGTTTTATGACTGCCCCCTGCTGTAGGGCTCAGGAAGGTGCAGGGGAGGCTCCTGAGGCGGTGGTGGAGAGGGTGCTGAAGGACGAGATCCTCAGACTGACGAGCATCAAGGCCTCCTCCAAGATCAGGTCAGTCTCACTCGATACAGCTGTTCACATACTTGGGACACAGAAGTCGCCTGTATTCATACTGGTTTAAGGTTGATATTCATAGTATTCACTAACATCATCATGGCAGATAGCCTTGGTAGGTAAACGACAAGCTAATCATTAAATCAAAGTCAAAGTCAGCTTTATTGTCACCTCTCGTAATGTGCAAGACATACAGAGAAATGAAATTGCGTTTCCCCCTTCCCACGGTGTAATATAAAAAACAAGATCTAATATAAACATAAAGTAACATATAGTACACTATAAACATAAAGTAACATATGGACAGTATACAGGACTATATACAATGTAGACAGTAGCTTAAAAAAGTGAATGTATGAGTGAATGTAAATATAGAGATAACGAGAACTTAGTGCAAAACTTTTAGCAGCAGTGGTACATAGTACGTATGAATAATAAATAATGGCTGTATAATACAATAATGGCAGTAAAGTGGCAGTGGGATGATGGATATGGCAGTAAACTAATATGATGTAAACTAAATAAATAAAACTAAATAATGGCAGTAAGTAAAGTGTCAGTGGGGAATATAATATGACTTATAATATAACCTCTGTTGCCAATGAGCACATGGTATAATACTATTGACCTATCTCAAACCCTGCCCTCTTTCTTGATCCTCCAATCGCAACTGTTGCTTCCCCTCGGACAAACTTTGTTTGGGGCTGAATGATATGGGAAAATCTTTTTGAAATTAGAAATGATTTTGACAGATACTGTATTGCAATTGTGATATAGAATGTGATTTGTAGGCCAGAGCATTTCTTTAGCGCCACACTATTTGATTAGAAGGGTATTTTGACACCCATTTCGTCTTCATCACATACCGCCTGTGATTTGGCTCTCGCACTAAGGCCACATTGTGATTTCAATAACATTTCGCACTATGAATACGTTCCTTCCATGCCGTCAGGTGGGTGGACTGCCTGCTGTGTGCGGGCGGGGAGCTCAAGGTGGCACTACTGCTCCAGAACAACACCGTGGAGACGTACAGTCTGAAGACGAGCGGCAAGACCCCTGTGGCCAACAAGACGTCTCGCCTCACCCTGGGGGGCCACCGTACCGACGCCCGCACCGTGGCATTCAGCTCCGACAACCTGGCCGTCCTCTCGGCCTCAGGGGACACGGTCAAGGTCTGGAACAGGTGAGGATGTTGTTGTTGTTCACCAGGGACAGGTGAGGATGTTGTTGTTGTTCACCAGGGACAGGTGAGGATGTTGTTGTTGTTCACCAGCGACAGGTGAGGATGTTGTTGTTGTTCACCAGGGACGGGTGAGGATGTTGTTGTTGTTCACCAGGGACAGGTGAGGATGTTGTTGTTGTTCACCAGCGACAGGTGAGGATGTTGTTGTTGTTCACCAGGGACAGGTGAGGATGTTGTTGTTGTTCACCAGGGACAGGTGAGGTTGTTGTTGTTCACCAGGGACAGGTGAGGTTGTTGTTGTTGTTCACCAGGGACAGGTGAGGATGTTGTTGTTGTTCACCAGGGACAGGTGAGGATGTTGTTGTTGTTCACCAGGGACAGGTGAGGATGTTGTTGTTGTTCACCAGGGACAGTTGAGGATGTTGTTGTTGTTCACCAGGGACAGGTGAGGATGTTGTTGTTGTTCACCAGGGACAGGTGAGGTTGTTGTTGTTCACCAGGGACAGCTGAGGATGTTGTTGTTGTTCACCAGGGACAGGTGAGGTTGTTGTTGTTGTTCACCAGGGACAGGTGAGGATGTTGTTGTTCACCAGGGACAGGTGAGGTTGTTGTTGTTGTTCTCCAGGGACAGGTGAGGATGTTGTTGTTGTTCACCAGGGACAGGTGAGGATGTTGTTGTTGTTCACCAGGGACCTGAAGCTATCTACCTTTTCCACAAGGTTGGGTGCTACACAGTGTTGTGAAGGAAACTATTTCCAACCTACATTGTAAAAAGGCGCTTTCAGTCTGTCTAGAAAAAAGCGCTATATAAATGCAATGATCATTCATTCATTCATTCATTCATTCATTCATTCATTCATTCATTCATAATTAGAAATTACTGGGAGTAATGTGTTTTCAAATTTGAGAATAAATGCAGGTTTGCACTTGGGATTCCACCCTGACAGTACTGTTGATGAGCAGTTGTTGGTGTTAACACTCGTCATTCCCCGCCATGCTCAAGTTGCCGCGGACGCCGTAACTCGTCTTTGATATCAATATTTCAAAAATCTGTGATCGGAATCATATTTCCCCTCTGCAGCCTTGACACACAGTTCTGATCTCCTCTCAATCCTCTAGCGGTTCAAGAGCGCCATCTGGTGGCCGATCGGCAGATCGAAACCGGATGTCAACCTTTAACCCGGCAGGACTCACTCCATATGTGGTCCGGGCACTCGCTAATGTTAGAGAGACTCAGTCTTCACACAGTGAACATCGATCGGTGGAAATAACTCGAAAAAACAACATGATTTGGACGTATATACTATTATACAACCTGGAAATAGATCAGGTATTTCGACATCCCATAATGGAAAACTGTCTACTCCATGCTGATCGCCCAACGGCCCGAGGAGACTGGGGTGAGTTTTAGCGTGTAGTATTACCGTGTTCGATTTAAACTGCTATGATGAACATATGACCCACATTAGATGAATGGTATAACGTTGCCCACGGAATTATAAACGCCCCCTCGCCCATCCGGTCAACATCAGATGACGTGTAGTAACTTCCAGAACCACATCCAGTTGAAATTTATTATCTGGCACAGATCGCTATCAAACTGTATTTCATCATCAATATAATGCATTTGGGGCTATAAATCACGTTCTGGAGAAAGCTGCAGAAAGAGATGAAAACATACTTATACTTTAGACCATATTTTAGTATGAATATGTGAATGAAAAAGTTTAACGTTCATACACCCTGAACAATACATATAGGACATTGAATGGGCCCTAATAATGGCAATCTAGCAATAGAATTTAGAAAGTTATAGCCCTGCAAAGAAGGGGAACTTCTCCATAGACAAATAGAGCTGGCAAGGGATGGTATATCATGAATTTAACCTCGGCAGTTAAAGTGTTAATTGTGGGGCCTAGTGTTAGAGTATTTTACTATCTGAGGAAAATGTTCAGCTTCTTTTCCAGAAAGCCACTTACAGTATCTCACCCTAAAGAAAATAAGATAATAAGCAAAAGTGCATATGCACATTCAATTTGCTTTAGTGATTTTATGATCACCGGGACTTTAACCCACAGGGCCTTTAACCCAATTTTTATTGCAAAATAAAATGTTATGTACTGTTACGACACCAAGATAATTAATTCTTCTTAGCACTTCTCTAGTTGTCACACATTTAATCTTTCATGCAACCATTGCATGGTTTAATGGTTTGACATCATGTCTTAATGGTTTGACATTATGATTTAATTGGCTATATTCCTTTGCCTTTCCCTCCTCTCTGTAAAGCATCTTGTGATTAATCGGTTTAGTTTAAAAGGGTTTAAAACAGTTAGACGGGATTGGTTGTCTGACAGGAAGTCCCTCCCTCCCTGTGCCACAGGTCCACTCTGCAGGTGATTCGTACCATGGCATGTGAATACGCCCTCTGCTCCCTCTTTGTGCCTGGAGACAGGCAGATTATCCTTGGAACTAAGGTACTCAAACACACACAGATGCAATTGTGACTGTTGAATGATGTTCTGCTACTTGGAACCCAGGTGTTCTACTAAACGGTCTCCTGTGTGTTCTGTCAGAGTGGTAAGCTGCAGATCTTTGACCTGGCCTCAGGAAGCCTCCTGGAGACGGCTGATGCCCACGATGGAGCCCTGTGGTCTCTCTGTCTGGCTCCGGACCAGGTACGTGTGTGTGGGGTGTGCTCCGGTATCGGTTCAAATAGGGCTGGGCGATATGGCCTAAATATACCTTTCGGCGATACACGATACACATCACGATGTTTTTCCTTTTTTCCCCAAACAATTCATTATGAGGTTTACCAAGACCGTATTTGAGTTTGCAAGCTAACATTAAAGACAAAAGACTCATGCATTTTTATATTATACGGTATATTAGATTTAGATTATTGGATTCTTAGATTATATATTTAGCATTTTAGCCTTTCGTTTTTTTAGATTATATATTTGATTAGATTTAGATTATATATTGTAACTATTTATTTATTTATTTATTTATGTATACATTTATTATTTGAACGGCTTAAGGCTATATCTGTACTTGATGTTTGTTTGTTGTGTTGAATACTTGAAATAAACTTCCACCTGTGTTTAACCTAGCCATCTATAAAACATCATGCTAAAACTGTGAAAGAAATACATAGCAAACATGACTCAGTTATCCAATAGTGCTGCTGCTTTTTATTTTGTTAAAATCTTTTAGTTAATAAGACTAAAAGACTACAATATGACTACAACGATTTAATGACTGCTTCCTGTCCTCGCATTCCATTTCCGGTTTTCCGGTTAACGTTACATTTTCAACAACAGATTGCTGCTAATTAAACACTTCATGGAAACGGAGTAACGTTAACATTATGTTGAGTTCATATGTGTAGTGTAGTATGAACTCGACATAACGTTAACATTACTCTGTGTCCACTGTTGCGTCGCAGATGGATGGTACACTAGTCTGTTAGCTCCGTAGCTAATCCGCTCATAGACTACCGAAAGCAGTACCGTTAACGTCGGAGTTCATCAATACTCCTGGGTTTCGAGGGGCATCCCTAGCACCGAGCCACCGCCTCTCTGGCTAGGTGTGTGCGCTTGTGTGCGTGCATGTAGATGACGTAATTTGGGCAAGTGTGTGTGTGTGTGACTGACTTTTTTTTCTGCAAGAGGGAGAGGAAAGCATTTAGCACTGCGCTTGTAAGTCTCATTTCAGCCGCGGCGGCCTCTAACGGGCAAAACATCACGATATCCACGATACGTTTAAAAAGTGTATCATACTGAACTGTGAACTGTACCCAATATTTATTTATATAATATCGTCGTATCGCCCAGCCCTAGGTTCAAATGTGAAAGGTACCCAACCAACCCTACTAATTGGGTATATATCTGTCTGTCTGTCAATATAGTTAGTGAGCATAGTAGTGTTGCTCGTCCTGTCTACTTCATACTTTTCAGTTTTTTTACGCTGGTACTGCCTCAACGTTTTCCACATGTTAAAGGGGAACTATCTTATAAAATGGCCTTTTTGAGTGTTTAGCATTGTTTCCTAGCTATGTGAACTTATATTAATATGATCTATGTCTCTAATTCTCATATTGGCGCATTCTTCCAATTCTCCTCTCACAATATTCACCCTCACTGAACTGAGTCATTTGAAAATGTGATGATTTGTGATGTCAGAGAGACACCGCTGCATGATAATGTGGCTGTGTGGCATCAGGTACATGATGAGCTGCACACAGTGGTTGGAGCCCAGCCTCAAAACGGCTCGAGATCTTGAGGTAGAAAAATGCTGTTTTTGAGGACTTGATTAGAAATGCAAAACGATGAATAAAAAAAAAAAAAAATTACAGAGGTGTTCCATAGACTCACAGGAATTGTGTAAAAGTGCCCAAATAGTGAAAGAAATAGTAAAATAGTTCCCCTTTAACGTCATTGTTAACTTTAGTAGTGGAGGAATTGCGTATATAAAGGGATGTCTGTATAAAGTGGTGTTTTGATTGTTGTTGAACTTGCTAATGTATTTGTGTCGCGTGTCGCCACAAAATCCTCTCGTCTCAGGACAGGGCAGTAGTTTACTATGCATCCAGTAAGCCCTGCCTGTCGCACACGAACGCACATTCATTCACCACAGTTTTTTTTTTTTACAGACCCGCGGTGGCCAGCAAGATTTATATTTACTGGCCAATTGAAATTCTAGACGGCAACGGAAACCCTGCAACACATGTTTACAACATATACCAACTAGGGATGTCCGATATTATCGGCCGTTATTACATGGCGTTTTCACATTCGCCGAAATGCTTGCTTGTGATTGGTCAACAGCCCCCCGACAGCGGTCATTATTTTTCAATAATGACCGCTGTTTTTTCAATAATGACCGCAGTGCGCAGCTGTTGGCAATCAAGCCCACATCAGTGCAGCAAATCAGACACACCTGCCGCGCACTGACAGCGGAGTGTCAGCGGAGCCAGAACAGAGCTGGCTGCCCGCGATAATAATAATCACTTTATTTGGGCTGACAGAGCCACAGAACAACTGCTATTTGTCAAATGAATTAGGTATATTGTTAGTAAGTTAGCCATGTAATAAGCGGGATAATGTATAGCGCTGCACTGACAGCGGAGTGTCAGCGGAGCCAGAACAGCTGCCCGCGATAATAATAATCACTTTATTTGGGCTGACAGAGCCACAGAACAACTGCGATTTGTCAAATGAATTAGGTATATTGTTAGTAAGTTAGCCATGTAATAAGCGGGATAATGTATAGCTTTACTCGGTCATTGTCGCAAAATAATTGACCTTCACTGACGTTTAAAACACCTCGCCGAAGCGGCTCGGTATTTTAAACTACGTGTCGGTCAATTATTTTGCGACAATGACCTCGTAGCTATACATTATCCCTTACATATTGGCATAAAAATGTGATATCGGAAAATATCGGTATCGGTTAAAAAAAAATATATATATATTTTTTTTTACATTTATTTAACCTTACCGTACTTTTCGCACTATAAGCCGCACCTGACTATAAGCCGCAGCAGCTAAATTGAATGATGTGTACATATATAAGACGCACTGGACTATAAGCCGCATGTGTTTAAATGTTTAATTACCATATGTAAGGAGTGGAGCCTGCGTCTTAATTTGACTCAACACAGGAAACCTCACCCGGCCCGGACACGGAAAGGATTGACAGATTGATTGCTCTTTCTCGATTCTGTGGGTGGTGGTGCATGGCCGTTCTTATATTGAGCTTTAAGTTCCCACCTCTACAGAGTGACTCCCATTGGGACACAATACTGTCGGACAAATAACAAGAATTAACTCATTTACAAGTTGTATTAAGTAAATAAGGGAACAGATAAATAACATTTCAATGCAGTAAAAAAAAGCAATATTTCGATTTTCGGGTTTTGTCCACATATAAGCCGCACCGTTATATAAGCCGCAGGGTCGAAAAATGGGGGAAAAAGTCGCGGCTTATAGTCCGAAAAGTACGGTATTTAGCCAGGCAAGCAAGTAAGAACAAATTATTATTTTATTTATTGTCAACGTATGCATCATGTTGTGTTAATTACACGACAAGAGATATGTAATGTTAATTACCTGACATTATTCCGTTTTTTTTGGGGGGGGGGGGGGAACTCTACATATATCGGTATCGGAAATTAAGAGTTGGACAATATCGGTATATCGGTATCGGTAAAAAAGCCAATATCGAGCATCCCTAATACCAACTATGATATACCATTAACAGGTGCTGTCAGGGCTTTACATGTTGACACTGGCTGACAACAGTAGAACAGTAGGAGTGAAAGGAAATGTTTGGGTTGACAGATGGCCAAGTTGTTTCCAAATCGGTTTAAGTGTGGTTAAAGTTTAAGTCACTGGTGTGTACACAGTATACAGTAGGACACGCATTATACAGTAGGACACACAGTATACAGTAGGACACAGTATACAGTAGGACACACAGTCTACAGTAGGACACACAGTCTACAGTAGGACACACAGTCTACAGTAGGACACACAGTATATAGTAGGACACACGGTATATAGTAGGACACACGGTATACAGTAGGACACACAGTATACAGTAGGACACACAGTATACAGTAGGACACACAGTCTACAGTAGGACACACAGTATATAGTAGGACACACAGTATACAGTAGGACACACAGTATACAGTAGGACACACAGTATACAGTAGGACACACAGTCTACAGTAGGACACACAGTATATAGTAGGACACACAGTATACAGTAGGACACAGTATACAGTAGGACACACAGTCTACAGTAGGACACACAGTATATAGTAGGACACACAGTATACAGTAGGACACAGTATACAGTAGGACACAGTATACAGTAGGACACACAGTATACAGTAGGACACACAGTATATAGAGTAGGACACACAGTCTATAGTAGGACACACACAGTATATAGTAGGACACACAGTATACAGTAGGGCACACAGTCTACAGTAGGACACACAGTATACAGTAGGACACACAGTATATACAGTAGGACACAGTCTACAGTAGGACACACAGTATACAGTAGGACACACAGTCTACAGTAGGACACACAGTATACAGTACACACAGTATATACAGTAGGACACACAGTATACAGTACACACAGTATATACAGTAGGACACACAGTATACAGTACACACAGTATATACAGTAGGACACACAGTATACAGTAGGACACACAGTCTACAGTAGGAGTACCTGGAGACTCAATGAGGTAATTGTAGTGGTCTGGCCATTGAGTGGGATAATTTTATCATTATCCTGTTCGGCTGAAAGGACACTGGCCACCGAAGCTCCCCCTTCTGATGGATTCATTCGCGCATCGCCTCGCGCCGTTCAGACTCCGTTGACAATCTGCGCATGCGTATGGGGAGTAGGTGCTGGAAAAGGGACTTGATCTCGGCCGATTTAGTTCTGATCGATTAGGAATGGGTCGTGCCGTGTTCAGGAGATTCAGGCGCATAAAAGTCTATTGCATCATGTCTCTAGCACCCCCACAGCCGTAGCTGCAACCACTTACATCAAGGCTCTCATCCACATTCATTCATATGCTCCCCCCGCTATCTCCTCCCCGATTTCAATGTAACACGGTGGTGCAGTGGTCTATACAGTAGGACAGTGGTTCTCAACTGGTCTAGCCTCGGGACCCAACATTTTCCTTAGTCATTAAGGTCGCTTTCACACAGGGGCTGTTTGGTCCGGATTATCGGACCAGAATTCGATAGTCCGGTTTTTCGGGTTTGTGTGAATGCGCGTCGAACTCGGTTCGCGGACCAAACACACAAACTCTGGTCCGCCTGAAAACGTAGGTCTCGGTTCGGCTTCATCGAACCAAACGCAGACCAAATATAGGAAATGCTTATTATTACCGGTCCTTACCACTGCTCGCAGCATTCATTCACTGCAAAACAACCACACTGCATCTATCTCTATATCTATCTATCTATCTATCTATATATCTGTGCATCTTGGGAAGAAGGAAGAAAAAACGTGGCTTATTATATTATTAATAAAACAGCTACTTGTGGGCACTCATAAAAACAACGTGGTACAAGTTGTTAGATCCTGATCAAACTGGCCAGTATCACGTCTTCGTCTGTTTGGCTCTCCATCCAATTCCTCTGCGTTGTGTCATTTTAATGGTCCTGACGTCTCCGACAACTGGCTGATAAGATCCTTATCTCTCCCCGTTAGTACCATCCGCAAACCATAATAATTCTCCACCTCCGTAAGAATTCGACACTTCGACAACGTGAAATACCTTACAAGGAAAAGCGTGGTTTTATTTGATAAACAGAAACCTCAGCTCAGATGTTAACAGATTGTATTGTCCTTGAAGAGTCTATTCTAATGATCTTTCGGTGTGTTCAGATTGTCCCTCTGCTATTCAGTCCAAAAGTGGTCAGGCCTGGTCGTCAGCCATGACCATCCTCGTGGTAGCCGAAGCTAATGATGATGTGGCATTCTCCCCCCCCCCCCCTCTGTGATAAGAGGAGAGAGTCTCTTGGTCCCTTCCCTCCTGTGGGATTCGTTTCTTTGGTCTCAGTCAGATTTTTAGTCTGCCCTACACCCGGAAACACCGTTCGACTTATAGATCTTCGCCGTAGCAACGATAGCCCCGCCCCTCTTCTGGTTGTCAGGCGACGCACTGTCATGACAACCGCGTTGAACCTTTACACACACTTCAAAACGTTTCATTCACTGTTGCATTAAAGAGGTCACCCCTCTACCTCGCTCTGTACCGCTCCGTTATCTTTGTTCTTAGAAGGAATTCAAAACAAAACACCCTCGCTGACGCGGCCTGTGCCTGTGAAACCACTGGTTCCACCACCGTCAATATCATCCCGTGATGATAATGATATTACCCTCTTAAAGCGTCTCTTTATATCAGTTTATGACCAAATATACATTGAAAAAAACACCATTTTCTCTCAATCCCCCCTTGATTCTTATCACCCCTTCAGAATCATAAATCATTATTTGGTTTTTTAATTAATTATGCCAAAAATAGCCTGTGGTTGAAGCATACCAACCTCATCTCTCGTGCACAAGAAATGAAGACGGCCCACGGTCAACCCAGTGATCTTGCTGCCTGATGTCTGTTTGCGCCCCCCTTCGTGCACAAAGGGAACCGAAACCGACCACCAAAACCAACAACATCCAACGACTCATAACCATTGGAGCCCCCCTGTCTGCTCCCAATAATTATATCCTGTTGTTTTACTGTTCTCCCTCTTATCTACCTTCTATATATATATATCCTTCTATACATATATCTTATATATGAATCCTCCATTTATATCTCATACTCCTAATGCTGTTGTCTCGTCTCTCGATCTCCTGATTGACTCTGAAAGGAAGTCCCTGTTTTGTCCATGATTCACCGCCCATGCTCTGTTGTTTCAAAACGCTCTCTAAACAGCGTCTCCGCAGGGAAGCCCCCTCCGATGTCCGCCTCGTTCTCCCCTGGGCAACACCGCCTGCGACCGCTGGACTCCGCCCCGTCGGCCGTCTCCGCCCCATTGGTCATCTTGGTTGAGGCTCATCTCCACCGCCGTCGGCCCTCTCCAGACTCCAAAAACACGCCAGCAGTTTTTCTGTACACTCGACCCGGTGTTTTTCTATTAGTCTACCGTGGCTTTGGGCCTGCAGCTATATATTTTCCCTCTGCAAGCCCCTGCCATGGCCACGCCCTTCCAGACTGTTGGACGGTGTGAGTGTCCTACAGCCCATGGCGCTATTTGTTCTCTATTAGTCCCCCACCTTCTCAACACCCATATCTAATCCTACAGGGCTGTTCCCTGTTTGTCTTCCGGCGTGACACCAGCAGCTAAATGATACCCACTCCGCGCTCTATCTGTTCGTCCCACGGGTGACCCCCAGCGCGTGCCAGTTCTTTCTGGTGACGTGTCTTCAAGACTCTGCCTATTTATTAGGTGTGAGAAGGCCCCACTGGAGATCGAACTCCCTCTTATTTCATAATTAAACTTATTTAATTAACCGCATCTATCGATATTATTATTATGATAATAACATCCAACCGAGCATCGCTCTAACATACAACAGAGCAGGTTGGTTCCCTGCCCCTAACTCGCATACACGTACTCGTACTATTATCTAACATACAACAGAGCTGTCCGTTGCTCTACCCTAAACGGGGCTGTCTCCGTCGCCCTGGAGCTGTACGTTGCTCTAAACCCTACAGGGCTGTTTCCGTCGCCCTGGAGCTGTCACGTCGCTCTATATACCCTACGGGGCTGTTTCCGTCGCCCTGGAGCTGTCACGTCGCTCTATACCCTACGGGGCTGTTTCCGTCGCCCTGGAGCTGTCACGTCGCTCTATACCCTACAGGGCTGTCTACCGTCGCCCTGGAGCTGTCCTGTCGCTCTATACCACACACGGGGCTGTCTACGTCGCCCTGGAGCTGTCACGTCGCTCTATACCCTACGGGGCTGTCTACGTCGCCCTGGAGCTGTCACGTCGCTCTATACCACACTTTGAGTTCCTTTACAAAGTTCTCACATACACCACCGTGTATACACACAAGCAGTTGGTAATTTTGAAAAAATGTAACTCCTTAATTAACTTAAAACTCTAAATATTCCCCTATGGGTAATGGAAACTCCCCAGCACTACCCCCCCCCCCCCTCCGCAATTAAACTCCTTAATTAAATTAAACTCTAAATATTCCCCTATGGGTAATGGAAACTCCCCAGCACTACCCCCCCCCCCCCCCTCCGCCACTAGGTGGCGACCTACTCCTCCATTTGCCTGTATTATCCCACTGCCCCCCTAGATGGCGGCCAAACTCAGTCTAGAGGATTGTAGCTGACGTGTCACTTCCTGGTACTAAACCCCTCGTGGCTATGCGGCCATTTTGTCTGCTCAAATTTTTTTTCCCGTTTTTTTTCCTTTTCCACCGTCCCTTTAATGCCTCAAACATTCTCTCGCTACCGATCACACCCGTAACGTTTGTTCACTGCTCCCTTCACGTCACAGTCCCGCTTTCTGCGTTTTGAACAGTAATCAAACTAAATACGATGTTGCCCCTTTAATTGAATGAACATCTCCCCTTTGCCTCCCTTCCCATCTCCTATACAGTGGCTTCTGTGCTCTGTAGATAAGACTCGATTTTCAAAACAAAAACCGGTGCCGCTCTGCTGTTATTCAAACACACTATTACAGCTGGCATTCTCTGTGTCAAACTAATTACGTTTACGGATACTCTATTGTTCGTTTTCTTATTGGCTTGTGAAGTTGTTGAGACTCACTTTATCTTTTCACCGTCAGTTGTTCTGGTCCATGGCGCTATTTATCTCTCCGGCGTTGCTCGGCTCGCTCGCTGGGTCCATGGCGTTAGCCTTGCTTGGCTCGCTCGCTGGCTTGGCTCGCATCCATGGCTACCCCTTCACGCCTCGGCACTGCACACAGTCTCTTCCTTTCAAGCAACTTCAAAGCAAGCAATAATCCCGGTCCAAACGGCATCAACTGTTAGATCCTGATCAAACTGGCCAGTATCACGTCTTCGTCTGTTTGGCTCTCCATCCAATTCCTCTGCGTTGTCATTTTAATGGTCCTGACGTCTCCGACAACTGGCTGATAAGATCCTTATCTCTCCCCGTTAGTACCATCCGCAAACCATAATAATTCTCCACCTCCGTAAGAATTCGACACTTCGACAACGTGAAATACCTTACAAGGAAAAGCGTGGTTTTATTTGATAAACAGAAACCTCAGCTCAGATGTTAACAGATTGTATTGTCCTTGAAGAGTCTATTCTAATGATCTTTCGGTGTGTTCAGATTGTCCCTCTGCTATTCAGTCCAAAAGTGGTCAGGCCTGGTCGTCAGCCACGACCATCCTCGTGGTAGCCGAAGCTAATGATGATGTGGCATTCTCCCCCCCCCCCCCCCTCTGTGATAAGAGGAGAGAGTCTCTTGGTCCCTTCCCTCCTGTGGGATTAGTTTCTTTGGTCTCAGTCAGATTTTTAGTCTGCCCTACACCCGGAAACACCGTTCGACTTATAGATCTTCGCCGTAGCAACGATAGCCCCGCCCCTCTTCTGGTTGTCAGGCGACGCGCTGTCATGACAACCGCGTTGAACCTTTACACACACTTCAAAACGTTTCATTCACTGTTGCATTAAAGAGGTCACCCCTCTCCCTCGCTCTGTACCGCTCCGTTATCTTTGTTCTTACAAGGAATTCAAAACAACGCGGCCTGTGCCTGTGAAACCACTGGTTCCACCACCGTCAATATCATCCCGTGATGATAATGATATTACCCTCTTAAAGCGTCTCTTTATATCAGTTTATAACCAAATATACATTGAAAAAACGACCATTTTCTCTCAAAGTGGTACAAGTTGTTTAGCGAGAGGATGGTGGTTTTTGATTTGATTTTTTTATTTGATATTTTTTATTTTCGTGTCTTACATACAGATGTATGCCCAGCCCATATGGGCTTACAAGACACATAACAATAAGTATATAATAATATACTTTACCAATTACTTAACAAATGACATAGACCAAGATGGCCATAAAAAAAAGAAAAATACAAGAAAATACAATAAAACATAATATAACACAAGCTGTACTCAATGTAAATAAACAGAAAAACAAGGTGAATTCAAATACAATTATATAGGATACAGTGTGTTTTGTCTCAGGTGCCATGCCTTCTCCAAAAATCCTGCAAAACCGAAGATGTCCTCCACAAAAAAACAACTCAACATACAGCTCTCGGACTGCCAAAACAAATCTGGGTTTACAATTTGAATTTTTTCAAATAAAGCCCTCCTCAAAGTGGTGTACAAAGGGCAATAAAAAACAAAATGATATTCATCCTCCACCACTCCCAGATCACACAGAACACACAACCGCTCCTCCTCAGGTTTACCCTGGAATCTACCCACTTCCACAGCCAATGGCAGGGTGCCAGACCTCAACTGGGCACACAGAGACCTCCGTCTTCTCTTTAAGTTTAACATTACATAAGGTTCAGTAAAATACTCATTTTTAATTGCAATATATTTTCTAAGTTTAGGTTTTTTCAAAATCTCCACCTTCCACTTATCCTGATGGATTGTTGATAATTTTGTTTTAATTATGTGAACCTTACACTGCAAATTGTTCATAAAAATCATACTCAAGTCAGTAGAAGAAAAAATCATAGACATCTCTCTTGACCAGGGATGACCGTGTGCTCTGTCCCAATTAAAAATCTTTTTAGTCACCCTGCCATTTGGCAGCTGGACCAGGCGGTTCCATAACCTCACCATTTCACCTTTTTGCTTGACCAAGCAAGAATCCCACCCCATGTCCCCTTCTATAGCCCCTTTTGGTGTGTATTTATGGACTCCTAAAAAGTATCTTATGGCCCGGTTCTGGATCGCATTACATTCAGGAGCATCATCAAAACCCCATACTCCAGCAGCATAAAACAAAACAGAACCCACCATTGAATCAAATAATTGTGTATATGTTGAAAACCCAAGGTCAGTGCACACTTTCATTTTACTCAACACGTCCCCTAGCGCCCTTCCTGCTGACTCAGACATTATTTTCCTTCCTTCTATGAAGCACATGTACTCATTAAAGGTGGTAATGTGCTTCAATAGAACAATGGATCAATGCCATGTCAAAACTCGCCTCCGCTGATCTGGAGGGCTCGCAGTCCAGACACACACACGCACGCACGCGCGCGCGCGCGCACACACGGGCTCGCAGCCACACACACATTTCCACTGTCCAATAGCCGAGCGCCCTTTTCGACCGCGTGACATTGTTCAGAAGGTTCGGTGCGCCTCACAGATTTCTATGTGAACGCAGGCGAACCAAATGAAGAATGCAACAATGTTGCAACTTCACCACCAGAACCGCACCGAGTTCACCAAAACTATATGTGAAAGCGACCTAAGTCGCGACCCAAATATTTGAACCACTATGATTTATTTCAACAACAAAAAAATTCAGTAATACACAATCTTTCATGCACTGTTAAAAACATGAAATACACACAAAAAAGTGCAACTAGGGCTAAAAACCCAACAAACCAACGTTTGGGGGAACTAATGGGATAACTGGGGTTGCAACAAAAGTGCAGCTAGGGCTAAAAACCCAATGAAATAAAATAATAATAATAATAAATAATATATGCTTCTTAGCAGATTTCTTAGCTTAATATAACAAACCTAAGTTTGGGGGAACTAATGGGATAACTGGGGTTGCAACAAAAGTGCAACTAGGGCTAAAACACAATGAAATAAATTAAATAAATAAATAAAAATAACTAATGGGATAACTGGGGATGTTGTTTGCTCCTGACAAGAGTCTCAAAGTCTGGGGTGATGGTAGACGAAGCAACTCTGAGGTCATGCTCAATGTCCAATCTGTTCCTCTGCTTTGTCTTCAGCTGGACCAGAGTTGAGAAGCCACTTTCACAAAGATAGGTAGTGCAAAAAAGAAATAATTTTTTTTTTTTTTTATACACACACATCCGCCACCCACTAAAAATTGCCCCGCGACACACCAGTTGAGGAAACACTGCAGTAGGACATAGTATAGAGTATGACACACAGTATACAGTAGGACACACAGTAGGACACGCAGTATACAGTAGGACACACAGTCTACAGTAGGACACAGTATTAGGGATGGGAATTGATAAGATTTTATCGATACGATTCCATTATCGATTCTGCTTATCGATACGATTCTTTATCGATTCCCTTATCGATTCCTGATCGATCAATAGAGACTGTATTAAATCCCCAATTATCATATCATGGGGTATCATTGGAAAGCCACACTCATTGGCTACAACCCTGTGCAAAGATTTTCGAGATCGCCAAATGATTGACGGAGCTAGAGCCCCGGGAGTCGGGGGTGGTAATGTGTACTTTTGCGTACTTTGGGGCACGCCTCACATATCGGCATGTAACTCGAGAACCGCTGAACGGATTTTGTCACCTGAAAGGGCAATTGACAGGCAACAAATAGGGCTTTAATTCTATCTATATATTGTATTAAAAGAAATGCACACCCGAGCCACTAGAGGTCGGCAAATAATTGTCCACATGTGGGCCCTTGGATGTTAAGAGGTTAATGTTTTTAAATATTTTTTTTTGTAGCCAAGAGTAAAGACCATAACCCCCATAACCCTATCAAAAACAGTAGTCAAAGTGTATATTTACATTTTTACCGATGTTTTATACGATTTATCGGAAATACGAATTTATCGGAAAATGTTAATTATCGTAAAAACCGCAAGGAAATGACTAAATCCAGATTCAACCCTGCCATTGGAAAGAGGAGCATTTTTCCTATGCATAGATGTATGATTTGGCCATAATAAGGTCAAGGTCAATTTCAAGGTCAAATATGAATTTATAATTATCATTAATTACTGTATCTACAAATCCTTCTGTTTAATCATCTTCCCTTTATTCATTTGCTTAGATTTTTTGTACACATGATCTCAATAAGGTGGTGAATGAGCTCAGTGAGCATTTTCTCGTACCCCGCAGATTTAACATGATCAAAGATGCATAAATCATAATTTATATTCTCCTTTTCTTCATTACAATTTACTCAGCCTAGTAACAGACACAATATTTCGGACACTGGAAATACATACCCCCAGGTCCCTAGATGTTCCTAGATACCAAGAACATGCAAATTGACCTTGCAGAAGTGGAGCAATCTTCCATTTACTTAGGCATGTACCTTTAGGCGAAATATTCCAACAGGTTAACAGGTTAAACAATTTTTTTCTTTTCTTTTTTTAACACTTTGGCTGCCGGAGGTTAAATTCATGATATACCATCTGTTGCCAGCTCTATTTGTCTATGGATAAGTTCCCCTTCTTTGCAGGGCTATAACCTTTTAAATCCTATTGCTAGATTGCCATTATTAGGGCCCATTCAAAGTCCTATATGTATTGTTCATTGTGTAGCAACGTTAAACTTTTTCATTCACATATTCATAGTAAAATATGGTCTAAAGTATAAGTATGTTTTTATCATTTTCTGCAGCTTTCTTCAGAACGTGATTTATAGCTCCAAATGCATTATATTGATGATGAAATACAGTTTGGTAGGAATCTGTGCGAGATGAAAAATTTCAACTGGATGTACTTCTAGAATGATCTACGTATGATCTGATGATGACCGGATGGGCGGGGGATGGTTTATAATTCCGTGGGCAGCGTTAGATGATTCATCCAGAGTGGGTCATATGTTCATCATAGCAGTTTATATGGAACACGTTAGAATAAAACGCTGAATCTTACCGTATGTTCCTCGCGCCATTGGACGATCAGCGTGGTGTAGACCGTTTTCGATTATGGGATGTTTATCCTGATGAACCATTTCCAGGTTGTATAATACTATATACGTCCAAATAACGTTGTTTATTGAGTTAGGGCGAGCGATTGATCATCCAGTGTGTTGAGATGGAGTCCGACTACCGATCGCGAGTGCCCGGAGCACATATGGATGAGCACTTCCTGTTTGGCGCGCCCCTCCCTCTTGCCGATCGGCCACCAGATGGCGCTCTCGAACCGTTAGACAGTTGATGGGAGCTCACCAGTACATCTCAGGGCTCCGGAAAGAAAATATGATTTCGATCACAGATTTTAGAAATATTGATATCAAAGACGAGTTACGGCGTCCTCTGCAACTTGAGCATGGCGGGGAAGGACGCCTAAAAGCGTCTTCCGGCAGTTAAAGTGTTAAGAAAAATGTATTCTTAAACTAATTTAATCTATTGAATAACGACCTGTTCAATGCAACTACAGTTCAATATCTTAAACTAATTTAATCTATTGAACTGTAGTTGCATTCAGCTGGTCGTTATTCCTCTGTCTTTCAGAAGACCAGCGAGCACACACACACACACACACACACACAGATGGCTCCTCCCCCTCTAGCCCCCACCCTCTTCTAGTCAGCCTGCTGTTCTCTCTCTCTCTCTCTCTCTCTCTCTCTCTCTCTCTCTGTGTGTTTGTGTATACGCTTAGCAGCGTGTATGGAGCAAGGTTTAGCTAGCGTTAGCTCCGCGCGGCTAACGCTAGTTTACCCCGAATTAAATGAATGACTAGGTTGCAAAGCATAGTAGTTTTCACTGCACATAGAAGCAGTCAAACAGCGGGATCATTTCGGGAGCATATGACCAAAACCCAGGCAATTTCTAGCCCTTAAGCCTTAAGGCTTAAGGAATAAAATAGTCTGCTCTATGGCTGCATGCTAACGTTATTGTTTTTAAATGCACAGCGGTTGGGAAAACATGGCAGCGATAAGAGGAATCGATAGTCACGGAGGCATGCGATTCCAGGAATTGGACAATTAGGAACCGGCTTTCCCATCCCTACACAGTATAGAGTAGGACACACAGTATACAGTAGGACACACAGTATACAGTACACACAGTATAGAGTAGGACACACAGTATACAGTACACACAGTCTACAGTAGGACAAAAGCACTCCCGTAGTCTCGCGAGAGGTGCAGAAATGGGATTTGACGTCAGAGGAGACGCTACAGCAGGGGTCTCAAACTCGCGGCCCGCGGGCCAATATTTTGCGGCCCCCTACTGGACATCAAAGTTTAGTGTTAATGCGGCCCGCTCGCAACTGTTTGCCGAGTTGTTGTGCGAGAGTTGGACGTTTTATTTATTTTATCACTTGTAGGCATAGCGCAGGCTCATGACAGCAACGTTATGTTAGTGACTTGGTTGAAACGTGATTCCGGAGTGATATCAAGTAAAGTGGAAGTCAAATGCATCCTTGCTATCTCTCTATTCTGCGAGCAGTGCTCTGCATGTCCGGCTGCACTGCCACTGTCTGTCTGTGTGTACGGGTCTGGTCCAATCACATACGTGTCCCGTCAACGTTTTTCCCCCTCACCACAGTCTGCGAATCAGAGGCAGAGTAGGGGAGTAGGGCGGGTCTTCACGGACTGCATGTTGTCTCTCTCTTTCAGTTCAAGTCGGAGCAGAGTTGACAGCGCATCTACAGTAAACTCGCTCCCAGTTTTATCTCCGTGAGATAAATGTAGCTATTAGCCTATTTTCGCCAGCAGAAAAATATGGCATTTTCAAAGATGGTCAGTAAAAGAAAAGTCGACTGCAATTCAAAGGTTAATGTACTGAAAAATATGCGTTCATCCTGAGTCGCAGCACCAAACCAATTATGTGACTATATGCCAAGAAACGGTAGCTATTTGAAAATAATGTATGACTGAAGTGATGGAGACCATGTTTGAAGGCAAACAAAAGCAAATCCCCCTCTGATCGCACAGCAACCAGAATAACTGAAATACTGGCTGGTGATTTGATTAAACAGCTTTGTGATAGAATAAAAAAAATGCACAGTGCATTTCCATAGCTGTGGATGAGTCCACTGACACCACTGAGAAGCCTATGTTCTGAAGAACTGTTCATGTTCTGAAGAACTGTACATGTTCTGGAATGTTATTGCTAAAGATTGGATCAGTTGTACTTTTTTCTTGAATACTTGAAACCCTTTTTGTGTGGAATATTTGATGCGGCCCAGCCTCACCCAGACTCTACCTCCAGCGGCCCCCAGGTAAATTGAGTTTGAGACCCCTGCGCTACAGGCTGCGTTTGACTGCACAGACTGGAGCGTGTTCCGCGACACAGATAACATTCATGTCTACACGGAGACAGTGCTGGACTATGTTCGTACTATGGTGGAAGAAACAATCCCCACTACCAAAATGAGAGTTTACCCAAATCAAAAACCCGGGGTAGACAAATCCGTCCGTGAAGCTCTGAGAGCGCGCACCAAAGCATACAACGACGGCCTAGTGGCAGGCAACATGAATGACCACAAGGTGGCGCGATACAACGTAAGGAGGACAGTGACAGAGGCCAAACGACGCTACAAGGATAAAATTGAACTTCTGTTTGAACAGGCTGACTCTAGAGCTATGTGGCAGGGGCTCAAAACGATGACAGACTACAAAGGCGCCTCCCTCAAACTGAACAGTGACATCTCCTTAGCAAATGACCTCAATACCTTCTATGCTAGGTTTGATGCTGGTAATAACAACACCAGCCCACAAGCCACGGCAATGGGGGGGGGGGGGGGGGGGGGGGGGGTCGGCTGCTGATGGAGACGCAGTGTTCAGGGTAACAGAGCATGAGGTGAGGCGGACCTTTAAAAAAGTGAATATCAGGAAGGCAGCAGGTCCGGACGGCATCCCCGGCCGCGTCCTAAAAGTCTGTGCCGACCAACTGGCCCCAGTATTCACTGACATATTTAACCTGTCCTTAGAACAGGCTGTCATCCCCACCTGCCTGAAGAAGTCCACTATTATCCCTGTACCCAAAAAATCCAAGCCTGCTTGCCTCAACGACTACCGCCCTGTAGCTCTCACCTCCATAGCCATGAAGTGCTTTGAGAAGCTAGTAAAGGGCTACATCTGCTCCTCCCTCCCCATCAACATGGACCCCCTGCAATTTGCATACCGCCCCAACAGGTCCACGGAGGACGCCATAGCCCATGTGCTGCACACAGCAGCATCACACCTGGACAAGAGGCAGGGGAACTATGTGAGAATGCTATTCATCGACTACAGCTCGGCATTCAATACCATAGTCCCCTCCATACTCATAGCCAAGCTCAGGGACCTGGGCTTGAACTATGACCTCTGCCAGTGGGTCTTGGACTTCCTGACTGGCAGACCCCAGGTGGTGAGAGCAGGCAACTGCACCTCCTCATCCATCACCCTCAACATAGGGGCCCCCCAGGGCTGTGTTCTGAGTCCCCTCCTCTACTCCCTGTACACACACGACTGTGTGGCTCAGCGGAGTAGCAATACAATCATCAAATTTGCTGACGACACAGTGGTGGTGGGCCTGATCTCTGCCAACGACGAGAGGGCCTACCTGGAAGAGGTCAAGGTCCTGGCGGGATGGTGCCAGGAAAACAGCCTCTCCCTGAACGTCAGCAAAACAAAGGAGATGATTGTGGACTTCAGGAGGTCGGGGGTCAAGGACTACAGCCCCCTCAGCATCGACGGGGCACCGGTTGAGAGAGTCAACAGCTTTAAGTACCTCGGAGCCTACATATCCGATGACTTGACATGGACCACACACATTGACAGTGTTGTGAAGAAGGCACGACAACGCCTCTACTTCCTCAGGCGCCTAAGGAAGTTCCAAGTCAGTCAGAAGATCCTTAAGAACTTCTACTCATGTACAATAGAGAGCATCTTGACTGGCAACATCACCTCCTGGTTTGGGAATAGCACTGCACAAGACCGAAGCAGACTACAAAGAGTGACACGTTCAGCCGAACGCACAATTGGAGGAGGGCTCCCCACCCTCCAGAACATTTACAACAAGCGTTGCAAGGGCAAGGCTAAGAGAATCATTAAAGACTCCAGTCACCCGAACAACTGCCTCTTTGAACTGCTGCGGTCAGGCAAGCGATACCGGAGTCTCAAGGCGAGCACAGAAAGACTCAGAAGAAGCTTCTATCCCCAGGCCATCAGGCTGCTAAACGAACAATGAACACTACACAACAACAACCACCAAACGCACATAGCACACACATCCACACGCACACACTCACTTTAAACAAACACACTGTAGTGTAGCACCCACTCCACACACTTTATAGCACACACCCACTTTAAACAAACACACTGTAGCACCCACTCCCCACACTTTATATTTATTGATGAAGGATTGCACTACAACTCGTACACCTTACTGTAAATTGTACCTAAATTGTACCTCATCCCATTTCTGCTTTGCACTATATAGTACTGTACATTAGTACACTGCATAGTATTGTATATTATATGGTAACTCAGAACATTGTACATATGTCTATACCGAACACTGTGACCTCATTTTCTTCTTCTAAATTACATGCTATACTATGTTATTTGATACTATCTTGTCTAGCACAGTCTCTGGAGCGTAACAGTAGGAAGCATTTTGTATGAAAGTATTCTGTACTTCTGTATGACAACTATTAAAGAAACTTGAAACAGTATTTGTAAATTACTGCCTGATTTCCCCTTTTTTCTTTCATTTTCTTTCTTTCTTTCCTTTTGTTAATATTTTGTTGTTACGTTGTTCCCTTTCCCCCTCCCTTAGCTGTTAAGCGTCTTGGGTCTCCTGAAAGGCGCTATATAAATTTAAGATATTATTATGATACAGTAGGACACACAGTATACAGTAGGACACACAGTCTCTAGTAGGACACACGGTATACAGTAGGACATTATTATTTAAGTCTTGATGCTCTGATGTCCATCTTAGGTAGACGGTTGGTTAACGGTTATTGACTTGACTGTCCCAAGATCACTGGAACAGCACACTGTTGAATCATGTTTTAGGGTGGATGTTCCCTGCCTGTGTGTTTGACGTGTGTGTGTTTGATCTGTGTCAGAGGGGGATTGTGACGGGAGCTGCCGACAAGACGGTGAAGTTCTGGGAGTTTGAGCTGATCAAAAACCAAGAATCTGACCAGAAGTAAGTCATCACCGGTATCGGGCCTCATTGAGAGACCGCTCCAACAAGCCTACACCCTATATTTGCATGGGCACAGAGATTTATTTTATTACCAACTTTCTTTACCTTTTCATGTAAATACATTTTACTCCTGTATTTTCAATCACCAACGTAAACATCTTTTTACAGCCACAAAATACAGCAAATACTGTACATATATTTGTTTTATGTTTGGATCACTGAATGGGTCTTTTATAAAAAGAAAGAGTGTTGCATTGTTTGTATTTTATTCAAATAATATATTTAGTTTGATCTAAGTTTCTGTGTGTGTGTGTGCAGGAGGCTGACCGTGAAACACACACGCACCCTTCAGCTCCAGGAAGATGTTCTGTGTGTGAAGTTCTCCCCAGACCACAGACTGCTGGCCGTCGCCCTGCTAGACTGCACCGTGAAGGTGTTCTACACGGACACACTGAAGGTACACACACACACACACGCACACGCACCCCTTTACATGACAGTCAGTGTGGTGATGATTGCTCCTTCAGAGTTATGGGTGGATGTAGGGCTGACATTATAGATCTCTTACCTTGTTCGCAAAAAAAAACACGTAGCTGCTAGTTAACAAGCTTACAGGTAGCTAGCTACAGTTAGTTTGTACAATGTGATTAATATCAATCTCTTTCTTTCAGTTCTTCCTGTCTCTGTATGGACACAAGCTACCTGTACTTTGTCTGGACATCTCACATGTGAGTACTGAGTAGTATTCAGTCTTCCAAGTGTGAGGGAGAGAGAGAGCTCCCTTTATTTATTTATTTATTTATTTTTCTTCTAAAATGGCAGATTTGTCTAGTGCCTGGAATTCCTGCTTTACAGCTTTTCTCTCACTATTCCCTGCGTTGTTGTCTCGTGACGATCACATCCTGCGTTGTTGTCTCGTGTCGATCACATCCTGCGTTGTTGTCTCGTGTCGATCACATCCTGCGTTGTTGTCTCGTGTCGATCACATCCTGCGTTGTTGTCTCGTGTCGATCACATCCTGCGTTGTTGTCTCGTGTCGATCACATCTTGCGTTGTTGTCTCGTGACGATCACATCTTGCGTTGTTGTCTCGTGACGATCACATCCTGCGTTGTTGTCTCGTGTCGATCACATCCTGCGTTGTCTCGTGACGATCACATCCTGCGTTGTT
The DNA here is from genome assembly GCF_963971535.1 of Notolepis coatsorum. Lineage (NCBI taxonomy): Eukaryota > Metazoa > Chordata > Actinopteri > Aulopiformes > Paralepididae > Notolepis > Notolepis coatsorum. Next base: position 196,058,084 of record NC_140169.1, on the reverse strand, counting down.
GTCTCGTGTCGATCACATCCTGCGTTGTTGTCTCGTGTCGATCACATCCTGCGTTGTTGTCTCGTGTCGATCACATCCTGCGTTGTTGTCTCGTGTCGATCACATCTCGGACTCTCTTAACACATTCGGGACCATCCACGTATATATATATATACGTGATTGGGAGCCAGCGCTTGACGGCCAATCACGTATATACGTGTTTAACTCGTTATTTCTTTTATTGGCTATTGCCATTCATAATTCATCGAGGCACCTTGTGCATACTGTTCTGAGTCTGTCTGCGATTCGCAGACGGTCAATACCGCCCCCTAACGCATTGTGGCAGCAACTGCACTACATTAGAAACGCTGTGGTTTGTTATCTGGGCCGAGCTGAGCCGTGCGGGCGGGGTTTAAATACTCCGTCGAGGTAACCTGTTTCAACGATACATCTGCGAGGCTGCCCCCCCCCTCAATATGCAATGCTGTTGAACGTGGCACGGACCTCCGCGCCCAGTACTTCAAATAGCGATCAGATAATTGGATAATTTTATATATATAGTATATAGTATCAGAGACAAGGTAAGAACACTACCGGTATATAAAATCTTGCGTTGATCTGATATTTCTTTCTCCCGCGATGTGTGTGGTGTTGTGCTTTCTACCGTTGGCTGCGGTGGGTGGTGGGGTGAGCGCCGCGCTCCAGGGCCCTTAAAATTTTTGCATGAGGAAGGATAATAACGATAATCTAGCGTTGATTTCAGGATGATTAGATAATCAGGCGAAAAATGACGTGTTTAGTGGATTCCACTAAAACGCTATTATCGCGTCTTTTCCTGGGATTACTAAGAATCACAAACTATACTCATATTCAAAACGGTATAAAACGGAAATGTACGGATGAAAAAACAATCTGTTTTGTGCATGTTGACTGGAAGCAACTCACTGACAATCGACGGGTGTATTAGACCCATAGCTATAATATAAGATATATTTTAAGCACTCGCAAGTGAACAAAGCGCCCCATTGACTTACAGCACTGGCGTTCTATACAGAAGTTAAACAGCGACCCCTGGCCGTTAATGTGTTAACTGCTGTCCCTCATCCCATCAGGACAGCGCGCTGATTGCCACCGGCTCCGCCGACAGAAACGTGAAGATCTGGGGACTGGACTTTGGTGACTGTCACCGCTCCATGTTCGCTCATGATGACAGGTAACCCACGACATGTTGGTGACTGTCACCGCTCCATGTTTGCTCATGATGACAGGTAACCCACGACATGTTGGTGACTGTCACCGCTCCATGTTCGCTCATGATGACCGGTAACCCACGACATGTTGGTGACTGTCACCGCTCCATGTTCGCTCATGATGACAGGTAACCCACGACATGTTGGATTGTACAGGCATTAAAGCGTTCCGTCTTGAGACGGATTTCCGTCCATTTGATTGGGTGGGGGTGTAACTGTACATTGGATTATCGACAAAACCGAAACAAGTAGGCTCCCTTAAAACGCTATTTAAAAAAAAATACAGTGGAGGTTAAAATAAGAATATGACTTGGCCTGAAAAAAAGTTCAGTCAGGAGATTTTTCTTTGCTTTAATCCCTGATTGTAACTCCAATCCGATTCTGAAACTTGTCTTTTCAAACATTGTTTTATTTAAGTAATATAAATGTCTTGTCATCAGCAGGGATGCAGCTATACAGATGCTAGTATCGGAGGTTGCATGTGAAAGTGTTGGTACAGATCTGATTAGGGATGCCCCCCGGACCCCGGTTTTGAACAGGAACCGGTACTATATTAGAAAATACCGGAGTATTTATAAGCTCCGACGTCCTCGGTACTGCTATCGATACTCTAGAGAAATTATTATTATTATTATTATTATTTAAAAGTTGCGAACGATCCTCTCTCTGTCTCTGCACGAGAAGCGAGCCGCAGCCAGCGAGTCAATTATTACACACACTCCTCGCGAGTCGCTCGCTAGTGCTACACATAGACATACGGGTACTACATACGGGTACTCCTTAATGAAAGTGCTGTCCCCGACGCCCCGTGCTATAGCGCGCTGCACACAGACAGCAGCTCTGCATGCACTGAGTCGTGATCATGGCGGATAGAGCGAAGCGTTCTAAAGTATGGATATACTTTACAAGGGTCAATGCACGTTGCCACAAGTGCAACAAAACATTTGCCAGTAAGGGTGGCAATACGAGCAACCTATCAAAACATTTGTTGGCAAAACATGATATTAGCGTGCAGAAATGCGCCGTATTCGACTGCCTTGCGCGCAGTGGTCCATCTGCATCCACGTCCACTGCAGCCGGTAAGCCAAGATACGGAGTTTCCTAGGCTAATAACGAATTATTACAAATAGGCTAATAAACAAAATAATTGTTTAGCTACAAATACTACAATCTAAAAACGTTTTATAGATCGTCAAGCTGAGGCGTCAGCCACCAATGTGTCCCAGGCCAGTGAGCCCACCACACATCCTGCCTCTACCTCCACCACCCAAAGTCCTTTCTCCCCCCTAGCAGCTAGAGGAAAGATGACAGAGGATATGGTGAACGAGTGTCACAGGGCTGTGACAAAGTTTGTTGTCAAAGGCCTGCACCCGTTCTCTACAGTGGAGTCCAAGGACTTTAGGTAACAACTAATCATTCAGTGTATATCGTTTTTTTTGTATACATAGTTGTCTAACTTGTCTGTTGTTGTTATAAGTTATTATTGAAGCAGCTATTCCCACCACTCCACACAAATTTACAATAATTCAATCATTTCTAATCTTTACTGTAGGGAGATGACCAATGCTCTCAACTGCAAATATAAAAATCATAAAAAAAATAATCAAAAAGAACCGATAAGAGTATCGATAAAGTACCGAACCGTTAAGCAGTATCGATAAGAGTAGTAGTATCGATAAAATCCTAACGATACCCATCCCTAGATCTGATACCAATAACCATTTCTAGTGTGAGAAATAGATTTTCTACATTTTTGCTGCAAAGAAGCATGTTAGATCTCTCTAATGGACAACGTTTGTGTCTAATGACCCCTATACTATTGAGTAAACATAATGGATGGGATCAATACTCGGCCGAAAATTTATGTTTAGGACCCAGAATTGGTATCAGCAGTGAAGAAGTGGTGTCAGTGCTTCCCCCTGTAATCAGATTACTGTAAACTTATAACATTGATTGATTGATTGATTGAACATTTGTATTAACAGATTGCAGAATGGGTACAGTACAGTACAGCTCAATACACACAATTGTTAAGGGGATGCAGACCAGAGAAAGACGTTTGTCTTGTTTACATCAGGGTCCCCCATTTTCAATTCATAATGACATTTATGACATACACAACATACAGATATACAGATATAAGAATCTAATCTAATCATGACATTTATGACATACATGACATACAGATATACAGTACTGTTACATTTGTGACATACAAGATATGCAATTACATGCATTACTTTACTGCCCAATCGGATTACTGTAAGCCTATAACATGCATTACTATACTGCCCAATTGGATTACTGTAAGCCTATAACATGCATTATAACTAGGGTTGGGCACCGAGAACCGGTTCTAATAGGAACCGGTTCCTAACTTCCGGTTCTGGAAGTAACATTGTTGTGAAGGATCAGATTAAACCGAATATATATATTTATTTATGGATATATATTTAATAGTATTTGTATATCGTTTGATATCCCCTGTGTATTCCTTGTACAATATACACTGAATATCCCTTTAGTCTACTAACAGCCCATAATAGTTTCATTCTACCATTGGACGAGAACCTGGCGCCAGCAGCCAAGCCCCTTGGTTCAAGTTCAATCGTGCCGACGAACATGTCGTTACAAGCCCGGTTCCGCGTAGGAATACGTCTGGCGAAATACGAATGGTACTATTTGTTCACAACGCATATATATATGGCGCAAGTAAAGTAGAACTTTCTTTTAGTCCATTAGTCCTTTACCCTCCTTTACCCCTAGTAACAGACGTGAAGCCTCACCCACGACGCACGTGTGGTGCAGTATGGCCTACTTGGCCTCAGAATAGGCATTGAGACATCGTGTGGATTAATAGTTGAATTGTCATAGTTTGGCACTATACCGTCGAGTGGGACGTATTTCTATTAAGTTAATAATAGTCTATTATGTATGGTGCATCATTCGGTTAGAGTTATAAAGTGAGCAGTACCCCCATCGTTCCTGACGTTATCTGGAGTCTTAACCAGGCTGGGCAGACCACGTGTGGTGCTTGCATCCGAGGAGCTCCGGGCCAGGACGAGTGGACCTGTACATTGGATTACTTTACCCGGACGACGGCGAGCCTTCCACGGCTTGGATTATCTACGTGCTTTGGGTGCTTTGATTATGCCATGGATAACAGCCAACACTGCTGAGTGTTGGAACTACCCCCCCGAGAGGAGTCCAGGTGAGACGGCGCTCTACCCCGAGTGAGGTCGCCTCACGTCTCTTCGTTGTGGACCGGCAGCTACCGTCCACCAGAGGGCCCAGCTGTATTCATCTGTGGACCGAGGTTCTGTGGGCACCGTGTTCAGCACTCTGAATTCTCCCAAGAAATCGTCGGCCAGATGGGATACCGCCAGCGGCTCTCCTAACCCCCCCCCCCCCTACTGACTTACAACCAGCGGGACCCCCCCTTTAGTGTATCCAGCTATAATCATTTAAGTACCATCGCTATAGTTCCCTAAAGAACCAGGTTGTATACTTGCTCCCTGCGTAACCAGAGATTGGACATTCAATGTTGATTTACCTACGAATACTCATTTGCCTTACAAGTGCATTTCAAATCATAAATGTCATTAAGTGAACGTTGTATATACCCTTTGCTATATAAAATATTCGATTTATACATTTGTGTGGACTTCGTTTCATCAGGTGGGAAAGTGTTCATCATATCTATATCATGTACTGGATGGCCAGAAGTTAAAGTACAAGCGGTAGTGGTTTAATGATACCATACTTATCAATACAGTCAGGGAATTGTACCCCTCAGTTACAAACATATTTGCATTTCGATTCTTCATTTCGATTCTTAAACATTTATAAAAATTACAGTTACAGTACAGCAACCAAATTAAACTGTATCAAGTCAACTGACAATGTGAATAGTATGAAACAAATTAAAGATTTAAAAAAAAAAAAAAAATATCTCCTGCAAAATAAGCTGTGACCTGTTTTGACCTGCACCTCAAAGAATCGGAACCGAGAATCGTTTAGAACAGGAATCGAAATGGAGAATCGGAATTGGAACCGGAACCGTTCAAATCCAAACGATGCCCAACCCTAATTATAACATGCATTATACTCCCCAACCCTGCAGGAGGTAACGCACACTTCGGCAGAGGTGCAGTGGTCATGCCACGCGGTACCACACCGTTCCACCACTTTTCTGAGCAGAAGCACGCGCACATGCACGCGCGTGCACACAAAAATGCGTTCACAACTTTCACTCGACTCGTCATGCTGTGCGCCAAGTACCGGTACTTATCGTCTTTGCATAACAATAGCATAACAAAGAACGAGAAACCAAACCAAAATACAAGCCCTGTGGGGGTTTGCTTGAGCTGTGGAACCTCTCACCATGTTATTGACCATATTGATCAAATTGTTTACACTGCCTGTGTTGTCTTTTACTTTTACTACCTGTATACTGTTGTTTTACTACCTGTACCCCTCCCCCCTCCCCCCCATGCTGCTATGATGCCTGAATTTCCCCAAGGGGATCAATAAAGGAATATCTTATCTTATCTTATCTTATCTTATGTGACAATGACTGGAAGGATGAGACATTTCTTAAGTTGTGCTTCAGTTTACAGTCCTTCTGTAAACTGTAAGTTACATTGTTAATTTAGTTTGTATTTACTTTTCTAGTTTAAGTTAATTCAATTAAAGAAATTGTAACTACAATATTGTATCTACAATTACATTTAAAACATTGTTTGTGTTGACAATATAATTTCTTTATATATTGAATGCTACATCCTGCAACTTTTTTCAGCTTCTCTATTTCAAGGCAATATTTACAAAAACTAAACTAAAACTAGTAATTTCCTATACAAACATGTTTCCTACTATTTATGCATAATAATGATCTGTTCTGTACGCGCGCATGCATGTGACGTCATTATAAACAGATTACAGGCACTTATGAAATTACCACTGCACCCCTGCACTTCGGTAACCAGCAATATAGGTGGAATGCACATTGGCAGAATCGGGAAAACCAATTTTGTCCCGTATGCTGGAATGATATAATTTTATAGACATTGGCCACACAGTGCTCCGTTTCCAGTTAATGTATGACCTCATCTGTTGTTGTCGGGACTGTAAGCCTTGTCCATGTTAACTCTCTCTGACCAATGACATCATACCAGCTGCTCTTTCGTGTCACCGGCTCTCATCTGTCTTCTCTCTCTCTCTCTCTCCCCCTCTCTTTGTCTCTCTCCTCTCTCTCTCTCATCAGTGTCATGTTCCTTCAGTTTGTGCCCAGAACTCATCTGTTCTTCACGGCGGGAAAAGATAAGAAGATCAAACAGTGGGACGCTGACAAGTTTGAACACATCCAGACACTCGAGGTGACGCTCAACAGCACCCTTACACTCCTGGAGACTAGGTCTGGAGACTGCACCCTTACACTCCTGTAGACTAGGTCTGGACACTGCACCTTACACTCCTGTAGACTAGGTCTGGACACTGCACCTTACACTCCTGTAGACTAGGTCTGGAGACTGCACCCTTACACTCCTGTAGACTAGGTCTGGACACTGCACCCTTACACTCCTGTAGACTAGGTCTGGAGACTGCACCTTACACTCCTGTAGACTAGGTCTGGACACTGCACCCTTACACTCCTGGAGACTAGGTCTCGACACTGCACCTTACACTCCTGGAGACTAGGTCTGGACACTGCACCCTTACACTCCTGTAGACTAGGTCTGGACACTGCACCCTTACACTCCTGTAGACTAGGTCTGGAGACTGCACCTTACACTCCTGTAGACTAGGTCTGGAGACTGCACCTTACACTCCTGTAGACTAGGTCTGGACACTGCACCCTTACACTCCTGTAGACTAGGTCTGGACACTGCACCTTACACTCCTGGAGACTAGGTCTGGAGACTGCACCCTTACACTCCTGTAGACTAGGTCTGGAGACTGCACCATTACACTCCTGTAGACTAGGTCTGGACACTGCACCTTACACTCCTGTAGACTAGGTCTGGAGACTGCACCCTTACACTCCTGGAGACTAGGTCTGGAGACTGCACCCTTACACTCCTGTAGACTAGGTCTGGAGACTGCACCCTTACACTCCTGTAGACTAGGTCTGGAGACTGCACCCTTACACTCCTGGAGACTAGGTCTGGAGACTGCACCCTTACACTCCTGTAGACTAGGTCTGGACACTGCACCTTACACTCCTGTAGACTAGGTCTGGAGACTGCACCATTACACTCCTGTAGACTAGGTCTGGAGACTGCACCTTACACTCCTGTAGACTAGGTCTGGAGACTGCACCTTACACTCCTGTAGACTAGGTCTGGACACTGCACCTTACACTCCTGTAGACTAGGTCTGGACACTGCACCCTTACACTCCTGTAGACTAGGTCTGGAGACTGCACCCTTACACTCCTGTAGACTAGGTCTGGAGACTGCACCTTACACTCCTGTAGACTAGGTCTGGACACTGCACCATTACACTCCTGTAGACTAGGTCTGGACACTGCACCTTACACTCCTGTAGACTAGGTCTGGAGACTGCACCTTACACTCCTGTAGACTAGGTCTGGACACTGCACCATTACACTCCTGTAGACTAGGTCTGGACACTGCACCTTACACTCCTGTAGACTAGGTCTGGAGACTGCACCCTTACACTCCTGTAGACTAGGTCTGGAGACTGCACCCTTACACTCCTGTAGACTAGGTCTGGACACTGCACCCTTACACTCCTGTAGACTAGGTCTGGAGACTGCACCCTTACACTCCTGTAGACTAGGTCTGGAGACTGCACCTTACACTCCTGTAGACTAGGTCTGGACACTGCACCCTTACACTCCTGTAGACTAGGTCTGGAGACTGCACCCTTACACTCCTGTAGACTAGGTCTGGAGACTGCACCTTACACTCCTGTAGACTAGGTCTGGACACTGCACCTTACACTCCTGTAGACTAGGTCTGGAGACTGCACCATTACACTCCTGTAGACTAGGTCTGGACACTGCACCATTACACTCCTGTAGACTAGGTCTGGACACTGCACCATTACACTCCTGTAGACTAGGTCTCGACACTGCACCTTACACTCCTGTAGACTAGGTCTGGAGACTGCACCATTACACTCCTGTAGACTAGGTCTGGACACTGCACCTTACACTCCTGTAGACTAGGTCTGGACACTGCACCATTACACTCCTGTAGACTAGGTCTGGACACTGCACCATTACACTCCTGTAGACTAGGTCTGGACACTGCACCATTACACTCCTGTAGACTAGGTCTCGACACTGCACCTTACACTCCTGTAGACTAGGTCTGGAGACTGCACCATTACACTCCTGTAGACTAGGTCTCGACACTGCACCTTACACTCCTGTAGACTAGGTCTGGAGACTGCACCATTACACTCCTGGAGACTAGGGGCTAGATCCACAAAGAATGGATTGCACGGAGCAAGTTGCACCCTTACTTGAAATTCATTATGAATTGAAAATGGGGGACCCTGATGTAAACAAGACTAAAGTCTTTCTCTGGTCTGCATCCCCTTAACAATTGTGTGTATTGAGCCGTACTGTATTGTACCCATTCTGCAATCTGTTAATAAAATGTTCATTCAATCAATCACCTGCGCAATCACATCAGAGATTAGTATTTGAGTATTGAGACATTTTTTTTTTTTTTTTATTGGTCTTTTCCCCCCTCCATTTTCCTCCGATTTTCTCCCATCCCAATGTTAGTCGTATGCCAATTCCCAGTCCCTTCCTGGTCGCTGCGCACTTACCCCCCACAGTCAGATCATCTGGGAGAGTGGAGGCTACCACGTGCTTCCTCCGACACACGTCCAGCCAATCACCGCTTCTTTTCACCTGGCAGCGCGGATTCTCATTGAGAGGGCGTAGCGTGTGGGAGGACCACACTATCCCCCTCACGTCCAATCCGCGCTTAGCAGGCGCCCCGACCGAACTGTAGGAGTCGCTGTTTACAACGACCCGGACCCACCCCGCCAGCTTCTCCCACCCTCTGATACAGCCAATTGTATCAGTGCAGACGGCCAGCCAAGCTGGTGACAACCCCGGAGCTGTGAGCTGGATTCGAACAGGCAAATCCAGCTCAGCTCCGGGGCTGGTGACGAACGCAATCTCCGCTCGGCCACCTAACCGCTGAGTATTGAGACATTCTAATGCTGATT